>NC_081841.1:130602193-130906892 GCF_963259705.1 Myotis daubentonii
GCTGCGCCAACTAGCGGTGGGGTATCTGAAGCTGGCTCGTAACCCGAATTTTAGCTCGCAACTCAAAGCAAAAAGTAGGCCGAGAGACGGCTCGTATCTTGAAAAACTCGTTAGTCGGGACACTCGTAAGTCAAGGCCCCACTGTATATAAAAACTCTTACCAGTGCATTAAGGCAAAATATATATATATATATATATATATATATATATATATATAATATATATGACATAAAAACTGGAAAGAGAGAAGTAGAATGATCATTATTCACAGCCCAAATAATGGTGCATCTAATAAACCTTAACAAGCTATAGTAAATTACAAGATCTAAATAGTAAGTCTATCAAGGTCTCAGTATACAAGGACTATACACAAAAAATATTTGAATTTTTATATTCTAAGAACAAAAAGTTAGAAATTAAATAAAAACCAACTAGTCTTAAATCTAGTCTTAAATCTTAGAAAAGAATAAAATTGGAAGATGTCGAATACTGAATCTCAAGACTTATTCTAGAGTAATAGTGACAGGGTAGAATTGGCAGAAGGATTAAAAAATAAATCATTGGAGTAGTATAGAGTGCCTAGCAGTATAGAGTACATATTTAAGGTCAATTAATTTTTGACCAAGGCATCAAATCAATTCAGTGTGGGAAGGAACCCTTCTTGTTCTGTTACAATTTAATAATTTAATAAAGAAAAATGTACCTCAAACCTCCCTCACTTTATATATATATATATATATATATATATATATATATATATATATATATATATATATATATATATATAATTAATTTAATATGTATTACAGACCTAACATAAATTGTAGAACTATAAAGCTTCTTCAAAGCAAATATAGGAGAATAGCTTCATGTCTTTGGGGTAAGCATTTATTTCTTAGATAGGACACAAAAAAGCACTAACAGTAAAAGAAAAAAAGATAAACTTCAATGTTATGGCCAATTGTGCCCCCCCTGAAATTTACATATTTACATGTAACCAAGTACATAGGGTTATTCAGCCTAAGGCTAGGGATAAGGAAGGATAGTGGAAGAAGAAAGAAATATTCACAGATCATTATTTGGAGGCAGGGCCTTTACAGAGGTGATTAAATTGAGATGAGGCAGTTAAGGTGGGTTTTAGTCCAGTCATACTAGTGTCTTGATAGAAAGAGAAAATTTGGATACATGAACAGATACATGCAGAGAGGGAGAAAACCATGCAAGGATACAGTAAGCGGTGGCCACCTGCCAGCCAAGGAGAAAGGCTGCAGAGAAACCAAACCTGCTGACATCTTGATCCTGGACTTCCAGCCTCTAGAACTGTGAGAAAGTAAATTTCTGTTGTTCAAGCCACTCAGTTTGTGGTATTTGGTTATGGCAGCCCTAGCGAACCAATATGTTCTTAGAATTTTTACATTTCTGTATATTAAAGAAATTAAATATACAAAATCACAAAATGGAACAAATATTTATAATGTATATATTACATATCTAAATATATATAGAACGCCTATATCTACACTAATAAAAGAGAAAAATGGTAATTGGCGTACGACGATACCCTTTTCATTGGCTAATCAGGGTTATATGCAAATTAACTGCCAACTAAGATTGGCAGTTAACTGCCAACAAGATGGCAGTTAACTGCCAACAAGATGGCAGTTAACTGCCAACAAGATGGCAGTTAATTTGCATATGTAGGCACAATGCAGGGAGGCAAAAGGGAAAGCAGGAAGAAGCCCCCTGCCACTGACAGTGATCGGAAACCCAGGGGGGAGCTAAGAACTGGGGGGCAGGGCAAAGGCGGCCCTGGGGCTGCCTTTGCCCTACCCCCCAGCCATGATCGGAGAATCAGGAGCCTTTGCCACCCTGGCCAGTGATAGCAGGAAGTAGGGGTGGAGCCAGCGATGGGAGCTGGGCATGGTCGAAGCTGGCAGTCCCAGGAGCTAGGGGTCCCTTGCCTGGGCCTAAAGCGAAGCCCACGATCGCGGGGCCGCTGCAGCTGTGGGTCCCCGCTGCCCGGGCCGAATGCCTCAGCCAGAGGCATCCTGCAGGGGCAGGGGCGGAGCCTGCGTGATCGTGGCGCCCCCTGCTGCCACTGCAGGTCCCCGCTGCCCGGGCCAGACGCCTAGGCCAGAGGCATCAGGCCTGGGCTGGGGGCCGATCCTGCGATTGGAGGGTGATGGGGGTCAACGCTTGAGGGTTCCCAGTATGTGAGAGGGGGCAGGCTGGGCTGAGGGACACTCCCCCCCGCCCCCACACCCAGTGCACGAATTTCGTGCACCGGGCCCCTAGTATAAATAATAAAAGATAAACAACTAAATTTTTTTAAATGAACAAAAATCTTGAAAAGACTTTTCACAAAAGATATATGAATGGACAATACATACATGAAAATGTGTTTAGCATCATTAGCCATCAGGGAAATGCAAATTAAAACCACAGTGAGATATCATTTCATACCCACTATAAGACCAAATGGTGGTGAGACTGAGAACAACTGGAATTGTCACATTGCTCGTAGGAATGTAGAATGGCTTCAACTTTAGAGACTTGTTGGGCAAAGTTTCTTTCACTTTTCTTTTTTTTCCCTTTGGAATCATTAAATATACATCTACTTTGTAACCCAGAAATTCCACTTCTGGGTCTTTACCTGAGAAAAATGAAAATGTATGTCCATAAAAGGATCAGTACAAGAATGTCCTTAACAGCTTCAAACTGGAAATAACTTAATGTTTATGTTTGGGAATAGGAGACTGAATAAATAAATTGTGATATATACTTACATTAGAATAGTATTGAGCAAAAAAGGAATGAGCAACCGGTACATACAACAGCATGGTGGATCTCAAAGACATTATATTGCATAAATGAAGTCTGATTCAAAACAGGATATCCTACATAATAAAAGCCTATATGCTAAGTGTCCGGTCGACTGGTTGGCCATTCAACCAATCAAAGCGCAATATGCTAATGATACGCTAAGGCTGCTCAACAGCTCACTATGACATGCACTGACCACCAAGGGGCAGACGCTCCAACCAGTAGGTTAGGTTGCTGCTGGGGTCCGGCCAATCAAGACTGAGCGAGATGAGCCAGACATGCCCTGGAGCCTTCCTGCAGTCCCTCCCTGCTGGCCAACCTCCCACATCACTCCCTGGCCATAATTGTGCACCAGTGAAGTCCCTTGGCCTGGCCTGTGCCCTCTCTCAATCTGGGACCCGTTGGGGGATGTTGGACAGCCGGTTTCGGCCCAATCCCACAGACTAGGCTGAGGGACCCCACTGGTGCATGAATTCATGCACCAGGCCTCTTGTACTATATAATACCATTTACGTGAAGTTCTAGAACAGGCAAATTAATCTATGGTCAAAGAAATAAGAAGGTGATTGCCTCTGCTGAGAGGATAGAACTGAACTGGAAGGAGCCCAACATATTTTATGAGATCTATATTAGCTAATCTATAATTTATTTTGGATGGTGGCTATAGGATAAACACATTTGTTGAAACACTTAAGATCTTTTATTTTATGTAAATTATTCCACAGTTTAAAAATAAGAGCAAGAATATTTGATGGTCTCTTTTCAGTGAGGTTCTCTCTTTACAGATCAGAGTAGGGATTCATACTGGACCGGTCTTAGCAGGTGTCGTGGGGGACAAGATGCCACGGTACTGCTTGTTTGGTGACACTGTGAACACAGCTTCTAGGATGGAAAGTCATGGGCTTCCCGACAAAGTGCACCTCAGCCCCACAGCCTACAGGTAACCACTCACTCACCCATGCTCTCCTTTGTCCCTTCCCCTTCCAGAACCTACAGAGGGCCTAGCAGCCAGGAGATTGGGTAGTGGAGGAAACCTGTGTTTTTTCTTCCACTCCACACTAGCTTACAGAAGACATTGTGTCAGACAATAGATATTGTTGAGCCTCTGCTATAAGATAGTTTTGCTCTCAAGGAGCATAAAATCTAGATGTATATTTAATATTACCCAAAAAAATAGCCCAGAGGCCAAATTCAGTCTGCCACTTTATGTTTATTTTCGTAAATAAAGTATTACTAGAACACAGCCATGCTCTTATTTACACACTGTTTATGGCTGTTTTCAAGTTACAACAGTAGAGTTGAGAAGTTGTGAAAGACTGGATGGCCCACAAAGCCAAAAATATTTACTATCTGTTTATTTGTTTGTTTGTTTAAAATACCTTTTTATTGACTTCAGAGAGAGGAAGGGAGAGGGAGAGTTAGACATATCAATGATGAGAAAGAATCATCTATCAGCTGCCTCCTTCATGCCCCTTACTGCAGATGGAGCCAGCAACCAGGGCATGTGCCTTGATGGGAATTGAACGGTGACCGGAATTGAACGTTGATTCATGGGTTGACTCTCAACCACTGAGACATATGGGCTGGGCTGCTATCTGTTCTTTTACAAAAAAAGTTTGCTGACCCTCAGTCTAGTGCAACGGTTCTCAACCTGTGGGTAGCGACCCCTTTGGGGGTTGAACGACCCTTTCACAGGGGTTGCCTAAGACCATCGGAAAACACATATATAATTACATATTGTTTTTGTGATTAATCACTATGCTTTAATTATGTTCAATTTGTAACAATGAAAATACATCCTGCATATCAGATATTTACATTATGATTCATAACAGTAACAAAATTACAGTTATGAAGTAGCAACAAAAATAATTTTATGGTTGGGGGTCACCACAACATGAGGAACTGTATTAAAGGGTTGCGGCATTAGGAAGGTTGAGAACCACTGGTCTAGTGGAAGAAGAAAGAAATATTCACAGATCATTATTTTAAAAGTGTGATAAATGATAAAGTTATACATAAAATGATACTTATGGTTTTTTGAGAACTTACAAGAGGTCACATTCTGTCCCAAGTTTTTTTTTACATATGTTAGTTCATTTATTGTTACAACAATTCTATGAAAATATACTATTATTATTATTATATACAGATGGAAAAAATCAGGCTCTAAAAGGTTAGGAACTAGTTGCCTTAGATCACAGGTAGGCTGCCGGGGTCCAACCCCAGCGGGTCCAGGGGTCCCCAAAGGCGTGGACGGAGTCGGCGAAGAAGGAAGGACACGGAGACAGTGTTCAGTTGATCAGCAGCCTAGCCAGGATCTCCAGCCAGGATCTCCAGCCAAGTTCTGGTCTGGATCTCCAGAGAGGTTCTGTTTAGGATCTCCAGCCAGGTTCTGTAGCCATGTTCCCTCGCTAGGTTCTCCAGCCAGGTTCTGTCTGAGATCTCTAGCCAGGTTTGGTTACCAGGTTCTAGTCAGGTTCTCTTGCCATATTTCTGTAGTCAGGTTCAGTCCAGGATCTTTTGCCATGTTCTCTCCAGCAAAGTTCTTCTGTCTGTAGGTTCTGTGTAGGTTCTGTCTGTAGGTTCTCTCTTGGTTCTGTGTTCTAAGTTCTGTCTCTTGCTGTCTTGTTACATCTGTATTTATACCAGTTGATTCAATCCTATCAATCTCTATTACAAAGGTTAGGGCGTTTCTTATCTCCATTCCAGGGAGTAAAGATTATGTAGCTTAAGCATGATTGTTCGTAGTTAAAGTGATTGATTACCCGCCTGGCACTTAGTTAAGAGGTTTTATTCCCTCCCTAACTTCAGGGGAAAATCCCTACCTGGGGATTCAACCTTTCTCGGAGAGGTGACCTTGGTTAAAACACAGTGCCAAGAAGGTGAGCAAACATATTAAGAACCGTATGCCATACATGCCATGTCCCTTGAAACAGCAAGGATGGACCGGCTCCCGGCAAATTCCCCCTTTTTTATTTTTTAAAAGCAAGCATTAAAAAGAAAAACCTGAAATGCTCTCTTATATCCATTTTAAGAGTAGGATTGGCGCTTTCCGCTATTACCTGAGTCCTGATCTATCACCCCAGGGAGAGCTTGCCAATCCTGCACTTTCCCAGGGTGGAAATGCTGCAGTGGGGTTAAGGATAAGGCTCCTTGGGCCTACCTCCTCCCATGCCTTTACATTTACCTTTCCTTCCTCAGAAAAGCATGGACATACTTCTTGTATAAAACATTCTGTCTGACTGGGAGTAACCTTAATTTCTCTGCTAGCAAGCATATGTGTTAAAAGATCAATACAGAGTCTTTTTTCTTTAGACTCAGTATGGCACATCTTCTTAATCTAAAGATCAATACAGAGTCTTTTTTCTTTAGACTCAGTATGGCACATCTTCTTAATCTAAAGATCAATACAGAGTCTTCTTTCTTTGGATTCAGTATGGCACATCTTCTCAATCTAAGTTCTGTACTATCCACCTTCTTACCCTACTTATCCTCTATAGGGGGGTCTGCAGTACCCTGGTGGAGTCCTATCCGTCCCGAGTGTGGGGTTCTCAATGGGGGGGCTTACCTAGGGGAATCCTGTTCCAGGGGTTCCCATAGGTGTGGACGGAGTTGGCGAAGTCTATCCACCCTCTTCCTATGGTGGAGTCCTATCCGTCCCGAGTGGGGGGCGCTTACCTAGGGGTCCCTGTTCGGGCGCCAGATGCTGGGGTCCAGCCCCAGCGGGTCCAGGGGTTCCCAAAGGTGTGGACGGAGTCGGTGAAAACTATCCACCCTCTTCCTACGGTGGAGTCCTATCCGTCCCGAGAGTGGGGCTTACCTAGGGGAATGGGGGGTTTACCTAAGAGTCCCTGTTCAGGCGCCAGATGCCGGGGTCCAACCCCAGCAGGTCCAGGGGTTCCCAAAGGCGTAGACGGAGTCGGCGAAGAAGGAAGGACACGGAGACAGTGTTCAGTTGATCAGCAGCCTAGCCAGGATCTCCAGTCAGGATCTCCAGCCAAGTTCTGGTCTGGATCTCCAGAGAGGTTCTGGTCTGGATCTCCAGCGAAGTTCTGGTTAGGATCTCCAGCCAGGTTCTGTGTCCATGTTCTCTTGCTAGGTTCTCCAGGTTCTCCAGCGAAGTTCTGCCAGTTTCTGTCCAGGATCTTTTGCCATGCTCTCTCCAGCAAAGTTCTTCTGTCTCTAGAGAACGTTCTGTGTAGTTCTGTGCCTAGGTTCTGTCTCCTAAGTTCTGTGTTCTAAGTTCTGTGTCTTTCTGTCTTGTTACAACTGTATTTATACCAGTTGATTCAATCCTATCAATCTCTATTACAAAGGTTAGGGCGTTTCTTATCTCCATTCCAGGGAGTAAAGATTATGTAGCTTAAGCATGATTGTTCATAGTTAAAGTGATTGATTACCTGCCTGGCACTTAGTTAAGAGGTTTTATTCCCTCCCTAACTTCAGGGGAAAATCCCTACCTGGGGATTCAACCTTTCTCGGAGAGGTGACCTTGGTTAAAACACAGCGCCAAGAAGGTGAGCAAACATATTAAGAACAGTAGGCCATATATGCCAGGTCCCTTGAAACAGCAAGCATGGACTGGCTCCCGGCAGTAGGCTAGGAAGGAGAAGATCCTTGATACAACCCAGGGGATCAGGCCTGGAGGGATTACAGTGTGTGTGATGGGGCAAGGATGCCCAACCCAATACAGAAATTCTTTGTGGAGGAGGATATTACTGAGTGGAATCTTGAGCAAGGAGTTCCAGAGTAGGATTTAGCTCAAATTGGGGTATTGGGAGTGAAAAACAAGCAGGATAAACACTGAGGTAGAATCAGTACAGAGACTTATAAACAATTAGCTTACTGAGGGGCTAGGGCTCACACAGTAGGCGAGGAAGAGCCCCCAAGGAGGGTGAGAGCACAGTGGCAAGGCCAGGGTCCTGTGTGAGCTCTCCACTCAAAACCAAGTAACACAGATATGAGCATCAAAAAACGGAAAAGAGAAGAGCCATTAGGAGTTTGATTTGAATCAGACATTGGCAGTGGGAATTTAGGGGAAGGTTAAATCAGCTAAACTTGGTAATTACTAAAAATGGGGAACGAGAAAGAGGGAGATGCCTCAAATGTCTCCCAGGTCTCCACCTTGGGGGACTAGGGCCTGAACCTCACCATCTGAAATAGGACAGGTAAGAGGGAGTCCCAGTCATCACGGCAGATGGCGAGTTCAGGTTTGGGAGTGTTGAATTCAAAGGAATTGTGGAACATCTAGGTAAAGGTGCAATGAAATGGATGAATAAAATCTGAAGTGGAGTTGTTGGTTGGGGGTCCAGACTTGGAGTAAGCAACACACAGGTAGTAATTAAGCCAGGAAAGTTGGTAAGATCACCAGGGGAAGGATGCAGTGTGAAAAGAACAGCGGCAGGTGGAGAAAGAGGAGGCCGGTATGAGGTGGAAGAAACAGAAAAGAACCAGGCATGGAGGTTCAGGGAGAGAAGTGCCCTTGTGGATATTTTTATGGGGGAGAAATTGAACAAACATGACAAATATAGTAACAGGACTGAAAAATATTCAGCAGAGGTTTTGGGGGACATTTTCAGAAGTTGTCGTAGACTTGTGGGGATAGACACTGGATTATGGGTTGAAGGATAAAAAGAAGAGAGCATTTTGGAGGGATTAAAGCAGGATAGAATCAAGTGAGCAATTCTTTTGTTTCTATTTAGGATGAAAGAGATCTTAACATGCTTACAGGCTGAGGGGAGGATGCAGATGGAGAGGGAGCTGAAGCTGAGGGGAGAGTTGGCTGATGGGGCCTGGGCCTGAGGAGGTGGTAAGGAAGCATGGATGGGGTGCTCTTGAACAAGACACCTCATCCTCTGAGATTGGGGAAAAGGGTGGATGTGGTCAATGAGATGAGCAGTTGCTGGGTCTCACCTATAATGATTAAAATTTCATAGATTAATGAGATCACAAGTTAGGAGGCACAGTCAGCTGGTTGAGAGTGAGGATAGAAGGTGCCAAATGAGGGAAATTGAGGAGTGTGGTCTGAAACCTCCATGAAACTGGTCCAGGACAAGGGAAGGTTGATGAGTGCTGAGACCTGGCTGAGGCAACTGACCATGAATTGGAAACATTTCTAGTTTGCACTGTTCTGTGGTTCTCCTCCAACATCTCTCAACGGCCAGTTAATAAATAAACATTTTATAGTTTTTCCATAACTCCGTCTCTTTTCATGGTCCCCTTTTTATCCTCTTCCTGGGTTCCTTGGCAGTCAGAAATCAAGGAGTAGCTTGGGTAGTTAGGATGAGCATGATGACACTTTGGGGGTATATCGGGGACTTGGAGAAGGTGGAGAGAAGAGGGCTGATCTCCTAGGAGCCGCTTGTTTCAGAACCATGCAGAGATGGTGCACACACAGGCACTGGGATGTGGCTGTAGAGGTGTGAGGGCTGCGGGTCTGAGCCGGGTGCTAGAGGGAGGAGAGGTGGTGATCAGGTCACAGCGTTTTGGTGGGACCCCTGTGCTCTCCCTCTCCCTTCCGCACCCTGTTCAGATGTATGAGCTCATGTCTCTCTCCTCCCGCCTCCTGCCTCTTTGCCACCTTTAGCAGGCACGCCTCTGCTGGGCCTGAACCTCAGACATCTCCTCTCTCATTATCCGTCCCATTGCAGGCAACTCTCCTGTTACAGACCTGTGATCTTTGATATCTGGTGCATTTATTTTCCCTCTGTGCAGAGCCCTGGAAAATCAAGGGTTTGAAATAATTAAGAGAGGTGAAATCCAAGTGAAAGGAAAAGGGAAAATGACCACATACTTTCTGATCCAGAACTTGAATGCCTCAGAGGATGAGATCATGGGGAGACCTCAAACTCTGCTTGATCACAAAGGTAAGCCAAGAGAGGCCTCATTATGGGTGTGAATATTTTTCCCACTGACCATGTCAGACATGTTTAGCATGGTCCTTCGGTTTGCAGGGTCAGCGTGGGTATCATCCCTCACCACAACCAAGCTGTTACCTTCCATTCAGTAACAGCTCCAGAGAATCAATGCAGCCAATTTGCCCTGAACGCTCTTCCCTTGCATCCTGGATGTTATGCCATTCCTTGAGCCAAGCTGGTGGGCAGTCTAAGGGTCTCTCACACATTTGTTTTCCAGGTTCTTCCCTGTCCTAGAAATGAGCTTTTTCCATGAGCCTCTCCTGCGGCTGGGAGGGTTCCAGAGTCCCTCTGCTCCTCAGCCTCGGGGGCTCGGGAACAGGCTTTCCTCACACACTGGAACCTTTCACCTTCCTCATTTTCTGCTGGCTTCCAAAACTAGGAACAAGGACAAAATCCGTGACTCACCCAGCTCCAGGAATGACAAAAGAATGGGTTTGGGTTTAAACCACCGAGGGCTAAGCTGGACCGGAGATCACTGTTTGGCTCATTGTGCTCAGAAAAAGCAGCACATGCAATTCAACAAGGGGGTCTCCTTCAGCTGCAAGGTGGATCCCATCCACCCCAGGTGGTCAGGGCCCCTTAACAAGGATCCAGGTTAATGCTGGGACACACTGACAGGAAGGGAAACCCAGTAGCAGGAGGCAGACCATCATGAACCGCAAACCAAACTGGAGAACAACGTGGATTTATTTGGACAGAAACTAATCATTAGCTGCTCCAGGGTCCTGCAAAGAACAATTTCTAAATCCAGCGGTTTCTCATTTACATAATTAATATATGCAGGATTTGTCTTTGGGACATGAAATATGGCTATTATTCTTATAACTGGGGTAATACCAACAAGCAGATGGCTATTTGAAGGAATTTTAAAATTGTTTTCACAGAGCTTTTATTCTAATACCAGCTCACTTTAGTGGCCCTGTGAGCTGCTATTGGTTTGGCTACATTTTACTGATGGAGTCACTGAGATAAATCTCAACTAAAAACTAGAAATAGCTGGCTAATGGAAGTCAGGAGCCGCCCTGACTGCTATGCGAGCTTTTGGTCTCCGGATTTCTAGGCTCTAGGGGCCTTGCCCACCAACCTCATCTTCTTCCTCCCCCATATCCTCCCCACAATACAAAGGGTTGCTAGAGGGGAATAAACAACCATTTTGTCTATTTTTTCTTGGTTATCAGAAGCAGACACAGTGAAGGGGGTGGGGTGTTTTGCCCCCTCCTCGTGGGAGAGAAGAAGACAGAGCTGAAGGCTTTAGCACCAGGACCAGAAAGAACCTTGCTCAGAAGGCGAGCCTCGCTCAAACCTGACACTACTTTCTCCCATTCCCACTGCAGGAGTTCCTAAACTTTCCAGTTTGAAGAACGGGATTCTAGGTCTGGGTCAGTGGAATCTCACCTGCTTTCAGTTCTGAGCTGGAAAAACCAAGGGGGAGGGGGGGAGGTTGTACAGAGAGGGAGAGGTAGCCTCTCTCAGACTCAAACAGTGTCTCTGTGCAAACTGGGAAGTAGGTAGCCCCCAGGCATGGCTTATAATAGAGAGTCACCCCTTCCTCTGGGCTGACACCAGCGCGGCCCCCCAGCCTGATCCCCTTGGCCAGGTACTAGTACCTCCAAAGAGAAATGGCACAACCTAGTGTGTGGAACCCAGAGTGGAAGTCTCAGCCTTTCTTTTTGTGCTTCTGTGCATTTCCCTCGCCCTTTCCTCATCAGCCTAGGATTTCTGCGGCAGCCTCAGCCTCCAGGCTCTGGGGCAGGGGTGCCTGCCTCTCCGTGCCTGCCCTCCTGTCCCCACTGGAGTGCAGCCTGGGAGGTTCCGGCAGGAGCTAGAAGGGCAGGAGACCATGGCTGACACTGCTTCCTAAATGTCTCAGAGGCTCCGGAATGTGACCCCACTAACCAGCAGGGGCGGAGTTTCTCAAAGCCAGTGACAGAGGAGGGGATGCAGAAGCACTAAGATGAATGCAATGCGCTTCCCAAGGGCTGCTCTCTCTCAGATTGGCTCCCACGGCACACACACTGGCTTTTCAGGCGATTCAGGGAGGCCTGGGAGGGACACCAAGATGGGCTTGAGGAGATTTGAACACGCACCCCGTGCTGAGAGCGGTAGGCCTGCAGGAGGTGGCAGGCGCCTCAGCAGCGCCTTCCCCCTCTCAACCCGCCTTGCCCCTGACAGGACCATACCCAGGAGGCAACAGGAACAAGAAAGGATGGCGTCCAGGAGAGCTCTTCCCCAAGCCTTTTTCCTTTCCCCCTTTTGCTCTCCAAAGCAGGGACTTGCTCCTCCTTCTTCCAGGTGGTGAATGCATTAAACACACTAATGTCCTGTGGCCTCCCCAGCAGTGATGCCGCCCAGTGGGCGCTCCTGTCTGTCCAGTCCTTCGCGATGGGTGCCTGAGCGAATCCCAGGGTCTGCTCATGTCAGAGGCACCGCTCGGGAAGGCTGCTCGCACGTGTGTTCTCACTTTTCCTTCTCCTCATGCTTTCTGGCAGGAGCTAGTGCTCAAGAAAGTCAAGACAGCGAAACTGTGGCAGTCACAGGGGTCATGAGGTACGCAGACAGCCGGCAGCCGCTCCCGCCCAGAGACACAGGCCACGGTGAGTGCTGAGAGCAGCCGCAAAGCCCCAGCGCTGTGCTGCGCGTGGAGAGGGCTGCGGGCTCAGAGTGCGGCTTCTGGGAGACAGAAAGAGCCAGAAGGGCACAGCTCGGGAGGATTTTGGGGTCCTGGGCCGGAAGCCTTGGACTAGCTGCTTACTGCATTTTGAATAAGTTTTTTAATGCTTTCCCACCCACTCACCTCCCCACCCCAACTGTCCCAGGGAGGCCCCTCTGAGTATCTCTAATGCTCAGAAAAACTAATAGTCTCCACGACCCCACTAAATGAAGTTACTGTGCACACTGCCCGCAGTGAGGGCCTCCTAATGAGAAGTGTGGGCGACCTCTCGCCTTGCCACCCTATGGTGCTTCATAGAGGACCCAGATCCCTGGCACTGCCACAGAGAGTTGGCCCCGTGATCCCCCTCCCCACTTTGTCCTTGAAAGTGGGAGGGCGGGGAGGTTTCTCCCAATTCAAGCTGTTCTCAGCTGCCCTGGTGAGCCACTCGGCTCCCTCGGGAGCCGCTCGGGCACAGCTGGGTTTTGAGGGTGGGTCACAGGAAATGATGAAGGGCCAGGGAGGGCCTGCAGAATGAGTCCCTGTAGCAGCAGCACCCCCACACCTCTCCCTTCTGGGTTGTGCAGCCCCTGCCACCCTCTCTCTTTTGGGAAACCCCACCTTAAACGACCCAAATGGAGTGAAGCTTTGAGACAAGGCAGCAGGGTATGTCCGTGACAGAGTACAGCGTCCCAGGGATTTTTCAAAAACCATCCGTGGTCACTGAGAAAGTGTCATAAGACAATAGATAATTCATGTGAAGAGTTAGAACAGTTTAATGATTCATATACTGAAGAGTTAGCTATTGTTACTTTTATTAGACAATGTCTCTTAGATTGAGTGTCACTTGAGCCCTTGGCATTGGGCATTGCCCAGATGCCTGAAGATTTCTCTCTAGTTTGATCCCAGTGCCTGAGGTTGAGGGAATGATCAGCACCCTTCTGTTCAGTTCTGGTGAGAGGAGACCAAGCACAGCTTTCCTCCTCCCGATCTGGAGTCAGGTGGATCCTTGGATTCTGCGAAGCTCGAAGTGGACTTTGTGCCCTTACCCAGAGGCACTTCCTACAGCTGCATGCTTCTGAGAGTGCCCAAGCCCCGATAGCTGTCAGTGCTATTACAGTATGGAATTAGTCCCATGGCTATTCTCAGAACACTGTTAAGAAACTAGAAATTCTGAAAGGTCATATCCTATCTAATAAAAGAGAAACATGGTAATTGGTGTACAACCGCTACCCTTCCCATTGGCTAATCAGGGTGATATGCAAATTAACTGCCAGCCAAGATGGCAGCTGGCAGCCAGGCAGCTTGAAACTAACATGAGGCTTGCTTGCTTCAGTGACAGAGGACTCCAACGTTCCCCGCCTGCTGCTGCCGGCCTCTGAGCTTGCAGTTTGAAACATTGTTACAAATATAGAAGCTAAACAAAACCCCAGAAACCTGCTTTCAGCCAGCCGGGATCTCAGAGCTGGAGTTGACACAGTGTTTTGATTATAGAACCCAAACAAACCAGATACCTGCTTTCAGCAGCTGAGGCCTCAGAGCTGGAGCCAAGCCTCAGAGCTAAAGCTGGCCCAGAATAAAAAGAAAAAGAAAAAAGGAGCGGATGGGAGCTTCTGTCACCTGACAGCCTGAAAACAGCCCTCAGCCCCTCACCCAGACTGGCCAGGCACCCCAGTGGGGACCCCCACCCTGAAGGGGGTGTGACCAGCTGCAAACAGCCATCAGCCCCTCACCCAGGCTGGCCAGGCACCCAAGCGGGACACCCACACTGATCCAGGACACCCTTCAGGGCAAACCAGCCAGCCCCTACCCATGCACCAGGCGCTAGCCTATATAGTAAAAGGGTAATATGCCTCCCAGCACCGGGATCAGGGGAGCTGAGAGGCCTCCCGGCACTGGGATCAGCGTGACAGGGGGCAGCGCCCAAGCCCCCTGATCGCCCTGCGGCTCTGTTTGTGACAGGGGGCGGGGCCACAACCTCCCTATCCACCCTGCTCTGTTTGTGACAGGGGAAGGCACCCCAACCCCCTGATCAGCCCTGCTCTGTGCCTGATACAGGGAAGCTCCCCAACCCCCTGATCGCCCTGTGGCTCTGTGTGTGACAGGGTGCGGCGCCCCAACCCCCTGATTGGCCCTGCTCTATGCGTGACAGGGGGTGGTGCTGCAACCTCCCCATAGACCCTGCCTTGAGTGTGACAGGGGGCGGTGCCCCAACCCCCCAATCGGCCCTACCCTGAGCGTGACTGGGGGTGGCATTGCAACCTCCCGATCCGCCCTGCTCTGTGCATGACAGAGGGCAGCGCCCCAACTCCCCAATCAGCCCTGCTCTGAGCCCGACCAGGGCTGCACCTAGGGATTGGGCCTGCCCTCTGCCACCCGGGAGCAGGCCTAAGCCAGCAGGGCGTTATCTCCCAAGGGGTCCCAGACTGTGAGAGGGCACAGGCCGGGCTGAGGGACGCCCCCCTCCCCCCCGAGTGCACAAATTTTTGTGCACCTGGCCTCTAGTAATTTATATAACAGCCCACAACTCATAAGCAGGAGAAATAAGACTTGATCTTTAGGCTTGTTTGTGTGGGGCAGACCATGTCCATGTGAGCCCTCTGAGTAACAGACCAAAATGATTTTGTTTACCCCAAGTGGGATGCTGCTGCACTTGGACTGCTTGGCTTCACAGTGGCCCAGCCATGCTTCTCTCAGATCCTCTGGGCCCCATTTGAACAGATTTCTGATTATTGGGTGTGGCTGGCAGATGTATTAATATGGAATAGCTGACACACTGTAGGGACTGATATAAAGTGCAACATGAGCCAGAGGCTTGGAGAAATGAGAACCAAGCCAGTGGGCCACTGAGCCTCACTTTAGCTATCCAAACCCAGGCCTACCGAGTCAGAACTGCTTTTAACAACTTCCCCAGGTAATTTGATTTTGAATTTAACCCAACACAGGCTTCTTCCTTATCTCTAATGGTTGGCAGCAGACACAGATCTTAGCCTTGACGGTTTTGTACCACCTGCTCTCAGCGCCTGGCCTTTCATTGAGGTTTAGGTCCCAGTTCTCATGGGGTTTGGCTAGATCTCATAATGTCATACTTAGCTGTGAGGTAGGTGAAGGCTGCCAGGGTCACTGCAGAAGCCCCCACTCTCACCTGCAGCCCCAGGGCCATTCCGCCTCGCCCCCACGTGGACGTCATTATGGGAAAGTGTTTCCACCAGTAGCCCAAACCTGTCAGGGCTCCCAAATTAAATGGCTGTTAGATCTTGCTACCTTAGAGATCTGCCTGTTTCCCAGGCACTAGGCAGTCGGGAAAACATTCCAGGCTCAACTCATTGATCACGTCTGCCACAAACCCCACAGGTTATATTACCTGGTTGACAAACTTATGACCGCTCTCCAGGGGCATTTCCATCTGACTTGGCTCCCTGGTGTGGAAATCAGCCTTGATCCCTTGAGGACTCTTGCTCCTGTGAGGTCTCAGGGTCGTGGCAGCACAGGCAGCTGTGGTGGTGGCAGGAGCACGCCACCTGGACCCCTCTCGAGGGCCAGCTGAGATGGGATGCTCACCCCTTCCTTCAGCTTTCTCTAAAAAGGAGGCCCATCCAATATCCGCCCATCAGCTGGGGCAATCGGAAAAGCTCCAGTGGGACCCAGGCCTGCAGGCTGCACCCAGGGCCTCATTTGCACTTCAATAACACGCTTTTCTTTCACTGAACTTTGTATTTGGGTGTTAGATCATCTCTGTGGAGAAACTCCCCAGTGCAATTAAAGGGGAGTATTGAGCCAGAGTGAAATCAGTGTGTTGACTTGGATATTTGAGCAACCACCTTTCAGCAGTGACTTAAAAATTGGCCTTCCAGCTGTCCCTGCTGGCAGGCTCTCCCGGCATCTGCCAGACCCCTGTTAGTGTCTTTTTCAACTTTCAGCTTGCTTCTACTTGTCTCCTAATGGATTTCCCCAGCGATTATAGTAATGGGTTCCAGGCTGACCTTCATAGAGCACTTAGGCAGGTAGCCCTGGCCCCTCTCTGTTGGTGACCCCTCCTTATAAATCATAGGCCCAGGGTGTCCACTTGCTGGGTTCACGGCAGGTGAAGTCAGTTTGGAGGCCTTCTTCGCCAACTTCCAACTGTTCCTCTGGTGGATAGTGGGGAGGGTCCCTCTGCTGACTGAGGTTAGGGGTTCGCAGTCTGCCTGCTGGGGGAGAGGGGGTTGCCGATTCCTCCAAATTAGACTCTATTTTCTCAACAGGAAGAACTTCCCCACAATTTGTAGTCCCGCTGATGGGTGATTCTTGGACACACTTGTGGTCACTTATTGCCAGGTCCTTGCCCCTCACTTTGCAGGGTCTTGACAATACAAGCGCTTTCCCCAGACATGTCTGGTGACCTGGGTCCAGCTGGCTTGGAGCCTGGGCCTCTAGCCTCAGCGTTTCAACAGCCTTCCTGAGGCCTTTGTAAGTGTGGCTGTTAACTCCTCCTGACCTTTTCTGCTTGGGGCTGATGAATGGCAGAGCTGTTTTTAACCTCAGTCTTTCTAGGAGTTGAGCTGTTAACACAGCAATGTTCTATAGATGCTTTATTTCTCTATTCTGAGGGCTGAGGTCATAGACTAGGGCTGGGCCCCTAGTCTCAGCGTTTCAACAGCCTGCTTTCTGGGGTACCTTTGAGAACTGGATGAGATATTACATGTCATCTGAAAACTGTAAAGTGCAGAAGACATGTCAGGAACGACAGCTGCTTAATCACTTAGGGACCCTATTGTTGAGAATTCATTCACTTAACAAATCCATGAGTCTTGGCACAAAACTGTAAGAGGTACTACAGGGGTTTAAAATAATAAAAATGAGCCCTGCCTGAGTGGCTCAGTTGGTTAAGCGTCATCCCGTACACTAACATGTGGTTAGATTTCTGGTCAGGGCCATTCCTAGGTTGCAGGTTTGATCCCCAGTCAGGGCTCATATGGGAGACAACCGATTGATGTTTATCTCTCTCTCTTTTTCTCCCTTCCCCTCTTTCTAAAAATCAATTTAAAAAATACCCTCGGGTGAAGATTCAAAAAAAATAAAAATGATCTGCTGCACAAAGGGGCTTTAGATCAGCAGGCAGAAGGAGATGCACATGGAAGTCAGGACTTCAGCCTAGTGCAAGGTGCTACAGGGCCAGCTTCGAGCACAGGTGACGCTGGATAGACCCCAAAGACATGGAAAACCTTTAGGAGAAGGTGCAGGTGACGCAGGAACAAGGATGTGGCCTCTGTGATCTCTAGAGAATGCAGGGGCTTCTGGGTGCTGGAGAACTAGTCCTCCAGGGTGTGGCCTCTTTTGCCTGTGGGTAGACATAGGAGGCAAGGGGGTGGGTGATTCTAGAATGGCAACCCCTCCTGAAAGCTGGGGAATCCATTGCACCCTTTTTATTTCTAGGATAAAATTCTCCTGCTGGTGGAGTTTTCCTCCAAAAATATCACTTCTAGAATTCATGGCTCCTTTCTCTGTTCACACCTCTTGTATGGTCAACTTTGCCCTTTCCCCAGAGCAGGTGGATTTATTGTAAAATTAACCCAGACAGAACCAAGTGAAAGGATAGAGGGTGTTCAGCACACATGGAGGGCAAACAGAATAAAGGTCAGGAGGGGGCCAGGCTGAGAGGTGCAGAGGGACACGACGTCCAGCCACAGGCCCCATGCTGGGAAGTACCGGGAGGGGCAAAGCCTAGACAACTGAGACAACTCAACTGAAGGTCTGACTTCAGGCTCAAGCCAACCCCCCACCCAATGTGATGGAGAGTCATATTGAAACCAAAATGTGGTTTCCCATATCTATTCTCTCTAGGAGTTTAGAAAAAGGTACAGAATTCATAAGAAATTATTTTAATTGCCAATGTAAGAATCCCTTATTATAACCCCAAATCATATACTTTATGACCCACAGAGCCTTGCCGGTAACAACTGGGCAATGACCCACATTCCACCCACAGTCCTAAAAATAATAGCATTTCCTGAAACTTCATATTGCTATCACTCCTGCACCCCAAGTTACTATAGGTCCATACCTGCAAGGACCCTGCTATTCCATGGTCGGCAAACTGCGGCTCGCGAGCCACATGCGGCTTTTTGGCCCCTTGAGTGTGGCTCTTCCACAAAATACCACGTGCGGGTGCACGTACAGTGCGATTGAAACTTTGTGGCCCATGCGCAGAAGTCGGTTTTCGGCCTGGGCGAGTCTATTTTGAAGTACTGTTGATATTTGGCTCTGTTGACTAATGAGTTTGCCGACCACTGCTATAGGAGAACATGACTCATGTGATGGTTGTTTTCCATAGAGAAAAAGATTTCTTTTGCAACCATTCTTTTAATTTAATCAATTTTATTTTATATTGAAATGGGTTTCTGGGTGCTTTTAATTCTTTACTAGGCTGTGTTAGTTTGTTTAACTAAAGAAGGCTTATTTGTTCGTTCATTTATATCATAGAGGGAATATTTAAATATTATATTTTTAAGCAAGAAAGTACAGGTAAACCAAAAGAAGACAGCAAAAGCATCAGTAATTCCATCAGAAAGACTACTATCAAAATTTTGGTGCCTATCTTCCCAGACTTGTATATGTGTCTATGCATGTGCATGTGTATACATATATACTTTTTCTTATAAAATTGGGATTGTCACATATACAGTGTTCTGTAACTTGACAGGTCATGACTTTCTTTTGAACATATAAACATATTTCAAAACAGAGAAGAGACCTTTTAAAAAGGCATATGTGCTTCACATGGTACATATGGTACCATGGTACATATAGTGCTTCAAATGGTACACTCATTTCCCATGCAACTTGTGCTGTCACATATCAAAAGCCACAGTGACATCGCAACAAATGGAAACCCAGTTATCTTTCACTTCTGCACATTTACAACATACCTGCAAGGACCCTGCTATTCCGTGAGTCCTGATGTTGCCTCTGAACTTTCAAAGAATGGTTAATCTTGTTCAATTTAGCTTTGGTATTTAGATTATTCCAGATGTCTAGATAGCAGTAATCTATGGATGATGTACATTGCAATTCTCAATGAATCATAAAACTTAATTAACCAGAAGGCAACATTTCCCAATGTGCACAATGAGCATTTAGTATAGGAAAATGATGGCACTAATAGGCAATCTTAGAGGGTGGTGACCAATGTGTATACATATATACTTTTTTCTTACAATGGTCTTGTGGGAGCAACTGATGATGTATGAGAATTCATTTCAAGTAAACAAAGAAATTCTTCCACCATCTGTATTGTGGAATTAGATTGGGGTTAAAATGTCAAATATATACGGGTAGAAATTTCAAGAGAGTCTTGCAAATCTGGGCTGACCAAGTCTGCTTTGAATTGTCAGGCGGCATTGACTCGCATTGATGGAGTCATCCTTGGCCTGTCCAGCTTTCAACATGCCATCTCAGTTCTCTTCCCAACACAAACCTAGCACGTCATCTTTTTCTCCCTGTTGACCAGGAAAATTTTCCTCAAGGAGTGAAAAGGAAAGAGGAAAATTAGTTTAATAGAAATGTAAGAAAAATGGGAGTAGAAATGGAGAAGGTACAAACAAGAAAAATGGCCAGGTTAGAAGAGAGAGAAATATGCTGTGGAAGTGAGAGAAATAAACCAGTAATGGGAAGCTCAGTGGAAAACTTTTGAGAAGATAAATTAGAAGGAAAAAAACAAAACAAAACAAAACAGAAAGTGTTGAATAAAGGGGAGACTAAGAGATATGAAAAATGTTATTTTCTAGTATTGAGTTTACTTCTAGAATTCCTTGTGTGAGGTTAAGCCAGAAAATAGATTACTCATCTTGGTTACAAAGAAATCATGGTGCTGTCTGGCAGTGGGCACACATTGTACTCAGACCCTGAGTGTTGACAGGTGAAGGCAAAGTTTTCTTTGCTATATTTCCTCCTTTTATTCTTAAGAACTCCAACCTCTTCTGGTTGTTTTTATTTTCATTAGGGTAACCCTCAACATTCGGTAAAATTACAAAGACACAAAACAAATAAATTCTGTGACCATAGTATTATTTTGTGGATATTTTCTCTCATATGTCCTTTTAACATTTCTGTGAGTTGAGTGGGAGACAGATGCATTATTTAGTCTCCTTTTACACCTGGAGAAACTGAGGCACAGAGAGATATTGGAAGGAGTATTGATGAACATTTATAAACCTGGAGGCAGACAGCTATATCTTCTCAATAAAAAAAAATTACATTTCTATCTGCAATGAACTCCTTTTTTTCTTTTTTTACAATGATACCAAAACCAAACTGATCTCAAACTTTTCAAACACTCTGTCCTTATCATTTATCTTGCCTGTTTCCATGTTTGAAAATTTAATTCCTTTTAAAATTATAATATTGTTTACATCTCAAAGAAAAACAGTACCATAATAAACCCTGTAATTTCAAGTGAAAGGAATAAAGAGTGTTTGAAGTAATAAAACTAGTAGACAATTAGCAATAAAATAAATAAATAAATACCTGAAAAATTAATAATTTTCAAAGACATTGCTGAACACAATTCCGTCTTTCAATGACAGAAGTGAGGGGAGGATGTGGTATAGTGAATGTGTAGCTAAGGACATCTCCACTAGGCCAGTTCTAGTTTGGTCATATCCTATAAAAATGTCACACTTGAACCTTGACTCCTTATCAGATTAGCCCCAATTTATGCATGAGCTAAATATGCCATATGGATCATTTCCTGGAGTTGCACCAGTGACATGGTTCTAGGTGTCCCAGGAACTGCCCTCTTCTTTTCTAGAAGGTCCTTTCCCAAATTTTCACCTCATCCTGGGCCTGAGACTGGAAAGAGACTAGGGAGAGGTTTCTACATGTATATCATCACTTATGTTCACTAGTGCCTAGTACATTAGCACATTGAGCTTTGTCTCATTCTAATTGTGATGGAAACTACCCATTGCTTTTTTATCTTAAGACAAAGTAAATCCAGAGGCTAAAGATAGAAGCCCCTCTTGCATTTCCTGATTTCTAGGACACTAGAGCCTCAAATATCATATGGGAGCCTCTCTGAACTTGAATGTCTCTGGAACAATGGTTAGTGTAAAACAAAGAAGAGGGAATGCTATATGACTTTAAAATCTTAGATGCTGACCTTTCCAAATGAAACTGCAGGGAGAGCAGGAGGTGGAGACAGTGTTTCACTCCTTCTCCGAGTCCTCTCCCTCCCTCCTCGCTGTGCCTCACAGAGCCAGGGGCTTTTCCAGTGCTTTCTCCCGGGTCGTCTTTCCGTACTTAGAATGAAGAACAGGCATCTTTGAGTTGTACTCTATGTGGGGCACTGTGCTAATCACTTTATATACATCATCTAATTTAATTATCCCAATGACCCGGGGAGGCAGGTGTAATCATTATTTCCCCACTTTTCAGATGAGGACAAATGAGGCCCAGAGCTGGTAATAAGGAGCAGTGGCCATGCTGGGTATGAGCATTTGCCTCTGTGCTGTTGATGTGCAGACCCCTTCAGGGGTGGGGAAAGTCTGGCTTGAGGGTGGTATGAGGCCTGCAAAATCATGTAGTCTGGCCCTGCCAAGGCAATACGGGTGGTTAAATGTTTGGCCAAATACAGCAGGGTGATTTTTAGTTGATCGTTGCGTATAGCCTGGGAATGATGGTATAAATATCCAAACGGCCCTTGGCAGGAAAAGGCTCCCCACCCCTGTGGACAGTCGCAGAACAGCGAGTCTGGATGCTCGGTGCTCTTATGTGAGTTATGGACAGGGAAAGATTTGGTATGTGACCAACAAGATGTCACAGTGTGGAGTGAAAACAAAATAATGTGGCAACACGGCTGAGGCCTGTATGCACCTCTTTGGCCTGGGCTGTGAAGATGGGCTCCTGCCCAGGAGGTGGGAAAGAAAGCCTTTGGTGCCCACACCGTGTTTTCTGGGGCCTGGCTTAGGCAGACACCCCTGATGCAAAGACCAGCCTGAGGCTTGACTGATTCACTCACCCGTCTGTCTTGTTTCAGATTCTGAGGAATGGATGCCTGGAGGGAGTCCAGTGTCTGGACAGGACTCTGTGGAGGCAGCTGACAGAGAACCGTCTTCAGATCAGACAGAGACGCATCCCTTTGTTAATGACACTCTGCCCTCCGGGGTCTGTGCTCTGTTGTAACAGAGGGGAAGGGAACACCTTGACTTAATTTTCCCCCTACTCAGGTTTATGGTAACAAAGTAACTTCTTTTCATTCCTCAGCTCAAAACTTCTTAAGCTGCATCTCTTCCTCACTGTCCCTTTGAGAATAAAAGTCTAGAAATGAAACACAATCATGACAAGTTTGGAAAACGTGCTTTTATAGTCTCAGGTCAAAGCCAACCCTTATACTTTGAGACTTTGGGTCTTGATTGTTCTCATAGGTCACAAGTTTGGCTGTGGGGTTGTTTCTGTTTCCTTCCAACAGGAGTGAATGCCTTTCAGCTCCCATCACTGTAGCTCCACTGAATCCCTGCCTCTGAGCAAAAAGCCCCAGTGGCCACCTTCAAAGGACACCCTGACCTTGGGCCGTGGAGCTCATTCCATGCAGTGCCTTGTTTTAAATGATGCTGGGATTAGGGAGAGGGGAGGAAGGAGACCCAGACCCCCAGTTTATGAATCGTCCCACAACACAGCCTGGATGGGAAAGGCACTCAGCCAGGAAATAATTCTCATTCCCAGCCTTAGAAATTGCATGAAGCAACAGAACAAAAACTGCACTCCCCAGAGATGTCCTGAAAGTAAAGTGGGAGAGAAAATGTGAAAATCACGGGAAGGGCAGAGTTAGGAGAGAGGGAATCAAGGCAGAGCGCAGCCAGACGCCCAGGGCCCTTGGTGGGCTTTCTTGACGGCACAGAACGCTCCTGCACTGCTTCCCGCCAGGCGTGGGATCACCTGCCATGGGATGGAGAGGGTTGGAAATGTTCTCTGAGGTGTGCGGCGTGGGGAGAGGGCTGCAGTGCGGTGACCTATGGACTGTGCAGCTGCACTTACTGTCTGTGAAAGATATATGTATGTATATATATTGGTACCTGGGTAATAAAGAAAATCTTAAGGGCACACAAAATTTTGTGATTCATGCTTATTAGGTCCTTACTTTTCTCCAGAGGCATTAACTTTCAGCTCTTCCGAGGAGGGCATGGGCAGGACCTGACTCTGTCCCCAGCCAATTCCAGGGGCAGGAGGTGAAGGAAAGGTGACGAGAGTTGAATAACTTGATTCATTCTTCTAGATAGCACCTGTGTCTTGTCTCTAGAAATAGGCAGGTGTGGCCCATAGTTTCACAGGGCTACAGCCTCCAGATTAGGCTGAGCAAAAAGTGCTGAGTCAAGAGGTATGGTTTTGTCCAAACTGCACCACCTGATGGCTTGGTATCTTAGTTTCAGCCACTATAAAATGGGTTAGTGGCAGCTGCCTCACTTACTTACCCCACAGGTGTGTTTTGTTTGTTTGTTTTCTGTTTTTGTCTGTGTGTGTGTCTAGGGGTGGGGTGGTGTTTTGTGTGTGTGTGTGTGTGCAGTCATTAAAATACAAGAGCCCAAAGAATAATGGGATACAATGATAGTAACTACTAACATTTGTTGACCATCCACCACATGCTAGGCGCTGGCCTTGCGCACGTTACACGTTATTTCTGTTCCTGACAACAACCCAGTAATAAGACAGCTCTTCCAGATACTTGACAGATGAGGAAACAGAAACTCGGGGAGATTTGGTGGCCTGAGATCACGCCACTGGTACCGGTGAATAGCTTAGACAGGACATGTGCTGTTTATGTTATTACAACATCAAAAAGGACAGGATAGCCCAAAGGTATGGACCCTGGAGCCAGGTAGAATCCTGGTTCTAGCATCTACCAGGTGTGGAGTTTGGAAAAGTTGTTTAACATCTCTGTGCCTCAATGTCCCCTTTGTAAAATGGGAATGATCAGAGGGCCTGCCTCATAGGGGTGTCAGGAGGATTATATGAAATATATACAAAGCACTTAAAAGAGTTACCCACACTTCGTAAGCATCTTTAAATGCCAGTACTTTTCATTTTTAAAAATATTGCTATTAAGTGGTCTCCCTGCTAAATTAGGGGCAAGAAAAGATATAGATAATTCTTATTTACTTCCCTTGTGCTTTCCTTCCAAGTCCTTCAGCTCAGTTATGAGCAAGAACCCAATCCGGGACTATGAACTCTGTAAGGCGGTAGCATTGCCCGTGAGATGAAGAGCAAAGCAGTTGTTTGGTGAAATGGAAGGAGAAGAGCAGGAACCTGAGGCCTCGGCTCCCAGCTGGCAGCTGTGCTGAGACTGCCAGACCTTGTGAAGCAGGTGCCCTAGCCCTGGTTGAAAATGAGAGGATTTTGTTCAATGTTTATTATGATTGAAATAATCATTTCCCATGTAAACAGATGGCTCCATCCTGCATTTGGTGTCCCCTGGAGCCTACTATTTACTCTGGAACAAACACTGTAGAGACCACCTTCAGGTGCCCAGGGAACCCAGGCAGGCAGCTGGTGTGCTCTGTGACCCCCTGAGGCTCCCAGGGGAGCGTTCTCTCCCGGATGCACCTCTCCAGGTTGGAGGCCTCCGGAGCTCCTGAGTGTGTGAACATCCACTGAGCGTGCAGAGTAGCTCTTAGGACATCTGCCCCGCTGCAGCCTCTGCAAGTGCTCTAACTCCAGCCTCTGGTGTCTGCCTGGTGACCATCAGCGGGGCCTCTGGCTGTCTTTCCAGATAACAGACTTGTTTAGGAGAAGTGAATGCCTTGCTCAGCCGGGAAGGCAGGATGACTCCAGGCTGAGCCCTGCTCCAGCCTTAGGACCTTCCAGGAGAGGCATCTCCCTCCACCGAGACCTGGTTACATTCATTTTACCCGGGACCCTGTCTGGCTCCAAGCCCCTCAGCTCCCTCCACCCCAGGGGCAGGGCAGACTCAGATCTAAGCAGATGGCTGGTCTGGCTTCTGACCTGGTCTAGCAGGCCAGACCATTACAAATTCACAGGCCTCCAGCCCGTGAAGAGAGATGGAAATTTTCATTAGTAAGAACTTAAAAACTGCCAACCTTCCTTCCCCAGTGGAGTCCAGAGCTTCATCCCATGGTGCCTTCAGCTGGTGCTGCCCCACCTCTCAACCTCTCACACACCAAGCCTGGAGGTGGAGCTCATGGCCGCGAGCAGAGGGGTAAGGATCTGTCAGGGGTCCTTTGCCTCCCCTTTCTCCTTCCTTTGTAGACATCCGAGTCCTGTTTTCGAATGTTTGGCCTGGCCAGGGGGTAGCATCTCGCCCTCCCGCTGGGCTATGACTGGCTCATTCTTTGTAACAACCCAACCTCCCCACCCCTTCTTTTTCACCCTTTCTTCTTCTCCAACTTCCTCCAGCGTGAGTTGTGTGTGAGAGAAAGAAGGCGAATCATGTCTGTGCCTGGCTGAGGAATGAGATCATTGCTCTCCCTTCTCAGCAGGCTTGCTGTCTGCTGGTCGGGGTGACGGGGAGAAAACAGGGCAGCTCCATTTCCACACAGAGCCATCTGGCTCCACCAGACTTGCACGGATGCTAATCTGTTGATTTCCTTTACTTATTCTTTTTTGTTGGTGGTGTTGTTCCCCAGGACCACTTCACTGCAGCTGTAAATTCAGGCCTGGTCCATCTGAAGGCGGGGGGTGCATTTGGCATTATGCCCCCGGACCCCCGTCCCCTTGTAGGTGTCAGCGCGTCATTGTTATCATTGGTGGGTCTATGTAGTTGTAATGTCAGGGCTGTACTTTCAAATGGAAATCAGGCAATTATGCTGCACATGGGGAAATCTGACAGATGCAGAGGTTTTACACCACTGGTCCTGTCATGGGGACAAAGGCAGCCAGTGCTCCCAGGGGATGGTTAAATAAATAAAATATGTTTTAAGAGCACAGAAAAATCCAGGAATAATTAACTGCATGATGAGAGTTCATAGGTCCTGTGGCTGTTTAACTTCAGAATGTGATAATGATATGTCAATGGATCGCTTAACTCATCTTTATAAAGGCGGCATTAGAAAACTGATTTCAATGTGCATTCAAACAGAGGCAGCCGCTGCTCTACGCATCTGCTTTGCAGTTTCCAAATGCAAAGCTTTTTAACTTGTTTCTCTTCCACCACATGGGCAGAAGGGGGGAGGGGGATTGTAGCCGGGGGTTGGGGGGGGGGGGAGGAGGGATCCAGTTGGCTTAAGGAGAAGAGGGGCTGATAGCAGTCTGATGTCTAATTCACGGAGAGTTTCCTGTCAACATTTAGTGTAGATTCATAGGTGCTTACACAGAAAAATATGGTAACAGGATCATGGCTACCAGTTCAGTACTTGAATATTTGTTATGTGCCAAGCCCCAGCCGAGTGCTTTAGTCCTGTGAGTGTGAGGTAGGCACTCCTATTACCCATGTTTTACAGACGGGGCACTGGCACCAGCAGTAGGTGAGACAGCTGGGTTTCAGATCTCGCCTTGTTGGTCTTTGGTCTTAGCTCTCAGCCACTGAGTGGCCCCCTCTCCAATGTTGCAACAGAAAATAGAAAGAAAGTACACACTCATTCGTGCACCCTTCATCACACACCCTGTGTCAGACACATCCAGTTGGAGTGAATTACTAAATAGGAGAGACTTCAATAAAACTTAAAACTTAAGTTTTCCCCTAAAATACCCCGATGTTTAAACAAATGGTTAATTTGAAGCCTGAAACATGAGATAAGATTCAACACTCAATGTGTCCAAAACTGGACTTATATGAACTTACATTACACTTACAAAAAGTAAAGTGCTCCCAAATCCTGGCCATTTTTTTCTCCTGTTACAGAGGAAGCAGCTCAGAGCAGGCTTTGGTCCATGGCTTTGAACTTCAGTAGTCCCTGAATTTCTTTATATGCCGCGGCCGCGGCCGTAGACTAACTACAGCTGATGTCAATTAGAGCTGAGATAGAAAGGGAAGACATTTTATCTCTCAGAAAAAGTACTTTTAAACTAAGCATATGACAAACTAAATACAACAGGTTTACATGGGAATCCCTAATGATTTCTCAGATCAGTATGTTCCCTTTGAAAGTCCATGAGGCCCACTGTAGTTAGAATGCATTAATCAAATAAAACTGGAAGTTTCCAGAGACAAAATGTCTACTAATTTGTTACTAACTAATAAACACAGATCACACACACAGCACCCTCTGATTATGACTTGTTTTAACTTATCCAAGGGTAGAAAAATATTTGGACCATCAGCTTTGTCTTATGTTAAGAAAAAATTAAATTTCTGCTTATGGAAAATTAGTTTTTCTGTTTTCACCTCTACTGAACACATTTGTTTGAAAATATTAAATAATAAACTCACATTGTAGAAATAATATCATTAAAGCATACTCTTCATTAAAGATCTTAATTAAAAAGAATCGAAAACACTAGTGATGAGCACAAAAGAGACCAAAGTCACAAGTCACTCAAGAATGGATCACTCAGGAGCTCAACGGAGCAATCAGAGCATCATCCCAGGGGTGGGGCCAGCCAGACCCAATCACCCATCGACACAGCAAGGCCTTGTTCCACATAAACCAAGGACTGATGCTTCAAGAAGAAAAAATCAGAGTAAAAATAAAAAAAGTGAAAACCAATTAAAACTCAAAATTTTAAAAATTAAAAGCTACAATGCAGGTTAACAACCTCAAAATATATGTCATAGCTAATGTCATTCATTTAGTTAATGTCCATGATCAGTTATTAGCATATATCTTTTCCACAATGAATTTTAACTTCATTATAAATTCTTTACCCATCAAAAAGCATTTTAAACTAAGCATTTCACAAAAAAATAATTAACAGAGACATTTCTAACACTTTCCCGGATTTAAGAAGTGCCATTTTGAAAGTTCAAGATGCCCCAATTTGCAGAGGAAGTTTACTAACTAGACCTAGTGTCTACTAATTTGCCTGTGGTTAATGAGCATCAGAAACACACACATACACACACACACACACACACACTCATTTGTTATTCCAGCTTCCTAAATATAGAAAATCTTTTTGGCCATTAAATTATCTTATCATAGAAAAAAAATTAAAACCCTCTGATTAAAGAGAAATTAGGTTTTCTTTTTCCTTCTCTTTTTCAACATACTTATTTGAAAATATTATTGTAATAATCTTGTGATTGTGATTGGAAAAATTAGAATTGATTTTGACCCAGCTCTTTCAAAAAATTGTGTGTGTGTGTGTGTGTGTGTGTGTATTTAATATTAACCAAGCTCTCAGGTAACATACGTATTATGACTGTGTATGCATATCACCATAATACTTAAGAAAAGTAAAGCAAATTGCTGGCCAACGAGTGTACAGATAAGTCAGTAGGGATGCAACAGTGCAGAAAGCTTTCCATTAGTCATTCCAATACAAACCTCTCAAACTTTCTTACACTTGATCATGGACAGTGTGAACTTGGAAAAACCATGCCGTTTATTAGAAGAAAGAAAATGAGACCATGGGCAGATAAAAAACACATAAAAAACATAAAAAATACAGATCTTCTTTAGGAGCTGGAATTATGGGTGACTTCATTTTTCTTCTTCATGTGTTTCTGCGTTTTCCAAATAATATGTAATGGGTCTCCAGCATGATGCTTACATGAGTGGGCACTGGAGCCAAGCCACCAGATTGGGAGCCTGGCTCTGCGGCTCATTGGCTCGTGCAAATCACTTTCCACCTTGAACTCTCAATTTTCTCTCTGCAGAATGGAAGCCATTAGAGTGCCTACTTCACAAAGGTGTGATGATGCTTAGTGAGATAATACTCACAAAGTATGTAGTGCCTTGCACATATAACTGCAATAAATGTTAACTCCTTAAGGGAAGTCCTTATGCAGCCCACGTCGGTACTTGTTCTTACAGAAACAGAAAAAGTGGCAATCCTGAGTGTCGTTGATAAAGCCAATATAACTTTCATCTGCCACATTGCTGGATCGATCACCTGGTGCAAACAAGCACCCTCCAGTTCCTTCTCTGCCACACTCCCCTCTGTTTTTTAATTTATAACACTCATTGCAACCTGAAATTAGTTTATTTGTTTAAATTCTAGAATCAGTCACCATGGTTGATTTTAAACTCTGAACGGTTTAACAAATGGCTTGGTAAACTCCTGAATAGGTAACAACCGGCTCTCATGAGCCAGCATACCCCCAGCTAATCTCCTCTGACAATTTCAACATTTTAAATGGTAGTTTGGGTTTGACAATGAAGGAAAAGAACCCCCTACCCCATATCCTCAAGCCAGCACAAATATGACAATTAATTTGTAAGCAGTATCATCAGTGGGAGCTGTTAGCTGTAACTAAACTTATAACCAAGTGGACCATTTTCTGGGTTGATTTTTATTATAGTGGTGGTAAATGTTAGATTCCTTGGAAACTGATGAAACTGCAAAAATAGGATCCATTGTTATTTTTCCAAATAGCTCCAGCACCCTAAGGAAATGGGCAAGATTGAGCATTTTTGGAATTAAGATCCAAGTATTTTCTCTTTCAATTCATTTTGAAAATCAAAATAATTTTAAAAGGCATACATTAAGATGTCTCTCTCCTACCTCTGAACCTATCCACCCATGCTCTCATTATTGACTATAGGCCCAGTGCACGAAATTCATGCACGGGGGCGGGGGGGAGGGTCCCCCCTCAGCCCAGCTTGCACTCTCTCCAATCCGGGACCCCTCTGGGGATGTCCGACTGCTAGTTTAGGCCTGATCCTGGGGCAGTTGGACATTCCTCTCACAATCTGGGACCATTGGCTCCTAATCGCTCACCTGCCTGCCTGCCTGATCACCCCTAACTGCCTCTGCCTGCTGGCCTGGTCACCCCCAACTGCACCCCCCACTGGCCTGGTCACCCCTAACTTCCTCTCCCACCAGCCTAGTTGCCCCTTACTGCCCCCCTCTGGTGGCCTGGTCGCCCCCAACTGCTCCCCCCTCCCCCCGATGGCTTGGTTGCCCCACACAGCCTGTTGTTCAGTCATTTGGTCGTCCCTCACTAACCCCCCTGCTGGCCTTGTTGCCCCACACAGCCTGATGTTTGGTCGTTACTGTTATTGTGATGGTGTCCTGGACAATTTGCATATTCCTCTATTATTAGTATAGATAATCATTTGTTTGATTTCTTGTGTACATTCTTTTTTTATATATTTTATTGATTTTTTACAGAGAGGAAGGGAGAGGGATAGAGAGTTAGAAACATCGATGAGAGAGAGAAACATCGATCAGCTGCCTCCTGCACACTCCCTACTGGAGATGTGCCCGCAACCAAGATAGATGCCCTTGACCGGAATCAAACCTGGGACCCTTGAGTCCGCAGGCTGACGCTCTATCCACTGAGCCAAACTGGTTAGGGCTTGTGTACATTCTTTATAAAAATAGAAGCAAACACCATAGGTATTTTTATTCCCTGCTCCTGTTTTGCACAAAATATTTTGTTCACATTGTTCCATACTTAGCTTTTTTCACTTAACAAAACTAATGCTAACCATGTCAGTATATAGAGAACAACCTCATTTTTTTTTTTACAACTGCATATGTTTTTATTATATAGCACATTTAAGACGACCCCAAATTCTTTGCTCCTCTTCCATTCAGAGGTAGATTCTAGTTCTTTGCTACTATTGAGAGGTAGATTCTAGTTCCTTCCCCTTGAGTATGTGCTGGCCTCAATGACTTGTTTGACCAGCAGAGAACAGTGCAAAGGAGGCTATGTCAGTAGGTCAGGCATGAAGAGGCTGGCTACTTGCACTTCCTGCCACTTAGGGCACTCCCTGGGGCAAGGAGGACGGATGCTTGGAGAGAGGTCTTCCTCCCCTGAGACCACCATGCTGTGAGGAAGTCCAAGCTAGCTATGTAGAGAGACCTTGGGCAGAGAGATGCCTGACCAGCCCCCAGCCATTTCAGCCATGTTGGCCTTTGCACCAGGAATGGCAATGAAGACAGGGGGGGCTTCAGATGATTCCAGCAAGCCAACGTCTGACCGCAATGAGAATTCCTAAGTGAGAACCACCTTGCTAACCCACAGAACAATGAGAGAGAATAACCCACTGCTGTTCTAACCACTATATTTTGAGGTCACTTGTTACATAGAAATTGATAACCTGAATACATTATGAAGATACACATAGTTTGTTTAATTAGCCCTTTATAGATACACATTCAAGTTGCTTCCAATCTTTTGTTATTTCAACCAATGATTTAATGAATAATCTTGAGTATAAATTGTTTTGCACAGTTGCAGGTATATACATTTCCAGAACTATGTTAGTCAAAAGAAAAATGCAATTGCATTTTGGTGTACTTCCATTCATTTAGTGTCAATTTCCTTGCTTATTTTTCTATGGGCTTATTCTTTTACTTCTCAGTTTCTAGAAAATTAGTTCTTTGTGACATGAGGTACAAATATTTTTTCCCAGTTTTCTTGTCTTTGGATTTTGTTTATGATGACTTTCCATGAAGACTTCTATTTTTAAGACTCCTCTATATTTTCTTCATTACCTCTATCTTTTAACATTTAATTTTTGATCCATTTGGAAATTGTCCTGATGAATGCATCTAACTTTATTTTTTTTTGAAATTGCTATTTAATTGTCTTTAAATCATTTATTTAATTAATCTATATTTTTGATACTGATTTCAAATGCTACTTTTATCACATACTAACTTTTAGTATGCATGAGTCTATGCATATTTCTACTGATTATCTATCTTAATTTTTGTAAGTTGAAAATATATTTTAACATGTGAGATGGCTAGTGTATGCTTGTTATTCTTGTTTTAAAGAAGTCTCCTGAATATTTTTCCTAATTTTCTCATATGAACTTTAGAATCAACTTGTTGAGTTACAAGAATATCCTGGTAGCGCATTAATTGAAATTACACACAAGGAGATTTAACATCATTATGATATTCACTCCTTTTATCCAAAAATATGGTATGCTTTTGCATTTAAGACTGATTTTTTTTTTTGTAATCCTCACCTGAGAATATGTTTTTTATTGATTTTAGAGAGAGAGTGGGAAAGAGAGAAGGAGAAAAAAAACAAACATCGATGTGAGAGAATGTGAGAGAGAAACATCAATTGGCTGCCTCCCACATGTGCCCTGACTAGGGACCAAACCCACAACCTGGGTGTACTGGCCAGGAATTAAACCCATGACCCTTTGGTGCGTGGGATGACACTGCATCCAACTAGCCACACCAGCCAGGGCTGTTTAAGACTGCTTTTTGTCTTTCAGGATCAATTGAAAGCATTTCTTATATAGATCTGGAATAATTACTAAGCTTATTCTTGGTTATTCTAGCTTTTTTTTTAAAATTATAAGTGTGAAAGTGTCTTTTCATTTTTTATATCTTCTAATTATTTGTTTAAATATATGAAAGCTTTTGAAAATTATATATTGATTTAATATTAAGCCACCTTATTGAATTCTTATTTTTTAACCTTTTTCAGATCATTCTCAGGTTATTCAAGTATAGAAATAGGTATTTTGCAAATAATGATAATTTTGCTTCTTTTCAATTTTTGTATGTCCAGTTTCTCTCTTTCTTGTTTATACATTTATATTTTATCCCTGACTTAGTAGGAATGCTATTTGAATTTCTCTTTTAAACATAATGTTGATTTTCAACTAGGTTTATGTTAGGAAAGTAAACATCTATTGTTTTTTCATTAATTTTTTTAAAGATCAAAAATGAAAGTTACATTTTACTAAGCATTTTTAAGCATCTAAAAAGATAAGTACATATTTTTTGTAGTCATTAATATGGTGAATTCATATAGACTTCCTAACATTGAACCACCTTTGCATTGAATAAATCTCACGTTGTTACACTGTATTATTCTTTTATTGAGTTGCTTGAGTCTATTTTATATATTTATATATATTATTATTATTTTATTTTTTAATTTAAATTCTTTATTGTTTAAAGTATTACATAAGTCTCCTTTTTTCCCCATTGACCTCTCCCTGGCCGCCCCCAACCCCCAGCATATCCTCCCACCCCCGCCCCCGTCTGTGTCCATTGGTATTTTATATTTTGTTTTGTATTTTTGCATCAGTATTTTTAAAGTAACTTTGATTTTTTTAATAGCACAATTATTACTAGGTTTTTCTATCAATATTATGCTCTTTTTGAGTCTTTCCTGTTTAATAAATCTTTCTTATATCCATTTCATTTTGCTTGGTCTTCTCATTTTGATCCTCTAAGCTCCTTCCTGTGCTTTTACTATGGTCTATTTCCCTTCCAATTCCTCCTGTCTCTTTGATGTTTTGTATTTTCTCCCAGCTCTACCCTGAATCTCCCAGCTCACACATTGTCTCTTGTCTCACTATCACTGACAATGGCCTCTTTGCTTTGTGCCCAGGCTTCGTTGAGGTAACTGATTCATTAAATATTTTACATTTGTAGTAAAATACTTTTTACTATTTCCACCTGCTATTTGGCAACATCTAATCTACCATTCAATTTTCCTAATCTCTTTCTTTTTTTTTAAAATATATTTTATTGATTTCTTACAGAGAGGAAGGGAGAGAGATAGAGAGTTAGAAACATCGATGAGAGAGAAACATCGATCAGCTGCCTCCTGCACACCCCCTGGGGATGTGCCCGCAACCCAGGTACATGCCCTTGACCGGAATCGAACCTGGGACCTTTCAGTCTGCAGGCCGACGCTCTATCCACTGAGCCAAACCAGTTTCGGCCCTCATCTTTTTCTTGTTTCATTTGTTGAATCTTTCAAATGACTTGGGTTGGTACTTTTTGATGTCTCACCTTTGAGAGAAGTAAGTTTGTCTTGGACCAAATATTTACAGGTCCACATCCCAGACTAGTAGGAATCCTTTTATGGGCCAGGGCTTTGTGCATGAGTTTTAGATCCATTTTCCCCAGCCAGTAAAGATAGGCAGCTATGAGGTTTTTCAAAACCCATCTTTTTTTTTTTCCTGTTGCTTACCGAGGGGGCATTCCTTACAAGTGTGTGATTTTTTTTTAACCCCATAACCTCTACTTTTCACAACTAAATTAGGTTCAAGAGATTCCTACTTCCTTATTTGTATGTTGTCCCTTCTGTAGAAGCATGAGACTTGGATTCTGTTCCTCACCCCATTTCTCCCCTTTAAACATATGTTTTACTGACTTATTCTGATTTCTGCAGTCATGTGCTCATCTCTCCTCTTCCTCCTCCTGTATGCTCCCTTGCTTTCTGTAGCCCTTCCATCTACTTTGTTCTTTTAACTCCCTCCTAGTTTTGCTGAATATGAAAATTTTGTTTTAATTTGTTATTTTCCTTTTGCTTTCCACAACTTCCAATAGGAGAAGGGGAAAGACAGATTTCCCACCTTCCTCTTCAAATAAAGAAAGTACACGGGCACCAATATTTCATATTTTAATGTGAATAGTCGAAAGGATTGAAGTAGCGAATGCTGGAAATATTTTAAAGAAAACTAGTTTGGGGTTCACTCTCCAGAGCATATATTTTGAAGCTTCAAAGTGAATTTAGATATTCAAGGTCTTTTCTTAGCTTGTCCCTTGGGAAAGTTATCTTATCTCTCTCTCTGGACCTCATTTTTCTAAAGAGGGGAAAGGATCTCTAAAGCCTTAAGGCAGAGTGGTAACTCCAAGAAATAAATCACTGGTGGTGGAATTTAGCTCAAAGATACTTGGATGGGAAAGAAGTATGAGACCCTGAAGTGGAAAGAGGAGACCTAACCTGTAGAGAATTACCTTGTATCTGGCCCTGTGCTAGGAAGTTTACATACGTTAATATACCTGAAAGACAGATATTTTCGTGAGCTCCATTTCAGCCATGGAAAATGAGGTCCTAAGGGGTTAGATAACTTACTCAAGATCACAGTCAGGATTGGAGTCCTGGCCTTCCTAGTTTGGGAGCCCAGTGTTCTTTCCCAGAGCAACTCTCCTAGGTGCCCAAATGCAGGGGCGGTGGTAACACTCCGGTTCCCATGGGCCACACTTCCCTGCCTTCCTCACCTCCTTGGCAATTAATTAAAAACCAGGCTTTAAAAAATGTTTATTTTTCAATTACAGTTTACATTCAATATTATTTTGTATTAGTTTCTGGTGCATAGCACAGTGGTTAGCAATCACATGCTTTACAAAGTGACCCTCCTCCCCCCGATATTTCAAGTACCCTCTGGCACCATAGGTAGTTATTACAATGTTGACTATTATTGACTTAGTCTCTAATCATGAAAGCAACCAAAATAATTGTATGCACTCTGCTATTCATCTCCTGATGATCAAATCCAGGCCGTGTAAAGGTAACCATTTTCTGCCTGTTCAGGCTAGTGTTCTGGAAACTACACTCTAAACAACAGGATATTCATTTACTAAAACTTAGATACAATCATTTTAGGCAAATCATCCATTTAAAAAATAGACCAAATGGAAAAAAAAAAGCTCTGGCTGGTGTGGCTTGGTTAGTTGGATATTGTCTCATGCACAAAGGGGTTGCTGGTTCAATTGCTGGTCAAGGCATGTGCCCAAATTTTGGGCTCAATCCCTGGTGGGGGGCATGCAAGAGGCAGCCAATCAATGTTTCTCACATCAATTTCTCTCTCTCTCCCTCTTCCTTCCTCTCTCTCTCAAAATCAGTTTTAAAATTTTAAAAAAATAAGGAACTATCTTTTGACCATTTTCCATTGTTCACCAATGAAATCAGTGCAGATAATCGTTCATGTGTGTTAAAAGAAAAAAGGTAAACAATTCATTTCCTAAAAGTACGTTTGCTTAGAAATTATTTTACTTTCTGAATTTCCTTGGCTTTATGAACAAGTCAGCAGAGCAAACTAGGAGCTCATCTCCTGCAGCCATAAACCCACCACTCTTTTTAAAAGTCTCTACCAGCGATGGCGAACCTTTTGAGCTTGGTGTGTCAGCATTTTGAAAAACCCTAACTTAACTCTGGTGCCGTGTCACATATAGAAATTTTTTGATATTTGCAACCATAGTAAAACAAAGACTTATATTTTTGATACTTTATATATTTAAATGCCATTTAACAAAGAAAAATCAACCAAAAAAATGAGTTCGTGTGTCACCTCTGACACGCGTGTCATAGGTTTGCCATCACGGTGTCTAGTCTTTGGAAGTGTAAACACTTGTGTTGAAAAGCATTCACTGGGAAGATAAACGAGCAGCAAAATGATTAGTGTCCACTTAGTGATTAATTACCCCTGGTTGGCTTGTTAACAATGAAAAACGGACATGATGGGCTTTGAAAGCTGACGCCTTTCTTCACACCTGGGTAAAGGAGGTCTCCTGACTTTGTTCCTCCCTGCCTGGGCCTGCCAACCGCGGGGCCCTGGACAGGCTGAGCCCTTACAGGCCTGTTCAGTCAGCTTCTGTGGAGTCAGTCTCCTTAGAGCTGAGGTTCTAATCACAATTTAGCTTGGAATTCTACTGCAACCTGTAGGCCACAGCGCCAAGCCGAGAAAAAGTACAATTATATCCTAAAGAGATTCTCCAGCCTCCTCCTGAGTTCTACTCCCTTCTAGGTCTGAGTAGGGCAGATGGGGTGCACGGGAGGTGCATGAGCTGGTAACTCCCCTTACCCCCTTGGGTCACACCTGTCTAAATCCCAGTCATTCCAGCTCAGGCCAACCTTCTCCATGGAGCCCACCCTTCTATACCTGGCAACCTTTACTCTCTCTCTCTCTCTCTCTCTCTCTCTCTCTCTCTCTCTCTCTCTCTCTCTCTCTCTCTCTCTCTCTCCTGCTCTTCCACTCTGTTTGAGAACAAAACATTTCCATTTACTAAATAGATAACCTTACCTCATCCAATTATTAGCCACTGCTCCTGGATTCCCTGAGCAGCCATGCAGGTGCTACAAAGGAGATAGATCACAGCTCTGCCAATTAACAGCTGATGCATCTGAGAGTCCTGTCTTCCCTAGAGAAGGGTTAAAATGGAAATGGGTGTGCTCACATTTACTGGAGGGGGAAGCATCCCTAAGACAGTAGGTAACAGATGCATCTTCATCATTGCTAATGAGCTCTTACCAAATATTCAAAATAAAATTAATGAACTTCATCTTATATATAAAGTGAAGTGTATATTGGGGGTGGGGAGGGTGGGGCTGAGTGGTGGTGTAGATTGCTATTCATCATTAAAAACAACATTCTCAAGAATGACTTTGTTCTGCACCACAGGGATGTTCTTACCAGTGACCTTTCTGAAATTGGCCTCTTTCTTACACTGTTCAGATAAACAGTGTTATTTCCTACTCTTATCAGTGTGCCTGCCTACTAGCTGTGAGCCAGGAAACCAGAGTGGAAGCCTGTGAAATATGATTGTCAAAGGCGGGGATTGGACGGTGCTGGAGAGATGGTGGGTGGGGGTGTCAGCAGGGGCTACACAATGAAATCCCTGTGCCCAGACTAATTATATCAGAATCTCTAGGGCTGAGGCCTTGAATCACAACAGTGTGGTGAAGGCCTAGTGGGAGGGGAGCCAAGAGGAGGGGATCAATGGGGAGGGAAGGGGGGAAATCTGTAATACATTCAACAATATTTCCAAAAACCAAAACAACCTTCCAGGTGATTCCCAATGTGCCACCAAAGTGGAGAAGCACTCACTGCTCTGAATACTGGGTGTCACTATACATGGAACTGGCCAACACTGCAGGGTGGTGGGGTGGGGGAGGGGTGGGCAGGAAAGCCAGGGCAACCTCCTGTGGGAGAGTGAAGGTCCTGCCATCTCTCCACCCCTCCCCCAGCCCAGATACAGATTCATCTTCGTGAAAAAAATTCTGATAGGCTTTGACCTACTAGATTTCCTGACTTTTTTTTTTTTTTTTTAATTCTGCCTTTTTCAGAAGTATGTACATTCTTTATTTGGGTCATTAGGATGTAGTTGATAAATAATAGTATTTCTTAGTTCTGTTGAAAATTTCCACAGGACATATTTAGCCTTAGTCCTCAGATCATTTTCATTTTCATTTCAACAGCTAGGTAATGAACCAGTTATTAAAGGTCAAATACTGTACAAGGTTCTGGGGATATGATGGCGCACTGAGGGTCCCAAGACCACTCCCATGCTTGAATGCCTGCTCTAAGGAGTCTGTGGGAGTCGGCACATAGTTATATTAACAGCTAAGATTTACTACAGTGGTGTATGTAGTAAGGATACACAGTCAAATCATAAGAGAAAAAGACATCAGTGGAGTCTGGAGAAATCATGCGCAAGCTTCCTCATGCTCCCTCCTCCTGTGAGGGTCACAGAGTGCACCTCAGCAGCAAAGTGCAGCAACATGCATGCAGTGTTTCTGCCCAGGGCCCATTCGAGACTCCAGCCTAAGGTTTTCACTGCGGCCTGGTCACACTAGCACCCTCTGCCTAGCACGTTCCAAATGTCTAGATCCCAGAAGGAAAGCAGGTGTTCAGCATAAACCACATTGTTTGTATAAGCAGTTTAGACACAGTGGGCCACTCAGATCATATCAGTGTAAAGAGCTGTTGACCAGCCAAGTTCTCAGGCCAAGGGCCAACCTTGCAAGCAGGCAATGACAGCCGTCTCAGCCCTGCTGTGTTAACTCTTCTGCACGAATGGTAAGCTGAAAGGGTCTCTGCCTTTTTGAAGTCCTGCTCTGTGAAACTGGGGAGAGAAACTTTCATCCAATCACTATCCCTGCAGACATAAACATGTCTCTGTGACCGTTTCAGGAAGAGAGGTGCAGGGTGCCAGGACAGCTCACACAGGAAGGTCTGCCCTGTCTGTGAATTTCAGGGGAGTCTCCCTAAGCCTTCCAGATGGTGGACCAGGGAAGATGAGAGGCGAGGGAAGAGCAGGGCATAGGGAATCAGCGAGGGGCTTGAAGAACAGCACAGTCTAACAGCCATAAGCCAGTCAGAGAAAGACAAGTATCACATGATCTTACTCATATGTGGAATCTAATGAACAAATAAACTGATGAACAAAAATAGATCCAGAGACATAGAAGCATGGAACAGAGTGTGGAATCTCAGAGGGAAGGCAGGGGAGGGTCAGTGGGAAGAGATCAACCAGTGAACTTGTATGCATATATGCACAATCCATGCACACACACAGTAGGGTGGTGAATGCCTGGGGTGAGGGGTGGGGGTGGCCTAGAAGTCAATGTGGGAAAAAAGGAGACTTATGTAATACTTTCAACAATAAAGATTTTTTTTTTAAAGGCAAGTGTGAGAAACTGTCACAGCCTAGAGGAGCCTAAGGAGACATGAGGATTAAGTGTAATATATCCTGAATGTGCTGTGGTAACAAAAGTACCATCTTACTAATGTAAGATGTTAATAATAGGGGAAACTGGTTACAGAGTATATGGGAACTCGTGTTCCCAATTTTTCTGTAACACTAAAACTATTGTAACATAAAAAGGCTTATTATAGAAAAAAACAAGTAAATAAAGGCCATGTAGCCAGAGTAGGCAGGGTGCAGCGAGGACCTAAAAAGTAGTGTGGCTCTAACAGAGAGGAGGGCTGGAGCTCCGCGTGGCACGGCACGGAGGTCATGGGGAGGAGGAGGCTTCAGCCAAGAGCAGGAGGAACCACTGACGGTTTCACGGGAAGCTGGTATGTGTGTGCGCGCGTGTGCATGTGTGCGTGGCGATTCCGTTATTGTTATAAAGTTGAACAGTTTGGTCACTACCTGCTAGAAGAAAAAACATCAGCAAAGGCTGCATAGTAACAAATGTGAAACCTATTTCCTGCTCTCTTCCTTCAGTCCTGTGTTTTTTCTCACCTGAGTTTTATAGGAACAGTACTTCTCAGGTATGGTGGTGAAATACCTCAGAGCATTTGCAATGATCTCTAAGGCTCTTAGTAAATCTTCAAAGCAAAATTAATTAACTTCACCATTTATACTCATGTCAAACACACACAATTTAAAGCAAAACACACATTTTTGACCAGGAAAGGGAAGTCAAGGAATCAACAGCAGGGGTCTGGAACCTTTAAGTGTCTGAGGACAGAAGAACAATTACTTGATTACTGGTAGCACTTGGTCAGCATCCGCTTGAATACCAAGCACAGAACAGTAAAACATAGATTCTTCCTCCAAGAAACTTACTAAATGAGAAGACTTTTTTAAATTATAATTTTGAGAAAAACTAACGACATAAATTAACTATTTTTCTGTATTAACATAATAGTAGTATGTGTTTATCATGGGAGAATCCTAACATCAGAGAGAGGCAGGCAAAGGGCTGACATCGTTGATAAATGGAGCCTGTAGAAGATGCAGGACTGTCCCAGCAAGCCCTCCTCAAACTGGGGGAGCCTCAAACATGTGGGAGCATGGTGTCACACCAGGGTTTCCCAGAGTTAAGTCCTCCTGCAGGAGGGAGATAAGGGACAGCTATCATACTAGCAGCTCTGTTGCCTGAGATGTGGTCCTGAGAGGCTGACCAATTTGCTTACGGACACACAACATACTGAGCAGGGAAACTCCAGTGTTGGCAGTTGCTTTGGGCCAAAATATACAGACACCTGCAAGGGCAGTGTTTGGGACTGTGCAAGGTGAAGACAGAACAAACCAAATTTTAACTCCACATCTGTATATAGAACTATGTGTCAGGCTTTTGATTACGCAAATGGCCTGGATTTGAAACAGGTAATTTCTGGGGAGTGCTCCCTCTTGAAAGCCTTAATATATCCTGAATTCCACAACTGATTTCCTAGAATTGGGTTTTCGGAGAGGAGAATTCACTTATCAACTATAGAAGCACGGAATGTTAAAAGTCCCTCCAGATTAAAAATTTCTATGTGTGAAAGGAGGTGTGTAAAAAAACTACAGAGTACTTTCCAGAACCAGGTCCTACCACCTGATGGTGTGAATAATCAGAAACAAAAATATTTCCTGAAGAAGAGGTTTGGGATCCCGTTTGAATGCAGGACAATCACGGCACGGCTTCTACTCCATTCCTCTTGCATGTCAAGTGGATGAGCCAGCTCAAACCCCTGGAGATGTTTGCACAACCCCCACCCCCCACTACCCCCTAATACATGTTCACTATGTGTCAGAACTCCCCACACTAAATTACTTTTTGGTATCTACTTCCAACTTTCCCCCCATATCTTATGCCCTCACTCTAAAAAGTAATACTACACATACTGGATAAAGCTTTTAAAAATGAAGCAATGTTTATAACTCCAGCAGGTAATAAAATGCACATGTTCGGTATTGTTATGAATTACAAGCAGCCATTTAAAAAAATAAGGGTAGAAAATCAGTTCATCAAAGCTTTTAGTATAGAATCTAGCACTTACAATCACCAGGTATGCATGGTCACACATGGTCACCACACATCCACCACATGCTCACCTAAGCCCAAGAAAGCAGAACAGGCCAAGGTGGTCAGGCTTAAGAAATGACCTGAATTTCACAATGAGCTTTCTTCTCCCAGTATTTTGAAGTCTGAAGTACTATACTGTAAAAATCCACACCTTTATGGGACAGGTCTGGGGCAGAGGGGTGATGTGGCTTAAATTTCTAAGATTACAGACAGGCTCACACTCTGGGAGTACCACTGCCTACCTAACCATGCAGTTGATCAAAGAAATAGAGCATTTGTGGTTAGGTCTTTAATGTACATGTTTGGCATCTGGTGATTTTCTAGAAAGTGCAGAAGTAAAAGCTGTAGCCCTTTGGGAGAGTCTTAAATTACACGCGCAGCAGCCGAGCCTTGAGTGAACTTGCTGTCACTTGTTCCTTTTCTGTCTTTGTGCTGCCACCTATAGAGAAAAGGAAAACATGTTGTATCCCGCAGAAGGAGTCCCCTGAAGTCCCAAGCACCATCTGCACCTCCTAGAACAGAAAAGCAATGCTGGCTGGTTTAGTCCTCTGAGAACCTCAGACCTGAAGACCTCAGGTGAGGGAGGGGTTTTGGTGGTGGCCAGCCTTGGCGATTTTCTAGGGCTCCTATAGAGTGGATTGGTAAGAAACATATTTTTCCCCCCAGTGTTTAAAGGAGTGAAATACAAAATAATGTTAAGGTTGCCCCAAAGTTATGGAGCAAATACCATCATTTTAGAAAAAAATAAAGAAAATACATGAAACACACAAAAACGAGATTCTAACAAATAATTCTTAAACCATTTTTCTCTTTTCCTTTTGTTTTCTTTTTAAAAAGTGGATCCTTTTTTTAAACAGTAGGACTTCCAATGTATAAAAAGTATAAATATAGACTTGCTGAAGTAGTAGTCCCTAATATCCTCTGAAGAATGCCACCGAACAAGGATAATCACTATAAGCTGACTTCTCACTAAGTACAAAGTCAAGCATACTTTATTCTGAAGCTAAAAGTTACCAGGAAAAAAATGGATGGAAATCAGATTCCTATGCCATAGTGTAGATAAGATGTGACAGAGGTTAGACCTTTCTGACCACCCACATCCCCAGGGCTCTGTCCACTTCCTGGCCCAGCCTTTCCCCACAGCCCCAGCACTACCCAACATGTCCATCTACCTGCTCTCTAGAACAGAAACTTCCTGAAGGCAAGTAGATTGTCTGCCATGTTGACAGCTGCATTCCTAGTGCCTAAAATTTGGCACATAGCAGGTGTTCTTAAAGCAACTAATGGATTTAAGCCAGTGGTTCTCAACCTTCTGGCCCTTTAAATACAGTTCCTCATGTTGTGACCCAACCATAAAATTATTTTCGTTGCTACTTCATAACTGTAATGTTGCTACTGTTATGAATCGTAATGTAAATATCTGATATGCAGGATGGTCTTAGGCGACCCCTGTGAAAGGGTCGTTCAACTGCCAAAGGGGTCGCGACCCACAGGTTGAGAACCGCTGATCTAAGCTTATTCTTTGTTTTCTTTTGAAAGAACTAATAACATGACTAATTTTCACATATTCTGATTAAAACAAGTGTAAGATAACAATTCTTTTATTGTCTGTGAAGAAGCTGACTCCTCTGTAAATCACATTTGGTGTTTTTCCCTTCTCAAACAGGCTGGATTAATGTGAGGCCATCAAAATACATGTATTAACGAAAGCACAGGAAATGCAAAGAAGCTGACAGATGAATTAAATATTTGACATGCGAATGCACCAGCTAAGTAGAAGCTTTACTGAAATTCTGCTCACCACTGCTGAGGATAAACTGACCTGCAGAATTCATTGTGAATAGAGCAAGAAGATGAAGCAGAAGAAATCTGAGTTTTCTTTCTTAAAATAAAATTCACAATTAAATCAGACTACTGAACAGTAAAAGGCCATGGAGCCACATAATCAATGGCATGGATAAGAATCCTGAGGAGGCAAAAAGGAAAGAGGTCTGGGCCTGAGGGGGATGGGCAGCACAGCACTGCCACCGCCAGTGTGTGCGACCTCACTGTGACCATCTCTGAAACAGAAAACCCCTTTGTGGTCTGCCTTAGAGGCTTGTTGTGAAGATTAATCTAGCTGCTGATGTGGGACAGCGGCAAACACTGTAAAGTACTATTAAACACAGGGTAGGAAACCTTGTTGTAAGCCTAAGGGCTCTGAGGACTGTATAAATCTCTGTATAAAAAGTGTATAGATCTGAAAATGTCTTCCCATTATTCAGACAAGGTCAAAGCCTGTAGACATCTTCCAAGGACACCAAGGAAATAACCCTGCACTCGGCCTTCCTACACAGGGAGCTCTCTGTCTTCCATGGAGAGGTTTGATGCAGCTCACTCCGGAAATCGCCACATTTTTTATTAATCCTGGAGAAAGAGCTGTTTGGGAGAAAATATGTGATACGTGGCTGCTAGTCAAGCAAGATTAACTTTAAGAACAGAGAAAGTCAACCCTCACCTATGGGAAGAGGCTATCTTTCAAATCTGGTGAGGGGTGGCTTTCCAGGATGTAGCCAAAGTTAGAGCCTCTGAGAAGGGGAATTTGGTGCAGAGAGTCTGGGAGCCTGAGGTCCTGAGTTTAAGTTCTGGCTCAGTTCTTTAGTAGCTGTGTGACCTCAGGCAAATAAACTGACTTTACATTTTCAACTGAAATAATTCAATAATAACATAAGTGTCATATGGTTTCTGGAAGTATTAAACACATAAGGTCATGTGGAAAACGCTTAAAAATTGCAAAGCATTTTGTCAGTCTTTATTACTTTCCAATAATTGTGCTCTTTGCATTTCTTTCCACTGCAAAGTAATATAATCTATGGAAAATAAAGAAAAGAAATATATGCCCTGAAAAACACAAGAGCCAGTATGGGCATGTTGATGTATTTCCTTCAGGAGAAACATATGAGATAACTGACCTGGTACACAGTAAACCCTGGTGGATGTTAACTCTAAAAGCATTTTCCTCACAGGTACAAAGGAGATGATGCTCCCCCAAGTAGCGACTCAGGGAAGGACATAAACAACTCAATGGTCAGGTCTCATCTCACACAGATGACTGCTGGCCAGCAATGCTGGTGACTTGTTCAAGGATCAGGGAATTAAGGTGGGCCTGGGACTACTGCCAGGTATAATCCAGCTAATTTAAATTGGCCTTTTTAGACCAGTTACTTCTTCCCTCCCTCCCTTCCTCCCTCTCTTTTAATTTTAGAGAGAGAGGGAGAGAAACTTGATGTGAGAAACATGGATTGGCTGCCTTGCACACATACCCTGATTGGGAATTGAACCCGCAATACAGGTATGTGCCCTGGCCGGAAATTGAACCCAAAACCTTTTGATGTATGGGGTATACAATATAGACAACATTGTGCATTTAGTATGCAAACAGGTACATTTTAGTTTCTCATTCCAAATTGCCTTTGTGCATTGCTAAGGCCCCAAGTAAGAGAAATATGATCCTGGGAATGCTCTGCAGCACACTAAAAATAGACCCCGATCAACAAAACATAATTCCACTTAACATTCACATTAAACCTGATGGAGGAGCATGTCCTTGGGAGTGCAGAAGTATAAATCTTTGAAGATTAAAGAGCCTGAGCCAAAGTACAAGGAAAATTTAAATTGAAAATAATCCAGACTGAAAAAGGAAAGAATATTGGTAATCTGAGATTAATTTCAGAAATATATACTGTTTGATGAAAAAGATGGGGGCTCTTTTATATGTACAGTAGTTTTATACTTTGCAGATAGTTTTTGAAGCTTTCCCCAAACTCAGCACAATCCTATCTAATAAAGAGTAATATGCAAATTGACCATCATTCCAACACACAAGATGGCCGCCCCCATGTGGACACAAGATGGCCAGCAGGGGAGGGCAGTTGTGGGCAATCAGGCCAGCAGGGGAGGGCAGTTGGGGGGAACCAGGTCTGCAGGGGTGGCCAGGTGGGAGGACCAGGCTGGCAGAGGAGGGCAGTTGGGGGCAATCGGGCCAGCAGGGGAGCAGTTAGACGTCAATCAGGCTGGCAGGGGAGTGGTTAGGGGGCAATCAGGCAAGCAGGCAGGTGAGCGGTTGGGAGCCAGCAGTCCCGGATTGTGAGAGGGATATCCCAGATTGGAGAGGGTGCAGGCTAGGCTGAGGGACACCTCCCCCCATGCACAAATCTTGTGCACCGGGCCTCTAGTTAATAATAAAAAAAATGATGTAAGAGAAGCAAAGGGCCGAAGGATTTGAATAAGCTCAAGAGTCCTTATGTTTGGTATGATAAAGTCTAAAAAGGCGCTAGTTTGAAATTCCTTAGAGTTTGAAAACATGGATATATATGTGCCTTGGTATATGTGCATTTATATGTATATGTTTGTGCATATAAATGTTGGGTGTCACTATCCTGGCTTTATGGCACACTTCCCTACAACTATAGCTGTTTTGGGAATTAAATAAGTTATTACATGTAAAGTGCTCATAATAGTGCCAAACACATAAATGCTATATAGTGTTAGTATTATTAGTTATTGATATTATGAAATCAGCACATGAAAAATGGGAAGTTAGCATAGTTTCAAAGTATCTCAAAAAACTGAGGGGCATTTTACAAAATAATTGACCTGTATTCTCAAAATGTCAAGGTCATTGAATGACAAAGGAAGATTAAGAGACTGACACATTAGAAAAAAGAGGAGCTATGACAAATAAATGCAATATAGGGTAATAGATTAGATTATGCAACAGAAAAACATTAGTATAAAAACAAGCAAAAATCAAATAAGGTGGTAAATTAATTAATAGTATTGTATTATTGTAAATTTCCTGGTTTTGATAGTTGTACTATGCTTATGTAAGGTGTTAATGTTAGAGGAAGCTAGATGAAGGGTATATGTAAACTCTATGTTCTTGCAATTTTTCTATAATTCTAAAAATATTTCAAAATAAAAAAGTAAAGAGAGAAATAGGCCCAGAAATGAGAGAGATGATGAAACTACCAAGCAAGGACATTTAAGCAGCTATTATAGTTATAATGAAGTATTTAAAAGAAAGCGAGTATAATGAGGAAAGAAATCAGAAGACATAAAAAATAACCAATGGGGGAGACCCAAGATGGTGGCCGACAGGACAGCGGGCTGCAAGATAGTGTGTGAGTGAAAGAGCTAAAGGAGAGTGTGTGGACGTGCGGGGAGTGTCTGTATTTGAGAGGGACAGTTATATTCCACAGGACTGTTGGGGACTGGTGGACAGGCTCCCCTGGACGGGCAGCCTCTACTACTGCTGAAATCTCTCCCAGAACAGCAGGCTCTGCCACAGAGACCTCGCCATCTTAAAGGGGAGAGCGGCTGATTGGAAGCCCAGCCTTACCTTCAACCGGGGAGACCTCGGGTACCTCCCAGGACCCTACAACCACATTGCCCAGGGACCAGCTGCCTCAGCTGCGAACCCACAAACACAGAGAATCCAGCCTCCATAGCTGTGGGTGTCTAAAAAGAATGTCCAGGGGGAGACAAGGTGGCAGCTGAATACGTGGACGGGTCCTGCGCCTTCTCACAGAGCAGATAGAAGGAACAGCTGAATCAAATATCATCCACCTGGAATTGTCTAATTAAACACAGCTGGTGAGGCAATCTGTGGACGGAAAGGTCAGAGATCACCTAGAGCAGTGGTTCTCAACCTTGGCTGCACATTAGAATCACCTGGGAATCTTTTTAAAATTCTGATTTCTGGGCCTCATCCTCTGGAAATTCTGTTTCTTTGTTACTAATGTTGTGGCCTCACCCCATAACAAAGAAACAATTTCTGGAGGATGAGGCCCAGAAATCAGGATTTTAAAAAAATTCCCAGGTGATTCTAATATGCAGCCAAGGTTGAAAACCACTGGCCCAGAAAGAGGTGAGATCTGGATCCAGGCAGGAGGGAGAAACACGCACAGCAGGGACTAGAGTCTCAGAGGGAGACTGTGCCCCACCAAATCCATGGCCCTTCGGGTCACTGTAGCCCTTGAATGTGGAAGGAGGTCCATAGGGCCGCTGGCAGAGGGGGACTCTAAATCTAAGCCCACAGCTATAGGAGACTGTGCCAAGAAAGGCAGCCTGAAGTTCTATACTGGCCACGCAGTGCCTAGTGGAGAAAGACATGAGGAAGTGCAGTTGTTTTGTCTTTATAACTTCCTTGCTTTTATTTGCAAAACCCAGTGCATAGGATCTTTCAATTAAAAACACTCACTGAGACTTCAGGAGAAAGTTGTTTTTGTGGAAACTGGGGATCAGAATAAGGAGAGACAAGCAGGAAACCAGCTCTGGGTTAGTTCGTCCCTCCAACCCAGTATTAAGTGCGGCAAGGAAAGAAGAATCTAAACACTGGGTTGAGGGTCCATTTAATCCCGAAAACTAATACAAAAACACCACCACCCAGGGGTTGTGTCAGAAATTGATGCTTGTGTAAATACAACTGAAGGCAAGCAGAGAAACAAAGTGAGCAGAGAGATCACTCCTGCTTGAAAACAAGGTTGTGGCTTATGACACAGAGGAGTGGTGGATCGCAGGGAACTTCAACACTGTGCCGACTACCTGACAGGAAACAGATGTGCCAAGAAGAACAGAGAGAGGGGTCTTAAAACAACCCCCATACGTCACTGAAGCTCCACTGAAGTGAGCAACCTTCACTACTTCATTTTTATTATTTTTTTACTTAAGAAACTAAATTTTTTTCTCAGTTGATTTTATGTCTTATTATATTGTTATTTTTAATTATTATTATTATTAGAGGCCTGGTGCATGGAAATTCATGCACTGGAGGCAGGGTCCCTCTGCTTGGCCTGCCCCCTCTCACAGTTCAGGAGCCCTTATGGGTGGGAGGCAACCCGGCGATCAGGGGAAGGTGACACCCCTGTCACATCTCTGCTGCTGCCACAGCCAACAGTGCAAGCCTCTGCTGGCCTTGGTTACCTGAGCCTCAGGTGGCCCTGGGTGGCTGGGCAGCCACTATCCAAGGCTTACCTGTGCCTCGGGTCGGCCCTGGGTGGCTGGGGGGCTGAGGGGACTGGGGGACTCCGGAGGCGCGGCCACGTGTCTGCTGCCCTGGCGGGGCTGAGGGGACTGGGTGCCACCATCTTGTGGCTGTGGGCACCGCCATCTTTGAGGGTGTGGCAATTAGCATATTCCCTCCTTATTGGCTGTGGGCGCCGCCATCATTGAGGGCATGGAAGCCAATTAGCATATTCCCTCCTTGGCTGTGGGGACCACCATCTTTGCGACACCATGAGGGTCAATTAGCATATTCTCTCTTTATTAGATAGGATTACTATTATTTTACTTTTTAAAGTTTTATTTGATTTTTTCTTTATTTTTGGATTAGTGTTCTACATATTATTTTTATTTTTACTTTTCTTTTAGCATTATTTTACTATATCTCAATTTTTCCTTTATGCCAACACTTTCTTCCTCACTTTTCCCCTTTTCTGTCCTGTTTCTCTTACCCAGTTCCTGCTTTAGTTTTTCCCTATCCTTTCTTTTTACTCCCTATTAAACACTGATCTTACTCATATATCTAATTTCCTCTCCCTCACTCCAAGTCCATACACACTTCTTTATTCTCTTTCTTCACTAGCCAAAAATTTTTTTCTTTTTCTTTTCCTTTTACTTCCCCTTTTTCTTCCTTTGTCTTCTTGTTGTTGTTTATTTGACTGTTCGTTAGTCTTTTATTTTGATTTTCTCTTTTTTTGCTTCTGTTTTTCCTCTCCTCACTTGTTTTCTTCTACTAACAGCTTAATTAGTTTCAATTACCAACTCAGGCCTATCTACTCTTTATAAATTTTCATATATATATATAATCTTTCTTTTTATTTTTTTAATTTTCTTCTTATACACTCATTCTCATTCTACCTCCTCTATACTCAATTGTGGCCATTTACCCATTCATTCAATTTCTTGACCTTACCTTCTGGAAATAAACTCTGCCTCTTCAGATTCATCTGGGTGTTTGTTGTTTGCATTTTTTGGATTAATTGTTTGTTGTTTAGATTTTCTTCTCTGGGTGTTTGTTGTTTGCAATTTTTGGATTAGTTGTTGGTATTTTGGAATTTTATCCACATATACATATATTTCCCCCCTTCTTTTTTCTTCTTTCTTTTCTCTCTTACATTTTTTTCCATTTCTCAATATCGTTTTTGCACTCCTTTCTCTCCCCTAATTCTCTTTTCTCCGGTGGTCACCTTTATTTGGGGTTATTGGTATCGTGAATACATTTGTGTTTGGTGCCCTGTGTATTGTGTTTTGTCGTGTTGTAAAGAGAGAAATAGGCCCAGAAATGAGAGACCTTTAAGTCAACGTAGGGGAGAGAGAGCTACATAACCAGACACCCTGAGGAGAGAGAACATAAGGAGACAAATAAACAGCCCCCATATGGAGGAATCACTGGAAAAGGAAGTAAACAAAACGGAAGCAAGCAGTATGCCAGAGAAAGAATTCAGAGCAATGGTCATAAGGACGCTGAAAAAAAAATGCAAGACAAATTCAAAAATATGGATAAGAACCAAGAGGAAATGAAGAAAAAACAAGAAGAAATGAAGAATGACATTGCTGCAATAAAGAACACAATAAAAAGCATCAACAGTAGACTACAAGAAGCGAAGGACTTCATCAGTGAGCTAGAAGACGAGGTAGGAAGAAATACCCAAGCAGAGCAGCAACTGGAAAAATTTAAAAAAAGAAGGAATGCCTAAGGGAACTTTGGGACAACACGAAATGAAATAACATCCGCATAATAGGGATGCCAGAAGGAGAGGAGACTGAGCAAGGATTAGAAAGCCTGTTTGAAGAAATAATGACAGAAAACTTCCCTGATATTGAGAAGAAAAAACTCACACAAGTCCAAGAAGCTCAAAGATTTCCAAAGAAGATGAACCCAAAAAAAGTTGACACCAAGACAAATCATAATTAAACTGGCAAACACCAATGACAAAGCAAGAATCTTAAAAGCTGCCAGAGAGGGACAGGAAGTTACCTTCAAGGGAAGGTCTCCTATAAGACTATCAACTGATTTCTCAACATAAACACATCAGGCCAGAAGGGAATGGAATGAAATATACAAAGTCATGTAAAGCAAGGGTCTGAATCCAAGAATACTGTACCCAGCAAGGCTATCGATCAAAGTTGAGGGTGAAATCAGGAGCTTCACAGACAAAAAAGGACTAGCGGAGTTTATTACCACCAAACCAGCAATGCAAGAAGTGCTAAAGGGACTGCTGTAAAAAGAAGAAATAGAAAAGGAAGAAGGAACACAGGCATAAAGAATAAAAATGGAAACAAACAAGTACTTATCAATAACTTTAAATGTAAATGTTTTAAATGCCCCAATCAAAAGACATAGGGTAGCTGATTGGATAAGAAAACATGACCCATATATCTGCTGTCTACAGGAAACCCGCCTCAGAAAAAAAGGACTCACACAGACTGATGGTGAAGGGATGGAAAAAGGTTTTTCAGGCAAATGGAAATGAAAAAAAAAGCTGGGGTAGCAATACTTATATCTGACAAATTAGATCTCAAAGTGAAGGACATAAAAAGAGATAAGGAAGGCCATTTCATAATACTAAAGGGAGCAATCCAACAAGAAGAAATAACTCTGTTAAACATATATGCACCCTATACAGGAGCACCCAAATACATAAAAAAAACTGGAGGATATCAAGGGAGAGATTTGACAGCAATACAGTCATAGTAGGGGACTTTAATACCCCACTATCACCATTGAACAAATCCTCTAAACAAAAAATCAGCAAAGAAACAACAATCCTAAATGACTCACTAGATCAGATGGAATTAATTGACATCTTCAGAACATTACATCCCAAAGCCACAGAATATACATTCTTCTCAAGTGCACATGGGTCATTTTTAAAGATAGACCACATATTGGTACACAGACAAAGTTTCTTCAAATTCAAGAAGATAGAAATGATATCAAACATCTTCTGAGATCACAATGACATAAAATCAGAAATCAACTACAATAAAAACGATGTAAAAAAAATCAAATACTTGGAGGCTAAATAGCATGCTATTAAACAATGATTGGGTTACTAAAGAGATCAAAGAAGACATAAAAAGCATCATGGCAACAAATGACAATGAAAACACAACAATCCAAAATCTATGGGAAACAGTGAAAGCAGTCTTGAGAGGGAAGTTCATAGCTCTACAGGCCTACCTCAAAAAAACGAGAAAAAAATGGTAATAAATGATCTAACCCTACATCTCAAAGAGTTAGAAAGAGAGCAACAAGAAAATCCCAGAGTAAGCAGAAGGAAGGAAATAATAAAGATCAGAGCAGAAATAAACAACATAGTGACCAAAACAAACAATACAAAAGATCAACAAAACCAAGAGCTGGTTCTTTGAAAGGATAAACAAGATTGATGAACCTCTAGCCAGGCTCACCAAGAAGCAAAGAGAGAGGACCCAAATAAACAAAATCAGAAATGAAAGAGGTGAAGTAACAACTGATCCAATAGAAATACAAAGGATTATGAAAAAGTACTATGAACAACTATTCCAACAAAATGAACAACCTAGACAAAATGGACATAGTCTTAGATAAATTCAAGCTCCCAAAACTCAATCAGGAAGAATCAAAAAACCTGAATAGTCCAATAACTACCTAAGAAATTGAAGCAATGATCAAAAATCTTCCAGCAAACAAAAGCCCTGGTCTGAATGGCTTTAAAGGGGAGTTCTACCAAGCATTCAAAGAAGAACTAAAACCTATCCTCCTCAGATTATTCCAAAAAATTGAAGAGGAAGGAACACTTCCAAGCTCTTTCTATGAAGCCAGCATTTCCCTAATTCCAAAACCAGATAAAGACGCCACAAAGAAAGAGAACTATAGGCCAATATCCTTAATGAACACAGATGCTAAAATCTTCAACAAAATCCTAGCAAATTGGATTCAGCATTACATTAGAAAGATCATACACCATGACCAAGTGGGATTTATTCCAGGGATGCAAGGATGGTACAATATCCACAAATCAATAAATGTGATTTATCACATAAACAAATTGAGAGAAAAAAATCACATAATCATATCAATTGGTGCAGAAAAAGCATTTGACAAAATCCAACACCCTTTCTTGATAAAAACTCTCAGCAAAGCGGGAGTAGAGGGATCATACCTCAACATAATAAAAGCCTTATATGACAAACCTACAGCCAACATCATACTCAATGAGCAAAAACTAAACTCATTTCCCCTAAGAACGGGAACAAGATAGGGATGCCAACTTTCACCACTCCTGTTTGATATAGTACTGGAAGTGCTAGCCATAGCAATCAGTCAAAAAGAATATAAAAGGCATCCAAATTGGAGAAGAAGAAGTAAAACTGTCCTTATTCACAGATAACATGATACTATACAGAGAAAACCCAAAGACTCCATAAAAAAACTACTAGACTTAATAAGTGAATTTGGCAATGTAGCATGATACAAAAGCAACATCCAGAAATCTATTGCCTTTTTATACACCAATAATGAACTCACAAAAGAGAAACTATGAAAACAATCCCATTTACCATTGCACCCAAAAAATTAAGATACCTAGGAGTAAACTTAACTAAGAAGGTAAAAGACCTGTACTCAGAAAACTACAGGGCATTGAAAAAAGAAATAGAGGAAGACATAAACAAATGGAAGAACATACCATGTTCATGGATTGGTAGAATCAACATCATTATAATGTCCATACTACCCAGATTCAATGCAATCCCCATTAAAATATCAAGGGCATATTTCAAAGATCTAGAACAAATTCTCTAGAAATTCATCTGGAATAAAAAAAGACCCCGAATAGCCACAGCAATCCTGAGGATGAAGAACAAAGTTGGATGGATTATAATAGTAGATATCAAGCTGTATTACCAAGCTACGGTTCTCAAAACTGCCTGGTACTGGCACAAGAACAGACATATAGACCAATGGAAGAGAACAGAGAACCCAGAAATTGACCCATGCTATTATGCTCAGTTACTGTTTGACAAAGGAGGCAAGAGCATACAATAGAGTCAAGACAGTCTCTTCAATAAATTTTGCTGGGAAATTTGGTCAGATGCAAAAAAATGAAACTAGATCACCAACTTACACCATATACAAAAACAAATTTAAAATGGCTAAAGGACTTAAATGTAAGACAGGAAACCATAAAAATCCTACAAGATTCCATAGGCAGCAAAATAGCAGACATATGTCATAGCAATATCTTTACCGACACAGCTCCTAGGGCAATGGAGACCAAGGAGAAAATAAACAAATGGCACTATATCAAAATATAAAGCTTCTACACAGTAAAAGAAACCATCAACAAAACAACAAGAAAGCCACTGCATGGGAGAACATATTTGCCAATGCTATTTCACATAAGGTTTTAATCTCCAAAATTTACAGAGAACTCACACAACTTAACAAAAGTAAGATAAACGATCCAATCAAAAAATGGGCAAAGGGCCTAAATAGACACTTTTAGAAAGTGGACATACAAGAAGGCTATGAGACATATGAAAACATGCTCAAAGTCACTAATCATCCAAGAGATCCACATCAAAACAACAATGAGGTACCATCTCGTACCTGTCAGAATGGCTATCATCAACAAATCAACAAATGACAAGTGCTGGCGAGGATGTGGAGGAAAAGGAACCCTCATGCATTGCTGATGGGAATGCAGACTGCTGCAGCCACTGTGGAAGACAGTACGGAGCTTCCTCAAAAAGTTGAAAATGTAACTCCCCTTTGACCCAGTAATCCCACTTCTAGGACTATATCCCAAGAAACCAGAAACACCAATGAGAAAGGATATATGCACCCCTATGTTCATAGCAGCACAATTTATAATAGCTAAGATTTGGAAACAGCCTAAGTGCCCATCAGCAGATGAATGAGTTAAGAAACTGTGGTACATATACACAATGGAATACTAGGCTGCTATAAAAAAGAAGAAACTTTTTCCATTTGCAAACATCATGGATGGAACTAGAGAGCATTATGCTAAGCAAAATAAGCCAGTTACAAAAATATAAATATCACATGATCTCATTCATATATGGGATATAATGATCAACATAAACTGATGAGCACAAATAGATCCAGAGACATATGGCAGGGGAGGTGGTGGGGGGCTTTAGAGAGCAACCAAAAGACTTGTATGCATGCATATTAGCATAACCAATGGACACAGACACTGGGGTTGGGGGGCTTGCCCGGGGTGGAAATGGCTGGAGGGGCGGTAAAACTATAGACAATAAAAAAAAAAAAAGAACCAATGAAACATTTAGAACTAAAAATTACAATTTCTGAAATAAAATTCACTGAGGTTAACAGAAAATGAAACACTACAAAAGAGAATAACCTAAGTGTTCATCGACAGATGAATGAATAAGATGTGGTATTATAAATATACAATGGGATTTGGAAACAGCCTAAGTGCCCATCCACAGATGAGTGGATTAAAAAACTGTGGTACAAGCCAAAGCCGGTTTGGCTCAGTGGATAGAGCGTCAGCCTGCGGACTGAAAGGTCCCAGGTTCGATTCCGGTCAAGGGCATGTACCTGGGTTGCGGGCATATCCCCAGTAGGAGATGTGCAGGAGGCAGCTGATCGATGTTTCTCTCTCATCGATGTTTCTAACTCTCTATCTCTCTCCCTTCCTCTCTGTAAAAAATCAATAAAATATATTTAAAAAAAATAGAAAAAAACTGTGGTACAAATACACAATGGAACACTACACTGAGGTAAAAAAGAAGGAATTCTTATGATTTGCAACAGCATGGATGGAACTGGAGAGCATTATGCTAAGTGAAATAAGCCAGTCAGAGAAAGATAAATATCCCATGATCTCATTCATTTATGGAATATAATGAACAACATAAACTGATGAACAAAAACAGATCCAAAGACAGAGAAGCATTGATCAGACTGTCAAACCTCAGAGGGAAGGTAGTTGAGGGGAGGGGTAAGGGGGAGAGATCAACCAAAGGACTTGTATGCATGCATATAAGCCTAACCAATGGACACACACCAGGGGGGTGAGGGCATGAGTGGGGACGTGGGGGAGGCAGTCAGGGGGATAAGGACACATATGTAATACCTTAATCAATAAAGAAAAAGATAAAGAAATAAATATACAATGGAATACTACTCAGCCACAAAAAATAATTAAATATTGTCATTTGCGACAACATGGATGGATCTGGAGAATATTATGCTAAGTGAAGTAAGTCAGATGGAAAAGGACAAAAATAAAGTAGGATTTCACTTAAACGTGGAATATCAAACAAAAAAGGACCAAACATACTAACAAAATAAACAAAAACAAACTCATAAAAACTAACAACAGAATGGTGATTCCCAGAGGGAAACAAGCCTGGGGAGGAATAATAATTGGGCAAAGGGAATCAAATATATGATGATGGGGGACTAGACTTTTGGTGGTAAGCATTCAATAGACTATAAAAATATTGAAATATAATGTACACCTGAAATTTACAATGTTATTAACTACTGTAACCTCAATAAATTTAATACAAAAGCAAAGCAAAAAGAAATAAGACATTGATAAAAACGATAAACTTGAAAATATAAGCAAGAGAAACTGTCTAAAATGGAATACTAATAAAAAAAACAAAGTTAGTGAAAAGACCTGTGGTCCAGGGTAAAATTCCCAGAAGCTGAGGGGGTGAGGGAAAAAGGCAGGGGAGAAAGAACAGGAAACCACTTGAAGAAATATTGGACAGAAATTTCAAATTTTTATTAAAATAATAAATTCAAGATTCAAGAAGCTCAATGAACCCACAAACTAGATAAACACAAAAGCACATCAACAAATCATAATCAACTTGCTGGGAATTAATAATAAAGAAAGAAAAACTCGAAAGAATTCAGGGAGGAAGGAGACACATTATATAAAGTAGAAGAAATACAAGAATTATGACAGATGTCTCAATAAATATTATACAAGCCAGAAGAAAATGACTATTTAAGAGTAAAAGAAATTAATAAATCTCTAGCTGGATTAATCAAGAAAAAAAAAAAAGAAGACACCAATGACCAATATCAGATATAAAAGAAGGAACATCACTACAAAGCCACAGATATTAAAAGGATAATAAAAATATGAGGAACAACTTATGTCAATAAATTTGACAATCGAGATGAAAAAGACACATTTCTTGAAAGATGTATATTACTAAAACTGACACAAGGAAAAGAAGAAAATTAGAATAGCTCTGTATCTATTTAAAAATAGACTAATTAAAAACTTTCCCAGAAAGAAAATTACAGGGTCAAATGGCTTCACTGGTGAATTCTGTCCAACATAAAAGGAAGAAACAATACTGATCTCACACAAACTCTTCCAGAATATAGGTGATGAGGGAATATTTCTCAAGTCATTTTATAAGGTCACTTTACTCTGATGCCAAAGCTAGACAAAATCATTAAAAGTAATGAAAACTACAGGCCAATATCCCTCATGCAGAGATACAAAAATCCTTAACAAAATACCCTCCTATATAGCCAATCAAAGTGTAATATGCTAATGATATGCTGAGGGAGCTCAGCCACTTGCTATGACGTGCACTGACCACCAGGGAGCAGACGGTCGACCAGTCTACCAGTTGCTATGATGTGCACTGACTTCCAGGGGGCAGATACTCTGACCAGTAGATTAGCTTGCTGCTGGGGTCTGGCTGATTGGGACTGAGTGAGATGGGCCAGACATACCCTGGAGCCCTCCCACAGTCCCTCCCAGGCTGGCTAACATCCCGTGTCCCTCCCCGGCCCTGAGATCATGCACTGGTGGGGTATCTCAGCCTGGCCTGTGTCCTCTCACAATCCAGGATCCTTTAGGGAAGTGGTTCTCAACCTGTGGGTTGCAAACCCTTTGGCGGTCGAATGACCCTTTCACAGGGGTCGCCTAAGACCATTCTGCATATCAGATATTTACATTACGATTCATAATAGTAGCAACATTACAGTTATGAAGTAGCAATGAAAATAATTTTATGGTTGGGTCAAAACATGAGGAACTGTATTTAAAGGGCCAGAAGGTTGAGAACCACTGCCTTAGGGGAAGTCAGAGAGCCGGTTTCAGCCAGATGCCACAGGCCAGGCCGAAGGACCCCGCTGGTGCATGAATTCATGCACTGGGCCTCAAGCATACAATAAAAGGCTAATATGCAAATTGTCCCCACGGGCAGGAGTTCAACATGTGCTCACCACCAGGGGCAGCGCGGAATGACGGAAGGCCCTGGCCGGCAGCTGGTAGCCAGGGGAAGGAAGGCCCCAATTGGCTCTGATCGCTGGCCAGGAATAGGGACCCTACCCATGCACAAATTTCATGCACCAGGCCTCTAGTTAGGAAATAAAACACAATACTACCTATGAAAATAGTAATACACTGTGACCAAGTAGGATTTATCACAGGAATATAGAGTTAGTTTAACATTAAAACACCAATCATTACATTGCACATATTAAAAGTATTCCTTTATTGCCCTAGCCAGTTTGGCTCAGTGGGCTGAAGGGCCCCTGGTTCAATTCTGGTCAAGGGCACATTCCTGGGTTGTGGGCTCGAACTCCAACAGTGGGCATGCAAGAGGCAGCTGATCAATGATTCTCTCTCATCACTGATTCTCTCTCTCTCTCTCTCTCTCTCTCTCTCTCTCTCTCTCTCTCTCTCCCCTTCCTCTCTGCAATCAATCAATATGTATATATATAGTATTCCTTTATTAAAAGAGAACTACATGATCATCTCAATGGATGCAGAAAAACTGACAAAAGTCAATATCCATTCATGATAAACATTCTCAGTGAATCGGAAATAAAGCTTCCTCAATATGATAAAGAAAATCTACAAAAAACTCATACATAGATCAATAGCAATGAGCATGCTTAAATACCATTCTCTACTAAAAGGTACCTGAAACATATAAGAGGAGCCTGAAATAGCCGGTCATGGAACAAGGGAGTATGAATGAATGATAACATACCAAATGACATAGGAACCAACTTGAAGGGGCTCTCACTGGCCCTTTTGGGACAATATAAGCATCAAAGTAAATAACAAAATAATGTAGTATGACCCACTGGATAAAATAAAAGAAACACCTAAGTCCATACTGATAGAAGTTCATATATATCAGGTAAATAAACAAGTGAAGGGAAAGCTCTTCCTTATAGAAAACTAGAGGCCCGGTGCACGAATTCATGCACATGTGGGGTCCGGCCAGCCCCTCCCCGATGGGGGCCATCAGGGCTGGGCTGGCAGGGGGAAGGGGCTGTGGGAGGTTGTCCGGCCGGTCCTTCCCCCATTGGGGGATGGGGGGCCAATCTAGGGTGGGGTCAGCCAGGGGAGGGGCCATGGGCGGTTGGCAGGGGCCAATTGGGCTCTGATCAGGCCGGTTGGCCTCCCTAGTGTGCATCATAACAACCGTTTGTTCCAGTCATTTGGCTTTTATATATATACTAGAGGCCCCTAGTGCACTGGTGGGGGTAGGGGGGTGTCCTTAGCCCCACTTGTGCCCTCTCACAGTTTGGGACCCCTCAGGAGATAATGACCTGCTGGCTTAGGCCCACTCCCGGGTGGCAGAGGGCAGGTCCAATCCCTAGGTGCAGCCCCTGGTTGGGCTCAGAGCAGGGCCGATTGGGGAGTTGGGGCGCCGCCCCGTGAAGCACAGAGCAGGGCGGATTGGGAGGTTGCGATGCCACCCTCAGTCACGCTCAGGGTAGGGCCGATTGGGGGGTTGGGGTGCCACCCCCTGTCACACTCAAGGCAGGGTTGATGGGGAGGTTGCAGCGCCACCCCCTGTCACACACAGAGCAGGGCCCATCAGGGGGGTTGGGGCTCTGTTCCCTGTCACAGAGCAGGGCCGATCAGGGGGTTGGGGCGCCTTCCCCTGTCACGAACAGAGCAGGGCGGATAGGGAGGTTGTGGTCCCGCCCCCTGTCATACACAGAGCTGCAGGGCAATCAGGGGGTTTGGGTGCTGCCCCCTGTCACTCTGCTCCAGGGGCCAGGAGGCCTTGCTGCTCCGCTGATCCCGGTGCTGGGAGGCCTTGCTGCTCCGCTGATCCCGGTGCTGGGAGGCCTTGCTGCTATGCTGATCCCGGTGCCGGGAGGCCTCACGGCTCCGCTGATCCTGGTGCTGGGAGGCATGTTACCCTTTTACTATATAGCATAGAGGCCTGGTGCATGGGTGGGGGCCGGCTGGTTTGCCCTGAAGGGTGTCCCGGATCAGGGGGGATGATGGCTGTTTGCAGCTGGTCACAACCCCTTCAGGGTGGTGGTCCCCACTGGGGTGCCTGGCCAGTCTGGGTGAGGGGCTGAGGGCCGTTTTCAGGCTGGCGGGTGACTGAAGCTCCCAACCTCTCCTTTTTTTCTTTTTTTTTTATTCTGGGATATATTTACCTTCTATGGCTATCACTGGAGCTGAGAGCCAGCATTAGCTCTGAGGCTTGGCTCCAGCTCTGAGACCTCGGCTGCTGAAAGCAGGTATCTGGGTTTGTTTGGGTTCTATAATTGTAACACTGTTGTGGTCCTGCTCGCTCCAGCTCTGACGGCTGAAAGCAGGTTTCTGGGGTTTGTTTAACTTCTATAATTACAACATAGTTGCTTGGAGTGCAAGCTCAGAGGCTGATAGCGGTAGGTGGGGAACCTTGGCTTCCTCCATCACTGGAGCAAGCAAGCCTCCTGTTCGCTTCAGTTGCCTGGCTGCCGGCCGCCATCTTGGTTGGCAGTTAATTTGCATATCTCGCTGATTAGCCAATGGAAAGGGTAGCGAAGTTATGGTTAATTACCATGTTTCTCTATTATTAGATAGGATAGAAGATGACAATGATCAGTAAACATGAATATACAATAAACTAAATATATAAGAAATAAAAACAGAAGAAATGATGGAGTTAGAAAAATCATCAGTAGATTCTAAAACTTGTAGGTGAATGTTTGATGAAGAATAATTCTTCCAGATTAAAGACTAACATTAACAATAAAAAAGAGAAGGCTCAGTGCTGGACAATTTTACTACTTAAGTTCTTTAAAACTTTCCAGAAATAGAATTTTCCTATGCAATGTCATTCCTTCCAGAACACTGGGAAAGATGAAAAGCTAGAATAGTTCTGATACTAAAACTTAACAGCAATATTTCTTTTGAATATAGGATGAAACATCCTAAATAAAAGCCTTGAAAATTAGATTTGACAGTGGCTAAACCAGATAGGGAAATCTATGCTGTCCTTGATCTATTGTCAGGTAGGAACTCTAGTATAGTGTAATAGTAAAAAATACTTCTTAGTCCTAGGTGCCAAAGAGATAGTTAATACAACATACCCAATTACTAATTTAAACTTTAAAGAAACTATAAGTATTGAAAGTAAATATAAAAAATTTGATATATTTATCATCTTAACAGCTAGTGTCAGAATTAGTGCTAAAGTACATTAAAAAATCACAAATTAGACAAAGATGACTACTATTATTATCTACAACACTATCCTAGCTATTCTCATCATGGTAATATGATAGAAAACATATAAAAGAGTAATAACTATTAGAAGGAATTGCACACCATTTTCTCAGAGTAAGATTATAAACTTATGTATTATAAACTTAATATGAATATGAAAAAATTTTAGATTAATAGTTTAGTAAATTGGTTATTTAAAATATAAATATATAAAAACTAGAGGCCCAGTGCACGAATTCATGCATGGGGGTTCCAGCTGGCCCACCCTGATTGGGACTTATTGGGCCAGGCCAGTTGGGGGGATGGGTCATGGGTGGTTGGCTGGCCCTACCCTTGATTGGCGCAGGAGGCGGATCGGGGGTGGGGCCGGCCAGGGAATGGGGCCTCAGACATCTGGGGGAGGGGCCACAGTTGGTCGGCTGGCTAGCCCCGCCTCCAACCGAGGGTGGGGCTGGCCAGGGGAGGGGCCACGGTCAGCCAGGGGAGGGGCTGTGGGTGGTTGGCCAGCCAGCTCCACCCCCTGGTTGAATTTCTGGTTGAACACCCGATCGAGGGGGCAATTTTCATATTAGCCTTTTATTATATAGGATGTAACATTTACCACAAAATAGCCAGTTAGTAGATCTAATTAAAAAAAAATTCAATCAGAGCAACAAAAATACCCAGAAAAAAAAAGTATCTGCAACCTATATAAAGATGAAGAACCATATGTTAGTGAAAGATATGATTAGGATTTTAGTAAATACAGAGAAATACTATATTCCTGAATGAGAACACTGATTAATAAAGATGTCTGTTTTTCCCCCAAATTTTATGGGTTTAACAAAAATATCAATAAAAATCCCATTGAAACTTACTCTTAGAATCCTTCAAAACTAGTGGAAAAATAAGTGGGTGAGGAAATAAAATTAGAGCTTTTCTCACAGCATACTTAAATATAAATTCTCTAGATGATTTAAGTAATTAAATATAAAACAAAAATAACTGTTAAAAAAGTAGAAGAAATGACTAGTAAATTTTCCTGTAAAGAGAAACATCTAAGTATAATATTTTACAATACTTTTAGAGTCAACTAGAAAAGTACTGACTCTCCAATTTAATACAGGCATAAACAGATAATTCTCTTTATAAGATGACAAATGATCAGTAAATGAAAAAATGTTCAATATCATTACTAATCAGGAAAATGTGAATTAAAACTACAATAAAATGACTATTCCTCACTCATTTGCAAAGACAATATTTAAAGTTAACAAGCTGGCATTGAATAAAATAAGAACTCTCATCTTATTAAACTTTAATAAGATGAGAGTTCTTATCTAATAAACTTTCTGTGAAATATATTCCCACAAATATATATTTGCAGAACTTAGTTACAAACCAGTAAGCCTACATCCAAAAATCCATTCTAAGGAAACAATAAAAGATGTGGACAATTATTTACATACTAGAGGCCTAGTGCATGAAATTCGTGCAGGAAGGGGGTGTGTCCCTCAGCCCAGCCTAGACCCTCTCACAATCTGGAACCCCTCGGGGTATGTCTGACTGCCGGTTTAGGCCCAATCCCTCTTGCAAAATCGCTCACCTGCCTGTGTACCTGATCACCCCTAACCCCTCTGCCTGCCTGATCACCCTAATCACTCTGCCTGCCTGCCTGATTGCCCCTAACCACTCCCCTGCCTGCCTGATCGCCCCTAACCACCTCTGCCTGCCTGATCGCCCCTAATCACTCTGCCTGACTGCCTGATCACCCCCAAGCACTTTGCCTGACTGCCTGATCACCCCCAAGCACTTTGCCTGCCTGCCTGATCACCCCTTACCACTCCTCTGCCTGCCTGATTGCCCCTAACCACCTCTGCCTGCCTGATCACCCCTAATCACTCTGCCTGACTGCCTGATCACCCCCAAGCACCCTGCCTGCCTGCCTGATCACCACTAACCCCTCTGCCTGATCACCCCTAACCACTCCTCTGCCTGCCTGATTGCCCCTAACCACCTCTGCCTGCCTGATCACCCCTAATCACTCTGCCTGACTGCCTGATCACCCCCAAGCACCCTGCCTGCCTGCCTGATTGCCACTAACCCCTCTGCCTGATCACCCCTAACCACTCCTCTGCCTGCCTGACCGCCCCTAACTGCCTCTGCCTGCCTGCCTGATAGCTTCTAACTGCCTCTGCCTGCCTGATTGCCCCTAATCACCTCTGCCTGCCTGCCTGATTGCCCCTAACCGCCTCTGTCCCCACCACCGTGGCTTTGTCCAGAAGGACATCCGGAAGACATCCAGTCTAATTAGCATATTACCCTTTTATTAGTATAGATAATCTGATTCTTTAAATAGTGAACAGTTGAAAATAATCTAAATATTCAAAATAGGGTCATAGTTATTAAATAATCAAATATCCAAATAATTAAAAATTACTGTAATTAAAAGAGCATGTTAATAGCCTAGATAAATGCTCAGAAAATGTTGTCAAGAAAAAAAAGGTTATAAAATTATAATTCCTTTAAAAATTTATTTGCATCATATTATCTCTAGGTAATGAAAACTTGGAAGACTACAATTTTTGTTTTATACTTTTTTCTATTTTCTACAAAGAACATGTTTTCATTAGAAAACAGAAAATGCCATTTTTCAAAGCCAAAAACTAAAGGCTTTTAAAAAGTAGTTTTACAGATAGTTTTGCTATCAGATAACTATTTCTTCTCAGTATACTGAAAACCGTATTGCTATAGCTACCATTTGGCAAAGTTGGACAAAATAACAGGCACACACTCAAATATTGTCACATGTCAGTTTATTGGGGAAATTGAGATGCTAGAGGTTGACTCTAGTCACTTGATTACTTTTCAGTATGTCAAAGAAGACTCCACAATTACTTTCCCATATTTTGTTCAGGAACATAAAATTCAAATACAAAGAAATGTTCAAGTGAATCTAAAAACTGCTCTTTTATTTTATTTCAAAGGATGGTGATTAAGGGTCAGGAAGTACAGTGACATAGAGGAAGGACAAAAGTGGAACTGTAAAAGATAAAACATTTTTGCTGGATTTCATTTTTCATTTTCAAAGTTTCAAATCTTTCCAACTTGTTTTTTATTTTTTGCACCAAAAAAGGAATCAATACTTTTCATTCCAGTCTTGTCAACTTTAGCCAATGCCTTTTGAGCTGCAGTCATTTTGCTATTTTTCTGTTTATGAAAATAAGAGAGAAAAATTGTTTCAAATGCAACGTTTATAAATCACACATGCAAATCAAACCAGACCATGCATGTCTCAAGGTTCATTAAGGGAGGTAAGCATTTGCTAACATGCTTCATAAGGGAGTGTTGATTTTTAAAAAGTTCTGATTTCAATTCAGAATTCAAACCTAAGAGACAAAATATGTTAAAAGAGGCAGGAGATAAACTGCTGCCTTCTCTGAGGTGGAATGTCACAACCAACAGTTTACTATAGGGGAATAATTCTGGAGGGTGCATTAAAGTACAATAACACAAACAATGGAACTGACACAGGCAGCAATTACGAGGAAGGAATTACAGCCTTATATTACTACATGATGAATAATTCACATCAATTTGCCATCTGATTTTATTCAGAGGCTCTAGGGAAACCAAGAACACATATGGTGATAGAAGGAAACTTGACTTGGGGTGGTAAACACACAGTACAATATACAAATGATGTACTGTAGAACTGTATATAATTCCCTAAGTCTATATAATTTGATTAATCAATGTCACCCCAATAAATTCAAAATAAAATAAATTTTAAAAAATGTTACTATATTCAAAAGATAACCAGCTAGCTGGTCCATTTTTTCCCTCTAACAACAAAATACTTTCCAAAAAGCTGACTGCAAATATCTCTGCCTTGTAAATTGCTCTCTCTTCCTGATCACTATTTTTTTGTTTAGTTTTGTTTTCTTTTTTGCCATGTCCTAGTAGAAGGTAAATAGCGCTGATTTTATTTTGATGCATCACAACTTGTTCAACAGAAGCATAAATGGGAATCGGCAAAGAAAAAAATCAGCTGCCTCTCTGGGAACTATGAGACAAAGTTATTGCCAAAGTATCTTTTAGGACACAATACATGATCCCTGAAATTTTGCTTCTTACGTTCTGTCACTTATAATTTAGTAGGGTTAGTGAAAAGTGACAGTCTCTGAGATAAGACATCCCTGCATTTAACTGACATCCTGTTATCTCACTGGTGCTATGCCCTAGAGCAGCGGTTGCCAACCTTTGGGACCTCACGGACCACCCACGGGTTGTCGCCTGCTGCCCTAGAGGATACAAGGGACAGTTAAAAGGGTGGGGCAGAAATACTTCTCACCAAGAAACTCAAAAATATCCCTGCTCACAGAAACCATGGAGATAGCCAGGTATTTAGCCATATCTCAAATTGGATTATCCCCTGATATCACATGCCTAGATAAATTATATGTAAAGAATAAAATTTATTTAAAAACTTTAAATTATAAGGGGAGTAAATGTGAAAATCTAAGTGGAAGTTAACTCCATTTTGGGATAGGCAAGGCCTTTCTAAGCATAAAAATAACGAGAAAATCATAAAGAAGAGCAATTTCTATATTCAAACTTGAGAAAAACTTAAAACTATTTAAAAATGAAAAGGCTAAACACAAATTTGAAAATTCTTTGTACTTTCCTTATATGTCATGAAAAGTATGAATAGCCTTAATTTAGAACAGGCTCTTACAAATTAACAAGGAAAACATTACCATCCTAATATAAAAACAGGCATAAATGCAAATGGCCAATAACTTTCTAGTTAAAGAAATGTAGCTTAACTACACAGGCAAACATTTTCAAGAATAAAAATAATACTCAGTGTTGTCAAGAATGGAAGATGAATACTCATCAGGAATAATGGTTAGGAGTACAAATTTCTACTACATGTTTGGAAAGCATTTTACATATATCAATAATTATGGAAGGAGCTCATATTTTCTAAGCTCTTACTCTTAATTCTAAATTGTGTCTAATGAAATAATCAGATGCAGACTACAAATCAGAATGTGTATCACTTCATAAAAACAAAAAATTAAGTTAATTATGTGTTCAAAAATAGGGGAATGAATGCCTAAACTATATTTCATATGGTAAAATAACACACGAGTGAATATGATAAAAAGTTAATAAATTTTCAGAGCATGCTTAATAACAAGTAAACATTCTCACAATATAGTGATAAATGAAAAGGCAGAACCCAAAACTACATATCAGTGCCAATTTAAAAACCTATATAAATTTATAATGCATGTATAAGATAAAACAGTAAGAAATGTTATAAAAATATAGTGGTCGGCAAACTCATTAGTCAACAGAGCCAAATATCAACAGTACAACGATTGAAATTTCTTTTGAGAGCCAAAATTTTTAAACTTAAACTATATAGGTAGGTACATTGTTATTAACTTAATTAGGGTACTCCTAAGGCTTAGGAAGAGCCACACTCAAGGGGCCAAAGAGCCGCATGTGGCTCGCGAGCCGCAGTTTGCCAACCACTGGCCTAGGTGATTATTAAATGGTGGACTTATTACCAATTTTTGTCATCATCATTGCTGGGACGCTTCTGGACAGTAGAGTTGAAAAAACATTATCTGTGGCAGCTCCCTCCTTCCCCTCACCCTAACCCTCTGAATACATGAAAAGATTAGGCACACTTTTGCCAAGTACATTGAGCCTTTCTTAGATTCCTAAAGGCTTCCTTGCTGGACATTTTCATTGTCATTCACAATTGTGAATTGATGTTTAAGTCACAGAAATAAATTTAAGTCACAGGTTAATAATTCTTCATGGTTAAGATTGTAAAATCAGCCCTAGCCAGTTTGGCTTAGTGGATAGAATGTTGGCCTGTGGACTGAAGGGTCTTGGGTTTGATTCTGGTCAAGGGCATGTATGTTGGTTCTGGTTGGGGCATCTGCCTGAGGCAACCAATCAATTGTCTCTCTCACATGATGTTTCTCTCTCTCTGTCTCTCCCCATCCCTTTCATGCTCTCTAAAAAAATCAATGGAAAATATCCTCGGGTGAAGATTAACAAAAAACAAAAGAATTGTAAAATCATAATAGCATGCAATTGTTCCCAGATGTCCACATGCAGCATCACTCACTGAGTCTAAGTGTATGCCTGGACACACATACCTTTTCTGTCTTCATATCTTTGGTATTAAACTTAGTGTAATCTTCTTTTGCTTCTACAGGCTCATCTGATAACTTTACCTTCTGCAAACATTAGAGCAGTGAAATGATGTAAAACGTTCCCTTGACATATCAATCCTTTTAAAAAGAACCAATGTGCAATTTGGACCCACACTAAGGCCAAATGAAGCAGCTGACCCTGCAAATGGCTTTTTTCTTTAACGAGCTCCTTTACTTTTGATTATCTAGAGAACTAAGCCACACAGCCCTTCTGAGGAATAGTTTTGGTGATGGGGGATATAAGTAGGAAAATCCTTGCCCCAGCCTCTTGGGGTATTAATCACATACTTTGCATGCACCAGGGACAGAGACTGCTGAATTCCAGGACAGTTAGTTTAAGGGGGTGAATGCAGGCACAAAAGCAAAGACTGAAAATTCCTTTGAGGTCCTCAGCCAGAATATCCACTTCATTCACCTCCTGGGCTGGCATAATGTCCTTTAGAAACAGCACTTATTATCATCTTTATATAGTTTCATGTTGTTACCTCCTTTCAATTCAATAATCTCATTTTATCACATAAGAACAACTTCAAAAAGCAAGCAGCCAGAGGAAGAAGGAAACACAGAGATGTTCAACAAGTAACTTAAGGCCACCTAGCAGAGGACTTAGGGTGAGATCTCAATTTTTGTACAAGTGCTCTTTCCATTAGGCACAATCCAACTAAGTTGACCTTTACTTCGTGTTTTCCCTTTTCAAATTAGCATTTTGCACCAATGAGTGTGAGAATCTTGTCAATAGCTAAACTTAGCCTTAATATTCACATTATAGAGGAATCATGCCACATCCTATCTAATAAAAGGGTAATATGCAAATTAACCATCACTCCATCACTCCGTCACAAAGATGGCGGCAGCCACAGAGCTGGAGTGAGCAGGAGGCTTGGAGTACCCCTGGTGATGGAGGAAGCCAAACTTCCCACCTGCCCTGGCTGGACCTGGGCTCCGCTCAAGGCTACAAAGTTTCAATTATAGAAGATAAATAAATGCCAGATACCTGCTGAAAAAAAAGAAAAAGAAAAAAAGGACAGGCAGGGAGCTTGGGTCACCGGGGGGCGTGGCCAGCCTGAAAACGGCCCTCAGCCCCTCATCCAGGCACCCCAGCAGGATCCCCCCCACCCTGAAGGGGCTGTGGCCAGCATGAAAACAACCATGGGCCCCTCACCCAGGCTGGCCACACTGCTATGGGGTGAGGTTCCCCACTGGGGGGCTTGACCAGCCTGAAAACAGCCATCAGCCCCTCACCCAGGCTGGCCAGGCACCCAAGCGGGACCCCACCCTGATCCGGGACATCCTTCAGGGCAAACCAGCTGGCTCCCACCAGGCCTCTAACCTATATAATAAAAGGGTATTATGCAAATTGACCCTAAGAGCAGAATGACTGGGAATGACTGGTCACTATGACACACACTGACCACCAAGGGGTAGACGCTCAATGCAGGAGCTGCCCCCTGGTGGTCAGTGTGCTCCCATAGGGAGAGCTCTGCTCAGCCACAAGCCAGGCTGAGGGCTGCCAGTACAGCGGTGGAGGCGGGAGCCTCTCCTGCCTCCTCAGCAGCCCTAAGGATGTCTGACTGCAGCTTAGGCCTGCTCCCCGCTGGCAAGTGGACATCCCCCGAGGGCTCTCGGGCTGCCAGAGGGATGTCTGACTGCCAGCTTAGGCCCAATCCCCTGGGGAGCAGGCCTAAGCCAGCAGGTGGACATCCCCTGAGGGGTCCCAGGCTGTGAGAGGGCACAGGTTGGGCTGAGGGACCCCCGAATGCACAAAATTTTGTGCACCAGGCCTCTAGTTTATTATATAAAGGGCAGACAGCAGGGCTGATAAGTTTTTAGCATGGAGTATTGAGTACACAGAGATCCCAACTTAGAATTTTACAGATCTTCAGTTATAGGGTGAAGAAAAAAAATAATAGTAAAATAAAGAAAAGAAAAAAAAATAATTTTACAGATCTTCAATCTCTTTGTGGACACCAGGTTGAAAAGACCCAATATGGATCTACCCTAGGAAATATATATATATTAGTTCCCAGCTTCACTCTTCGCATCCCAGCTTTTGCTAAATACAGAACTGGGAGGGCGTTAAAAGATGCCACAGCACATGTATATCAGGGGATAAAACAACATCCTTGAAATTCTTCACTGGAACAAACAGAAGGGCATCTGGGAATATGTCACATAATGGGGAAAACCTTCTCTTGGCCACACAGTAACCTCTAGCAAATGAAATCTTCAAAAGAAAAAGACTAGTTTATCATGTATGAACTATGTACCAGCAAAGTGAATGTAAGTGATCAAGCAACTTTCTTAAGAATACATGGTTCTACTAAAATTAAGATGTGTTTAGGTGATGCACATTTTTACTAGGAAAGTATCTTCAACTGGGAGAGTAGAACGCATAGGTGATGATGAAGGCTATAATAATTTCACAATGAAAAAACTTAAGATTCTGAGGATGTTTGCTTTTCTACTATGCCAAAATGTCCTAATACAGATGATGTCATAAACATATGGGCTTATTTGCTTTTCACTGATAAGTCAAATAAAAATGGCAAGAGATTAAGATGACAGATGTTTCTTATAAATATTAAACATATAAAAAGATGACTGACTTGTTTAGGTGCTTTAACAGCTCACTATCATACAATACACAAGTTATAAGTACTTACAAAAAAAGAAAATGATGATGGTAGTCTCTGCACATAACTAGGTTTCATGTTATTCCCAGCACATTGTTGAATATATTGAAAAACCAAACAAACCCATAATTGTTATATTGACTTATTATTTTGTTGTTGTTGTTGTTATTTAAAAGACTGGAGTTGAGTAGTTGCAACAGAGATCATTTGCTTCACGAAGTCTAAAATACTAACTGGCCTCGTGATTTGGGGGACTGTTTCCGAAGGAAAAAAAAGTGACTCAGAAAGATGTATACGCACTAGTAACAAAGGGTCTGACTAAATGGGTACAGTTCTGGAAAGAAGAGAGCAAAGGGCAGAGGACCACCAGAATTAATGCTAGGATGGATTGGTCTTATCATTCTTACAAATTATTTGCAAGAAGAAACTGAGAAACATCTCCAAATCCACTGATTGCATTAGGCTCTGCTAGCTGACAGTGTTAATTCAAAAGATGGGAGAGGATGAGGGTTGGAAGCTGTTTCAACATAGGCACACATATGATAGTAAGAAAGTAATGCAAAACATGGCTCCATGCTATCGACTTACAACACAGACACAGATACCTATGAGCCATTAGAATGTATTTCCTGAAAACAATATACTAAATTACGTAAAAATCAATCAAATCCTGCACAGGAGAGCTAGCAGAAGACATTGTCCTATGCTTGTTTAAAATGTGGTACTTCACCCAATGCAGTTTGCACTGTGCACACTAGAGCCCCAGGAAGACCCAATAGAACCGGAGACCTCGAAAAGCAGCTAAAATAATCCAGGAGGCAAGGCTGAAATTTAAGAGAAGCAGGATGCCAAGACCTAAACAGGGCTTGGCAAACTACTGTCCATGCCAAATCCAGCTGGCCACCTGCTTTCATTAATGAAGTTTTTCTGGAACACAGCGCACTGGTTCATTCATGAATTGTTTGTGGCTGTCTTTGCACTTTTAACAGCAGAGTTGAGTAGCTGCGACAGAGATCATCTGCTTCACAAAGCCTAAAATACTAACTGGCCTTTACAGAATAAGTTTGCTGACCCCTCACCTAAATCATAAATAAAGAAGTCACAAACAACTTACATTTTGGAAATTAAAACAAGAAATCAGAAAACTGGATCCAAGAAGAATAAACTTATGAAACACATCACCCAGAATCAAAGGCTGAAAGCTTCAAGAATAGGTTTAGAGCCATTCATAAATAATCTCTTAGTTACCAAGGAAGATGGATATTTGGGAGAAAGATATATGCTTAGTTTTTGGAGAGAGAGAAATAAGAAAGACACCAACATGCCTATCCTCTCAATTAGACAATTATGTCTCTGTCCCCTAGTGCCATTGTCAGAGACAGTGGACCACTGGACTGGAAGAAGTGTGGTTTGACTTCTGCCCAGTGCTCTTCCCCCAGAGAGTGAAAGAGAAACCTCCTTTGATAATCAGCTGAAAATGGCCTACAGATGCACTGTAAATTTTCCATCCTTTCTAAAATTCAAAGTAACAAATGTTTTTAGAGCTACCACTACCTCCAAACAGGACATGATACAAAAAAGTCCCAAGAATGTCGCCACCTTGAAGGCAGGGAAAAAGGAAAGTTGTTCAACATCCACAATATGTCCACTTTACATTCTAAGGCATTTGCTATTTTTCTGGCAAGAGAATGGCCCCACTGATAGGCTGGCATGTGTGTCTATTTCTCTGTCTCGGAGGTCAGGCTGGACTGGATGCCACAGTGTGCCACCAGGTGTGGTGTGTGACTGACTTCTCTACTCTCCAATCTGGAGACAAACACAGCTGCAGTCCATGGTGCAGAGGAGCTATGGGTGGCAGTTCGAGAACATCTGAAAAAGGAAAAGGCTTTCCACTAACAGATAAATATTATACATAAATTTTGTTGATCACTTCAAGTACAGGAAAAACAGTATGGTCATCCTTTCTCAAAGGAGTCTTTGTGTTACAGAAATCATGCTCTGTGCACCTTTGTATCAATAACAACTAGATTTAGCAAAATTTTAGTATTCCTGGTGATTAATAAAGACAAGTACAGGATCTGGCTAAGAATATTTAATTATAATTATACTAGAGGCCGGTGCATGAAATTTGTGCACCGGGGGGGGGGGGCCCTCAGCCTGGCCTGCACCCTCTCACAATCCGAGAGCCCTTGGGGATGTCCAACTGGTGGCTTAGGCTGTGGGGAGTGGGCCTAAGCCGGCAGTCGGACATCCTTAGTGCTACCGCGGAGGCGGGAGATCAGACATCCTTAGCACTGCTGCAGAGGCAGGAGAGGCTCCCGCGACGGCTGCTGTGCTCACCAGCGTGAGCCTGGCTTCTGGCTGAGCAGTGCTCCACCTGTGGGAGTAAACTGACCACCAGGGGGCAGCTCCTGCATTGAGCATCTGCCCACTGGTGGTCAGTGCACATCATAGCGACTGGTCGTTCTGCTGTTTCATCGATTTGCATATTAGCCTTTTATTATATAGGATATCTACTCTATTTTTATATAGGTATCTGGTTAACCAACTCTTATTTGGGTTTTGACAGTACTTTATTATTCAGGTAAAATCTACAAAAAATAAAAAAAATTGATGGTGAGCCCAGTACAATCTTTATTCCACATAACATCACTCCATGCAAGATGGATTTAGAATGTTTTAAAATATACTACAGCAAACTAAATGTATATGGTAAAAGTATAACATTTTTCCAGCTTCCCCAAGATATCTTAGTCACAGCTTCTTACCTTTGATGGAGGTTTTGGCAATGAAGCGGAATCTTCTGGAAGCCTATGGAGTGAAAAATAAGATTTTTAGTCTTGGTTTTTCCTAGACAAGCAAACAGAAAAGCTGGGCCAATTTAAGATTCCATAAGTCTTCTTTCTTCTGACAGCTTCAGCTCTATATACTTTAATGTACAATCATTTCAGTGTAAAGAATGAAATTTGTCTAAATGAATAAATCTTCGCCCTAGCTGGTTTGGCCCAGTGAATAGAGCATTGGCCTGCAGACTGAAGGGTCCTGGGTTCGATTCTGGTCAAGGGCAAGCATCGATTGCAGGCTCCTCCCCGGCCCGAGCCCTAATCAAGGCACATGCGGGAAGCAATCGATGTGCTTCTCTCACATTGATACTTTTCTCTGTCTTTCCCTCTCTCTTCCACTCTCTCTAAAAATCAATAGAAAAATATCCTTGTGTGAGGATTAAAAAATAATAATAATAAATAAATAAATAATCAATTACAAAATTTAAATCAATCAATCAATTAATAAATCTTCATTTCACTAATTCCTTGTATGGGAATTGTCTGAACTAAAAAATAAAATTAGAACTCATTTGTTGAAATCAAATTGCTTTTCTTTAGCCTCTACAAATTTGCATTTTTGGCATTATAGTATTTCTTCTTCATAAATAATGAATCTAGCACATATTTAAAAGTTAAAATTATATTAACTGTTAACAAAAAGCCACACAAAATTTACTTTTTTCTCCACCAGAGAAAAGTTTAATTGACATATCTTTTCCCCAAATCTTTAACCTAAGCTTAAAAATTTTAGAGGGAAGAACCAAGATGGCGGCATAGGTTAACGCCGGAGTTTGCTGCTTTGAACAACTACTTCAAAAGTGAAACTAAAAGACGGAAGGGACATCACCCAGAACCACAGGAACGCTGGCTGAGTGGAAGTCCTACAACTAGGAGGAAAGAGAAACGCATACGGACACTCAGAGGAGGCGCAGTGCTGAAGTCAAATTCTGAGGTGCGGAGTGCACGGAGCGGGCTGGCGGCAGAGGGCGCGGTTGTTGTTTTCAATCGGGAGGGAGTCGCAGACTCTGAGCTCCAGATACAGGCGAGTCTTTAGGGACCCAGACTCAAACGGGAGAAGCGGGACTGTCTAGCTTCGGTCAGAGCGAGTGCAGCTTTCTCTCCGAGCTTTGCAGCGGGTGCTGGGACTCAGAGAGGCAGAGCCCCTGGGGACAGGACTGAGAGCCGCCATAACTGCTCTCTCCGGCCCACCCTGTTGATCCTGTGCGACCCGCCCTGCCCAAGCCCTGCACAGAGGCATTTGCTGGATAGCCTCAGGCAAAGGCTAGATTAGCACCTCCCTAGAGAACAGAAGTTCTCTCACTGCTGACACAGCTGATTCTCATAGCCACTTGGCCTGGAGGTCAAACCCTACCTGGTATTAGCTACAACAATCAAGGTTTAACTATAAGACTGCGAACAAAGACCACTAGGGGGTGCACCAAGGAAGCATAACAAAATGCGGAGACAAAGAAACAGGACAAAATTGTCAATGGAAGATATAGAGTTCAGAACCACACTTTTAAGGTCTCTCAAGAACTGTTTAGAAGCCGCCGATAAACTTAATGAGATCTACAAGAAAACTAATGAGACCCTCGATGTTATGTTGGGGAACCAACTAGAAATTAAGCATACACGGACTGAAATAACGAATATTATACAGACTCCCGACAGCAGACCAGAGGAGAGCAAGAATCAAGTCAATGATTTGAAATGCGAGGAAGCAAAAAACACCCAACCGGAAAAGCAAAATGAAAAAAGAATCCAAAAATGCGAGAATAGTGTAAGGAGCCTCTGGGACAGCTTCAAGCGTACCAACATCAGAATTATAGGGGTGCCAGAAGATGAGAGAGAGCAAGATATTGAAAACCTATTTGAAGAAATAATGACAGAAAACCTCCCCCACCTGGTGAAAGAAATGGACTTACAGGTCCAAGAAGCACGGAGAACCCCAAACAAAAGGAATCCAAAGAGGACCACACCAAGACACATCATAATTAAAATGCCAAGAGCAAAAGATAAAGAGAGAATCTTAAAAACAGCAAAAGAAAGTAACGCAGTTACCTACAAGGGAATACCCATACGACTGTCAGCTGATTTCTCAACAGAAACTTTGCAGGCCAGAAGGGAGTGGCAAGAAATATTCAAAGTGATGAATACCAAGAACCTGCAACCAAGATTACTTTATCCAGCAAAGCTATCATTCAGAATTGAAGGTCAGATAAAGAGCTTCACAGATAAGGAAAAGCTAAAGGAGTTCATCACCACCAAACCAGGATTATATGAAATGCTGAAAGGTATCCTTTAAGAAGAGGAAGAGGAAGAAAAAGGTAAAGATACAAATTATGAACAACAAATATGCATCTATCAACAAGTGAATCTAAGAATCAAGTGAATAAATAATATGATGAACAGAATGAACTGGTGATTATAATAGAATCAGGGACATAGAAAGGGAATGGACTGACTATCCTTGGGGGGGAAAGGGGTGTGGGAGATTTGGGAAGAGACTGGACAAAAATCGTGCACCTATGGATGAGGACAGTGGGTGGGGAGTGAGGGCGGAGGGTGGGGCGGGAACTGGGAGGAGGGGAGTTATGGCGGGGGGGAAGAGGAACAAATGTAATAATCTGAACAATAAAGATTTAATAAATTAAAAAAAAAATTTTAGTAGAAAGAAAGGAATGTGAAATATAATGGAGTACAAAGACATAAGGTATCTAACTAAATAAGGAGCAACTAAGTAATCCAGGGAAATATTAAACAGAAGGATATGGTTATCAATTTAAAGGAGGCTTTCAACACATTTTAACTACCACAAAAAACAATTTCTGCTAGTTGTTTTTTAAAGGAGGACCTATGCAATTTGCTAAAAACATCAACTAAAATCTATTAAAAAGTCATTTTATCTTCATGTATGAGAGGAAAATGTAATTATAGGGATGAGAAAGTACATTAACTTATCACACACATATAATCGGAAAAACAGTTATCTAAATCTAGAAAAAAAAATTTTTTTTAAGGTAAAGTCTTATATTATACTAGAAGACCAGTGCACAGAATTTGGGCACGGGGGCAGGAGGGGGAGGGAGTGGTCCCTTGAGTCTGGTCTGCACCCCTCACAATCCAGGACCCCTCAGGGGATGTCCGACGGCTGGTTTAGGCCCGGCAGTCGGACATCACTCTCGCAATCCAGGACCGCTGGCTCGTAACTGCTGGTCTGCCTGCTTGATTGTCCCTAACCACTCTGCCTGCCTGCCTGATCACCCCTAACCACTCGCTTGCCTGTCTGATCGCCCCTAACCACTCGCCTGCCTGCCTCATCACCCTTAACCGCGCCTCTGCCTCGGCCCCTGCTGCCATGGCTTTGTCAGGAAGGTCGTCCAGAATGATGTCCGGAAGGTTGTTCGGCTGTCCGGTCTAATTAGTATAGTATGCTTTCATTATTATAGAAAGGAACACAAATGAGGTTATTCTTAAACCCTTCTGTCCTTAAAGACACAAGACTCTATTTTTTCCTTTTTTGGATTCCAAGTGCTGGGTGTAATAAAGTTACTCAGTGAACATCTTATTTTTTAGTTCAGACAATTCCAATTTCAGTATCTAATATAAATGGTACAAATCTTTAAATGTAACTTTCAAAAATATTCTACACAACACCTACTTTCTTTGCCACTTTTATTTCTATTAAAATGATCAAAAGAACCAAATTTATTAAGTCTAAGGAGGGATAAAATATTAATATAGTTCACTGTCTAAAATCACACCAACCATACTTCCAATCCTAACACAAGTTCTCCAATCAGTATCCACTAAACCAATTCATTTCAATCAAGGAATGTCCATTAAAAATCAACTCCAAACCATACAATTTATAACATAACTCTAAAATAATCTCTTATCAGAAACAATGATATGATAAGTCATAAAGAAATCATATTGCTGGAACACCAAGAAGTGAAAAGGTACTTCTTAATTATGACTGAAGATGAACAATACTCACTTTAAATATTTAGATAAGTCATCACTTAATTCTTTAGGGATGTAATCAGATATCAGGCCATGGGCATAACGAATATAGTCCTCTGAAAGAAACAGAAGAGTAAAAAAAAAAAATTATAGTAATAATTATGAAAGATTTAAAGTCAAGTTGACCAGAGTTCCAATTCTGACTTTATATGATCTTAAAAATTCAAGCTTCTCACCCATTTTCTCATGTGTAAAATGGGGATGCTAATGTATATCTGTCAGAGTAGTGAGGTATTATGATGGATGAAGATATAAGATATCCAAGATATGATCATATAATACAAGTACAACACAAGAGATGCCCACTAAATGACAGATAAAACCCAAATTCAGGGTTGTGTTCTTAGTTGAGGCCCTTGAATACAAATAAAGTTCAAAAATAAGTTATAACAATATGAAATATTGTTAGCCCTTTGAAAAAGACTAATTGTTTCTCTAGGTCTGTTTCAATATAGAATAAATCTAATTATTTAACAGTAATGAGTATGCTCATTTAACTAATAAGCTCTTGCTTTATAAGAGTCCTGAACATTATATTATATATTCTTCCAAACTAATAAAATGAAAAAAGAAACAACACTAAACTCAGCAGAGTGTATAATCATTAATTCTAAAGCATTTGGATCCTTGGTACTGAGTATTAATTAAATGCAGTTACATAACACAATAAAATCTGTTTTAAAGCCCTGTTCCTTAATTCAGTATTTTATGCAGGTGATAATCAAATTTAATCATAAGATTGGATAATCACATCGGGATATAAACTATCAATATCCCAGGTTTGTTGCTAAGATATTTATTAGCTTATTTTTTTCTTTCTCTTCTACCTTCAAGTTAAGATAACAATTTGCCTCAGTATTTGTTAGAAAGTGTTTGCTTCTTGGATCACCTGATCACAAAAAGTCTTCAGTAAGAGGTTTTTACTGCCAATGTAGAAATGGAACATTTCTCAAAATGTGCTCATGGTTCTGAGCTAGCAATTATCCAATGAGTCATGAATGGACAAAACAATTTTAAGAACGTCATTTTAAGAATTTTAAGTGTTTGCATCTTTTGGTAGCATATCAAGCTAAAGATCTTGAAAAAGGAACTAGCATAAAGAATGGCTGGGACACTAAATGGCAATATACACTTATATGTAGAGATTAGCAAAAACACTGGATTGGGAGCAGATGACCTGGCCTCCTAGCCAGGATGGTGACCTGGGACAGTTGTCCATTTCTCTGAGGCCACAAATTCTCATTTTGTATTTATTTATTTTTTAAAATCTTTATTGTTGAAAGTATTACATATGTCTCCTTTCTCCCCCATTGACTTTCTCCACCACACCCACCCTAGGCCCTCACCACCCCACTGTCTGCATCCATGGGCTATGCATATATGCATACAAGGTCTTTGGGTGACTACCTCCCACCCACCCACCCTCCCCCGCCTTCTCTCCGAGATTCCACACTCATGGTTCCATGTCTCCAGATCCACTCAGTTCATCAGTTTATTTTGTTAGATTCCATATATAAGTAAGATCATGTGATACTTGCCTTCCTCTGACTTATTTCACTTAGCATGATACTCTCCAAGTCCCTCCATAATGTTACATAGTATTCCATGGTATAAATGTACCACAGTTTTTTATCTAATCATCTACTGATGGGCACTTGGGCTGTCTCCAGATCTTAGCCATTGTAAATTGTGCTGCTATGAACATAGGGGTGCATACATTCTTTCTGATTGGTGTTTCTGATTTCTTAGGATATCTTCCTAGAAGTGGGATCACTCGATAAAATGGCAGTTCCATATTTAAGTTTTTGAGAAAACTCAATACAGTTTTCCATAATGGCTGCACCAGTCTGCATTCCTACTACAGTATACTAGCGTTCCCTATTCTCAACATCCTCACCAGCACTTGTCATTTGTTGATTTGCTGATGGTGTGAAGTGATACCTCATTGTTGTGTTAATTTGCATCTCTGATGATCAGTGAACTTTGAACATTTTTTCATATGTCTCTTGGCCATCTGTGTGTCCCTTTGGAGAATTGTCTATTTAGGTCTTTTACCCATTTTTTAATTGGATTGTTTGTTTTCTTTCTGTTAGGTTGCATGAGTTCCTTATATATTTTGGATATTAACCCTTTATCAGGCATATCATTGCCAAATACATTCTCCCATACAGTGGGCTCCCTTTCCATTTTGTTGATGGTTTCTTTTGCTGTGCAGAAACTTTTTATTTTGATGTAGTCCCTTTTGTTTATTTTCTCCTTAGTTTCCTTTGCCCTAGAACAGTGGTTCCCAATGTGGGGCACATGCCCCACAGGGGGCAATCTGATTTTTAAGGGGGGCAATTTGAGAATGAGTTAACAGTGAATTTTTTGCATTTCTTATGGTTCTAGGGGCCTCATATACAGTATATGAATACATAGTGTCATATTTATGCATTTCAGTTATCTATTATATGTTTTGAAACTTTACTTGCTATTTTTTCATATCACTTTATATTGTGTGTTGTTGTTTTTTTTTAACAATTTCTAGGTGATTTCTTCCTCAGTACTTCAACTGTCCTTTTGTTCTTTTATTTTTCTCTTTCCTGGATGCCATGTTCTCTGGAAGCTTGTTTAGACCAAGTTTATGGCCTTCTAGCCTTCCTCCACCATGTGAAGAGGAGTTCACTTTTTGAATAAGAATTATATGTCACAGGGGGGCATCAGGATTTTAGAGATGCCTAGGCGGGGCATGGACAAAAAAGGTTGGAACCACTGCCCTAGATGTATTCATAAACATATTGCTATGAGAGATGTCTGAGATTTTGTTGCCTATGGTTTCTTCTAGAATTTTTATGGTTTCTTGACTTACATTTAGGTATTTTATTCATTTTGAGTTTATTCTTGTGTATGGTTTAAGTTGGTGGTCTAGTTTTTTTTGTTTTTGTTTTTTGCATTTACCTAATTTTCCCAACACCATTTACTGAAGAGATTGTCTTTCCTCCACTGTATACGCTTGTCTCCTTTGTCAAATATTAATTGAGCATGATGGCTTGGGTTGATTTCTGGGGTCTCTGTTCTGTCCCATTTATCTATATGCCTGTTCTTGTGCCAGTAACAGGCCGTTTTGATTACGGTGGCTGTGTAGTATTACTTGATATCTGGTAGTGTGATTCCTCTAACTCTGTTCTTCTTTCTCAAGACTGCTGTAGCTATGGGGGTCTCTTTTGGTTTCATATAAATTTTTGGAGTATTTGTTCTAGATCTGTGAAATATGCCATTGGTATTTTAATAGGGATTGCATTGAATCTGTAGAGTGCCTTTGGTAGTATGGACATTATAGTGATGATTCTACCAATCTATGAACACAGTATGCTTTTCAACTTGTTTATAACTTCTTCTATCTCTTTTTCAATGTCCTGTAGTTTTCTGAGAACAAGTCTTTTACCTTCTTGGTTACGTTTATTCTTTAGTATCTTAATTTTTTTTGTTACAATGGTAAATGGAATTTTTTTTCTTTCTGAGAATTCATTATTGGTGTATAAAAAAAGCCATCCATTTTTTGGTATTGATTTTGTATCTAGCTACACTGTCAAATTCATCTATTAAATCTAGTAGTTTTTTTGGTGGAGTCTTTAGAGTTTTCTATATACAATATCATATCATCTGTGAATAATGAGAGTTTTACTTTTTCCTTTCCAATTTGGATGCCTTTTATTTCTTCTTCTTGTCTGATCACTGTGGCTAGGACTGCCAGTACTATGTTGAATAGGAGTGATAAAAGTGGACATCCCTGTCTTGTTCCTGTTCTTAAGGGAAACAGTTTTAGTTTTTGCCCATTGAGTATGATGTTGGCTGTAGGTTTGTCATTTACGACCTTTATCATGTTGAGATATGCTCCCTTTATTCCCACTTTGCTGAGAGTTTTTATCAAAAATGGTGCTGGATTTTGTCAAATGCTTTTTTATGCGATTGCTATGATCATGTGATTTTTGTGTTTCATTTTGTTTATGTGATGTATCATGTTTATTGATTTGTGAATATTGTACCAGCCTTGCATCCTTGGAACAAATCACACTTGGTCATGATTATGATCTTTTTAATATATTGCTGGATCCATTTGCTAATATTTTGCTGATATCTCTATTTCATTTATCTTTTCTTCTGGAGAATTCTCTTGTTCTTTCATTTGGGGGTTGTTTCTTTGTCTCCTCATTTTTGCTGCCCATTTGGGTTTGTGATTAGGTATTAGATAGATCTGCTACGCCTCTCAATCTTTAGTGCAGAATAGTGTCAAGTGCTATTTCTGACTAATTAGATCAGGCAAAGACTCAAAGACTCTAGAGACTGCCTCTGCCTATAGACTTAAAGGATTTTGTTTTGAATAGCCCTCAGGCAATCGTCCACAAGTGTAGTGAGAATTTTTTCAACAGGGAAGGGCAACTGCTTCTGCCTGGAGGCTAATTGCTATTTTCAGTCTTTTAATGGGCCTCAGATACTTTGCACCTTAAGGCAAGGTGTTTTCCAAAAGAGTGGGTCAACTTTCTTCCCCCCTCACCCCTCGAGGCAAAACCGTTAGATAGCAATTGTCTTCGTGAGAAAGATGATCTCCTCATCGCAAGGGAATGACTCAGCACAAGAAACCAGAGTGTCTGCCTTCTGGTTTCTAACCCCAGAGACCCTGATCCTATCTTCTTCTCACACAGCTCCAGTCCACTATGTTCTCCCTCTGCCAGAGTACAAGGTGAGTGGCTCCAGAGGGAATTTTGTCTGTTGGCCCTTTAAATGTGTTGCATTTCTAGCCATCTCTCCCTGGTAGTCAGCAACACCACTGCTTTTCACAGTCAGATGTTACGTGGGTACCCTTCTCAGTTCTGGGAGGTCCAGCTTGGGGATTAGACCCCAGAGTTTCAGGTGGCAATCCCGCACGCTTAGATATCTCATGTGAGAGCCTGGGACTTCATTGTGGGAGCCCAGCCAGCCCTTTTGTGCCTCTGTCCCTCCTACCGGTCTCTATGCAGTCTCCACTTTCTATCCTTGGTTTTCAGGGTTCTCTCCAGTGAGTCTTCAGTTGATTATTAAGGAAGTTTTTCTGTATTTTAGTTGTAATTCCACTTTGGTCCTGGGAGCATGTCCGTGCAGCATCCACTTACTCCACTGACATTTTTAATCTTCCAATTTTTCATTTTTTAAAATGACATCTGCCTAAATAACCTCTAACATCGCTTCTCCTACTTAAAAAAAAAATGCTATGGTTTTATCCATCTATCCATCCACTTATCTACTACAACCTTTCCTTTTGTTAAAACCAACCAAAGAACCTGATGGCAGCTGGTATAGTGAGGGTGCTGTCCACCATTCCCAGAATGGCTGGAGCCAGCTATCATCTGTCTGTACTAGGTGTTCAAGGTATATTTCTGCAAACCAAAGACTGCCTCAATTATGATAAATCACAAACAGGGCACTGTCCCTATTTTTACTTTTTAATGACTAAAGTCAGGTGTTTCAGAATTGTATACCCAGAACAGGGGAACACTGTACTGAAGGTTAAAGTCAGAATAATTTCTGCCCCACCATTTGAGAATGTTAATTGCACTATATAGCTGTTTTTATTCAACATCTATATATACATAAGAGTATACTACACTGGAAAAAGCACCAAAAGAATGAACTTTAATAACCCCAAAGAATAAAAAATTGCTAAATGGATCAATTTTTATCTAAAATTGAAGTACTGAGACCTAATGTAGGACAGATGCTTCTTTAGAGAAAGATGCAAACAGATGCAGCTCACTAGACAGCCTGTACCACACAAATAATACAACAAGAAGCTTGAATGTGGGCTTAGGACTAAACCAGCTCCTTAGTAGCTTAGCTTCACCATTTTACCAGCAATGCAACTTTGGACAAAGCCTCAAGAATGAGACTTACTGGAGTCAGGTGAGATAATGTGTGTATACTGGCAACTTAGCAAAAGGCTTGGCATATGATACACCCTCAGTAAATGAAAGGCAGAGCTGTTAGGGTTGTTATTATTAGTGCAAAATAAATATTTGCTGAATGAATGATTTAAAAGTATCAGTTAGTGACAGAGGTGACCTATGGTAGAAATATTACATGTTTCTGAAATGAAATGCACACCTGTCACAAGATGAGAAGACATGGTAAGAATGTAAACTTCTGAAACATTAAGATTTTAAAATCATAAGATAGGCATTTATAACATAAGCAACATACTCCAGACAAAAATAATTTCTGATGAATCTATTTACTTACCTTCCTTGTCACTGGAAATATGGTGACCGGAGAAAAATGCAGTTGACTGTACACGGGCACCGACATTTATGTTATTGGTTTTTAATGCTGCCACGGTCTGATTAACCTATGAAATAACCAAAAGGGGAATATTAGGGTATTTTGAATTAACTCTAGAAATCCACAACTTTCCAGATAAGTCTTCAATTCATTTAAGATCCAGGAAGAAATATTTTTTCAGCAGATATCAGAGGAGAGACAGCTGCATATTTGGAGAAGGTTGAGCAGCAGCCATAGCATTTCAGGATGATCTCCATATACTTAAGGGCTACACAATAGAGAGCACTGACTCTGGAACCAGGCTGCTTGCTTGGTTCTGCTCTGTGACCACGGGCTAATTACTTAACCTCTCAGTAAAATGGAGATAAAAATAGTATCTACCTCATACAATTGTTATAAAGATTAAATGAGTTAATATACAGGGTGGGGCAAAAGTAGAGCTACAGTTATTTGTATGGAAAATAATACAAGTTAATAAATAATAACACAAGAATAAATTCTGCTTCACATACAACTGCAAACTTACTTTTGCCCCACCCTGTATGTAAAGACCCTTAGAACAGAACCTGGCATAAAGTTTATATGTCATAATTTTCTAAACAAAATAAATAATGTAAATTTCCCAAATCCTAAAATTTACGAAAGAAAACACAATAAATATAAATTTCACTTTGCTATTCATGTCATTATTATTTGTTAAGAGCAAAAACTAAACGTCAAGATTCGGTTCAGTACTTACACTCATTCTTCACTAATAGTAGACTATTACTAAGGTGAATGAAAAATGAAACATAGAGGCACCTTTAAAATTTTTTCACTATGCTGTACAGTAGGAGCCTAATTAATTTTACTTTTATAAGTTCATTTCCATGCTCCCAGGCTCCTAATATGCCCAGTAACATATAATAAACAGGTTTTTCACAAGATGGAAGACAGTAGAAGAGAATTCTAGGAATCAGTACTGTAACTGCTGGTATCACTGATTTGCAAAAACTCAGCAACAGATATCCTCTGGTAAGATTCTTAACCAATGTCAAAGTACACTGCATCCTTAGACTAATGGGTTTCAAAGTATTTTTTGTGTTGTCTTTTTAGCCATAACCCACAGTAAGAAATACACAGCAACCCAATATTGAAACACATATATAAATATGTTTCATAGAGCCACACTTAATACTTGTCCTTACTTTGTTAAATTTTAACACATCCTATCTATCCTATCCCATTCCAATACTGATTGTGACTTACTAAATCCAATTTGGAAACACTACCAGACCTTACATGCAGTCAGTCTACTTCTTAGGATCACTAAGTACACAGTGCGCCTGGAAGATGACTCCTCTTCAGCAGCCAGATACAGAGCGGGACACACATCCTCTAAGCATGAATCCAGTCGGCCTCAGGCCCCTGCCTGGCTGCGTGTGAGTAACACCCACCTCTGAGACAACTGTAGGACCAACTGCAGCAAATGCACATCAGGCCCGGTATTGTCTAGCTTGGAAGATTCAAGTCTACACCAACAAAGAGCAAGAACTTCTTTCATTCAGTGGTGAAGATCATGGGAAAATGGGGATGCAGGTCAAAACAAAACAAACAAACAAACAAACAAACAAAAAACCCATCTAGCAAATTCCAGAGACATGAGTTAGGGAGGATGAAAAGTAAAAGATTTCTTCTCATATTGGATATCCTTACATAGTTTTCCTGTCTTAGTTAGAAATACGAGATAGTCTTTGGTTTACGACTTACCACATTCCTAGTTTTAAAAAGATGTACTGAATTCATTCTGCCATAGGCACTGGAGAGGTACTATACCTTTTTTTCCAGCCACTTTAATGTCTTCTCTTTGCTGTACTTGTAATATTTCTTTTTGCTTATTTCTGGATTAAATTAAAAGAAAAAAGAAGACTGAGCATAGTAGAGTAAACAGAAATAAAATGCATAAGGTTATATCATATACAACAGGGGTGGGGAAAGTCTGGCCCCAGGGCCGCATAAGGCCTGTGAAATAATTTGGTCTGGGCCTGTCACGGCATTAAGGGCGAGTTAATTAAATGTTTGGCCAAACATAGCAGGCTAATTTTTAAGTTGATAATTTTGTATGGCCCACAAATGATGTTATAAATATACAAATGGCCCTTGGCAGAAAAAAAGGTTCCCCGAACCTGACATACAAGATAATTTTAAAGTATTTTATATTAGTGTATATTCTTGAAAAACTCAATTTGCAAACCTGTGAGTGTACTTGAGACATTAAAAAAATTCCAAAACAGCCCTGGCCAGGTGGCTCTGTTAGTTGGAGCGTCGTCCCATATGTAAAAGATTGTGGGTTCGATTCCCATTCAGGGCACATACCTAGGTTGCTGGTTAAGTCCCAGTCAGGGTAAGTGTGGTAGGCAACCTATCGATGTTTCTCTCTCATATCCATGTTTCTCCCCCATCCCCAATCTCTAAAAATCAATAAGCATATCCTTAGGTGATGATAAAAAAAAAATTCCAGAACAGAATTTGGTAGGAAGTATCCAACCATTGAAGGAGTGGGAATTTAAACAAATCAAATTATACACACAAATCTGAAGAAAAGGTAATTTTTAAAACAGAAAATTAGCAATTGAAGAAAATTTCATTCTTTGCATAATTTTAAGCTCACTTCCTTCAATGTTTTCAATGAAAGACTACTTTTCTAAAATAAAAACAAAATTCCCATAAAAGAAAATTGAAACTAAATGCAGATGCCTATGAACAGTCCATTATCAAATATATATTGTTAACTACTCAGTACTGTCATGATGGGATTAGTGGAGAAAAAAAGAAAAGATAGAACTCTCTTTCACTGTATTGCAGTATAACCATTGCTATTTTGGGGAAATTTAGACTTATGATATGTTCAACCTGGCCCTTTTATATAAGGGATAAAAGTTCCATGTCTTATAAATTATACTTCCTGTCCTCACAATCTACCTAGCATTACCTACCACATCACTGAACCACTATTTCCTCGGTATCTCTTCATTCATAGGGAGTCTTGGTTTCTGTGCAATCGGTGCACTCCCACTTCCTGCCCCACACAGGAGTTATCCTGTGATCACTGGATTAGGGCAGATGCAAACACCAGCTTATGGCTCTGTCAGAGACATCCTAGATTACATAGAATGACATTTTCTCTTTCGCTCCTCTGTAATAGTAGCAGGAAATGGAAACTACCCTATTTTTCCAGGTATAAGACACCCCCATGTATAAGATGCCCCCCACTTTGCCAACCCAAAATTAAGAAATCAATATTTTAAACATTTCGCTGGTTTTCCTCTTAAGGCCTTCTTCTTTCTTGGCATCTTAAGGAGTTGTTCTTCCTGTTTTCTCCACTGTCTGACCATACACTCAGTGGGAGGAGGTCCAAATTGTCTCTCTGCAGCTCTATTTCCATGCTCTTTTGCATAGCTGATTACATTCAGTTTGAATTTTGCAGAGTAAAACAATCGCTTACCAGTATTTATCTTTTTATTTTTGATATCTTTATGGGTTCAGAACGCTCTGTTCCCTGTTGCATCTGTGCACTCTCCACCTCCACCTCCAATTATGGCATCAGCTGATGTCAGTAATAAGGCTCGTGATTGGAGGAAGCCTGCTTGACTTGTCAGTTTGCCTTTGTAGCTGGGATATATGAGGCACTTCATATATCCCAGCATGGCTCCCTCCTGGGCTGACTTCCATGGATAAGATGCCCCTCGATTTTCAGTCTAATGATTTTAGAAAAAAATAGCGTTTTATATGTGGAAAAATACGGTACTTATTCAGGGATCACTTTACTGCAGTCTGTTAATTGCTTGAGTTCCACTAAATCAGTGGTCGGCAAATTCATTAGTCAAATATCAACAGTACAACGATTGAAATTTCTTTTGAGAGCCAAATTTTTTATTGTTATTAACTTAATTAGGGTACTCCTAAGCTGGCCTTTGCTAAAAACGTCCTCAATCTGATTGAGGTACGTTCGCTGAGGTCGACCCCTTCCAACTCTCCCATCCACACTCATCTTGTATACTTGTTTCGTCTATCTCCTTTCGTTCATCCTCTCTATATGTCCAAACCATCTCAACATACCTTTCTCAATCCTCGACACTACATCTTCTTTCACTCCACAATGTTCCCTAAAATTAATTTAATAAACTTTAAAGTTTTTTTTTAAAATATATTTTATTGATTTTTTACAGAGAGGAAGGGAGAGAGAAAGAGTTAGAAACATCGATGAGAGAGAAACATCGATCAGCTGCCTCCTGCACATCCCCCACTGGGGATGTGCCCGCAACTCAGGTACATGCCCTCGACCGGAACCGAACCTGGGACCCTTCAGTCCGAAGGCGGATGCTCTATCCACTGAGCCAAACCGGTTTTGGCAAACTTTAAAGTTTTAAGTCTTAGTTAAACTATAGGTACGTTGAATAAAACTTGATATCATACTTAATAACGATATTATTTATTGATAAAATTAAATTCCTTACAATTTACCTTACAATATCCATAAAATTAAATCACGACAAACACTAATGTGAACAATGGCCTTGCATCTCCTTGGAAAGTTTGGGTAAGTCAGGTTTGTACGTTGTTGTTTTTAATTTTAGGCACGATTCCAGGTTCTCATCAATAAGACGACTTCTCAATTTACTCTTGATAAGGTTCATGCTTGAAAATGATTGTTCGCATAAATATGTAGACCGGAATAAGGAAAGAACAGCAAACGCTAGTTTTTCAGTTGATTATATGAGTCAGGAATACTATTCCAGGTGTTAAAAATCAACATATCTTCCTTTTCCAGGTCTTTCAAAGCAGACCACTTGTGCTGTGGACGAAGGTCACTAACCACTGCACAATGAGACTGCTGACTGACTGGCTCACTCAATTGGTGCATGAATCGAGTGCGCCTCCCCTGCGCTGCGTATCCCGGGGCCCACCTGCGCCCCCTCTCCCTTCGCCCTACAGACCCACACCTCCCACTTCTTCTAACGCCACTTCTTCAAAATAGACTCGCCCAGTCCGAAAACCGACTTCTGCGCATGGGCCACGAAGTTTCAATCGCACTGTACGTGCACGCCCACACGTGGTATTTTGTGGAAGAGCCACACCCAAGGGGCCAAAGAGCCACATGTGGCTTGCAAGCCGCGGTTTGCCGACCACTGCACTAAATCAGTGGTTCTCAACCTTGGCCCAGAAATCAGGATTTTAAAAAGATTCCCAGGTGATTCTAATGTGCAGCCAAGGTTGAGAACCACTGCACTAAATGGTTTGCATGGGGAAGGGGCTGGCAGGTCCCTGGCCCTAGCACAAATACATTTCCTCCCCATTTCAGCCTGTGGTTGTCAACACTGTGGGCACTAGAAAGCAGGATAGAGTGGGGAGCCACATCTATGCTCCCCTCTCCTCAGGACCTGTCACCAAATAACAAAAAGGAGGCACTGTTACAAATGGTATCCTGTCAGAAATTTGAGAATTTCAAGGTGCAAGGTCTGCTGTCCCCAGAGCTAGGATTGCCTGGGGAAACAGCCTGCTGTAGAACCAAGGTAGAGGAGACTGGACCCATCTTCCCTGGAGACAATGTCCCATCCACATACATTAGGGGAATTCTAAGAGCAACGCAGCAATCACTCAAAAAATGTACACCGTTCAATGGACTTTATAAGTACTGTTCATTACCTAAGACAAATAATCACTAAAGAAGCTCAGGTCTCTCTTAAGAAATCTTACTTTGACTACTCACTTCCCTCTTATCTCTATCTCCAAATTCCCTGAAAGAATGTTCTACAATCTGCCCATCTCCTTCCTTCCTCCCACTCCCTGTGCCCCTTGCAGGCTACTTCCTTCCCTCTTGAAAATGCTCTTTCAGAAGAAGAGTCAGTCTCTGAACCGTATTTCCTGGGTTCCTATACTCGCAGAGCACAATTCACCTTGGGAAGTCAGTCACCTAATACACGGGATGATCCATACAAATATGATTGCACAACACCAGGCACATGACAAACACGTAATGTTAGTTAAGAACAAATGAGAACTGACAACCTGTTCACGATAATAGCATCTAAAACTAAGTACATTCAGGCCTGTGCTACATTCTTTTTTCTTTTTAAAGTATTTTTATTGATTTTTAGAAAGAGAGGAAGAGAAAGAGAGATACATTGATGTGAGAGATTGAAACATCAATTGGCTACCTCCTGCATGGCCACTACCGGTGGGGCGGGGGTTGAGCCTGCAACCCCAGCATGTACCCTGACCAGAAATCGAGCTAGCAACCTTTCTGTACAAGAAATGACGCCTAACCACTGAGCTACAACGGCAAGGGCTGTGCTATGCTCATTATACACATTTTTTCACTGAATGCCCAGAATGAATGGCTAGTTCAAAGGCTTATTTGTCCCCATCTTAACGGACTGGGTGTGAGTGAAGTTCAGTAAGTTGTTCAGAGTAAGCAGGAGCATCAGGATTCCTTTTCAAGCTGGCTGCAAGTTGTGGGTCTGACGCTCATTTTACCAAAATCAATTAGCTACTCATTCTACTGCCTCAGTACTTGTAACCCTGTTATTTGTGGGTAAAAACCTCTCCTCCAAGGTTCTATAAAACCTTTCTCTCAGTTATTCTACATCTCTGATGACTTTTCCTCGGATTCTTTTCTAGCTCTACTTCCTCCTCCTCTGAGGCCAATTGTACCTTTCTCCTGGAGTGACTTAATCCTACCTCAACAACACTAAACAAACCCAACCAGGAAACCCACAGTCCTGAGATGAGGCCCTGAGTGCCTAAAGCCAAACTGTGCACCTTCCTCACAAACTGCCCTCCTGGACACCCAGCCTCGAATCTCAGCCAGTACTCACTCCTGCCTTCCTCCCCACATTCCATCCCTAGACTCCACAAGAGATGGGAAGGAGACAACATTATCTTAGAGGGGACAATGGGGAAGGAAAAGCAAATAAGAAAAAAACTATGTCAGAAATAAGCAGGCTTAGCTTCTTGTGCTGGATCAGTAATCACTTCATTTAAAAAAAAATATTTAGTAATAATGTTTATATGATAAGTACACCCATTTTAAGTACATAATTTGAGAGTATGGACAAATGTATACATTCAGTCATGTAACCATCACCCAGAAAGTTCCCTTGAGCCCTCTGCCATCAGTCCCCCCATCCCTACCCAGACCTCAGGCGACCACTGATCTACTATCATCATAGAATCATTGTTGCTTTATCCTAGAACTTCATAGAAATAGTACACGGTGAGTGCTTATGACCATCCTCTTTTGCTCAACATCATTTCTTTGTGAGTCTTCCATTTTGTTGCAGTTGGCAATAGTTCCTTCCTTTGTATTATCAAGTGTATCCTGTGTATGGATTCCCACATTTTGTTTACCCACTCACCTACTAAAGAACATTTAGGTTGTTTCCAATTTGGGGCTATTTTGAAAAAGTTCCTCTGAAATTAAAAGGCTGCTCTGAACATTCTTGCACACGTCTTTGCACAGATCTGTGTTATCATAAGTCTTGGATAAATATCTAGGAAGAGAATTACTGAGTCATAAGAAATTTCTAAGTAGTTATATATCATTTTATGCTTCTCCTAGCTAGGTAGGGGACTTCCAATTATTCCTTAACTTATCATATTTCTTACTTAGCCATTCTGTGAATACCGATATTTTCTTGTGATTTTATTTACATTTTCTTGGTGACTGATATTGAACATCTTTTCATGTGCCTATGGGCTATTCATAAATCTTCTTTTCTGAAGTGTCTGTTCAAACTGCTTGCTGATTTTTTACTGGGTTGTATATCCTCTTATTATTGTGTTAAGAGTTCTTTATATATTTGAGATACATATTTTTTTATCAGATATGGCAGGTAAATATTGTCTTCCAACTGTGGCTTTATCTTTTTTATTTTTCCCCTCAGTGGTGTCTTTCAAAAAGCAGAAGCTATTAATTTTGATGAAATGTAATTTATAATGTTTTTCATTTTGTATTGGTTTCAGGTATATGGCTTAGTAGTTAGACAATGATATACTTTACATAGTGTTCCCCTTGATAATCCCAATACCCTAAATGGCGCCATACATAGTTATGGCAATATCATTGACTATATACTTTTTTTATGATTAGTGGTTTTTATGTCCTAAGAAACCTTTGCTTCTCCACACAAAAGTTTCCTATTAGACGTTTTAAGTTTTTGCTTTTGCATTTAAGTTAGTAATCCATTTTGAGTTCATTCTTTTGTATAAAGGTGAGGTGAGGGTCAACGTTAATTGTTTTTCATATGGAGATCCAATTTTTCCAAGTAATTTATTGAAATAACTATCCATGTGCCCATTTAATTATCTATTTCTGGATTCTCTATTCAGCTTCATGTATCTATATATTTACCTTATAGCAATAACACACTTTCTTGATTATTTTAGCTTCACAGTAAGTCTTAAAATCAGGTTGTGTAAGTTCTCCAACCTTTTTCTTCTTCTTCAAAATTGTTTTGGCTATCATAAGCCCTCTGCATATATAAATCCTAGAATCATCTCATTAATTTCTGCTAGAAAAAAATGGCCATCTTAATATTGAGTCTTCTAATTCACAAACATTATCTATCTCTCCATTATTTATGTAATTCCTTAATTTCTCTCATCAATGTTTTATAATGTTCAGTGTATTGGTCTTATACATTGTGTTATATTTATTCCTGGAACTTCATGATTTTTTGATGACATTATAAATGGTATGTTTGTTTTGTTTTTTAAATATATTTTATTGATTTTATAGAGAGGAAGGGAAGAGGGAGAGAGTTAGAAACATCGATGAGAGAAACATCGATCAGCTGCCTCCTGCATGCCTCCTACTGGGGATTGAGCCCACAATCAAGGTACATGCCCTTGATCACAATCGAACCCAGGACCCTTCAGTCCGCAGGCCAATGCTCTATCCACTGAGCCAAATCGGTCAGGGCTAAATGGAATGTTTTTATTCCATTGTTCGATTATGCACTGCTAATATACAGAAATACAATTTATATCTCTATATTGACCTTGTATCCTGGTGCCTTTTTTATTAGTTCTAATGATTTTTTGTAAATTCTTTTGAGATTTTAATATACATGACCATATTGTTTATGAGTAAATTGTTTCATTATTTACTTTCCAATCTATACACCTTTTAAATTTTTCTTGTCTTATTGAAACTGTTAGGACTTCCACTTCAATGGTGAATAGAAGTGGCCATCCTTATCTTGTACCTAATCTTAGGGGGAAAGTGTTTCTTTTACAATAAAGTATGATGTTAGTCTAGGTTACAGATGCCCTTTACCAGACTGAGGAAGCTCCCTTCTATTTCTAAGTTGCTGAAAATTGATATTATGACTGAATTTTGTCAAATGATTTTTTTTGTATCTATTGAGATGATCATACAGTTTTTCTTTTATGATGCATAAATATGGTGAATTATATTGACTGATTTTTCTAATGTTTAACCAACTTTGTATTACTGCAATAAACCCTACATTTTTCCTTTATCTTTTTAAATAAAATTATATATATGTTAATGTAGATATAAATACATAAAACAGACACAATACAAGTAGAAACTGCTGTGTGGTTACTCCCAGGTCCCTGGCACCAGGAAGAACTCTCAACTCCTCCCCATGTGCATTCCACTCAGGCCTGACTCTGCATGCTTGGGGTAGAAAATCTAATCTGTCAGGTAAGGAACTTCTGAGGCCAGTGTCTGATACCACCTGCCCCCATTACCTCCCACAAGAGCATAAAGCAGAGGTTAAGGCTTAATAATAGCGAGTTTCCCAGCTAATATTTAGTTAAAAATTTTCTGTCTGTTATCATATGAGATATTGGCCTAGTTTTTATGTATTTATACCTAGTTTTATTTTGTAATAATTTTGATTTTTGGTATGGAGTAATTATGGCTTCATAAAACTAGTTGGGAAATATTCCTGCTGTATCTAATTTCTGGAAGAATTTGAGTATGATTATTATTATTTTAGTATTATTTCTTCCTCAAAGTATGGTAGAATTCACAAATGAAACCAGCTGGGCCTAGAGTTTGTTTTTTTTTTCTAGGAAGTTTTTAAGTTAAAATTTATTTTAAATGAGACATTCCCTGGACAAGAAATATCAAGGAGAAAGAACCAAGATGGTGGCATAGGTAGTACTTGCCACCTCCCATAGCCACATCAAAATTACAACTAAAATACAGAACAACTGTCATTCAGAACCATCTGAAATCTGGCTGAATGAAAGCCCTGCAACTAGAGAAGTAAAGAAAAAAGCACATTGAGACTGGTAGGAGGGGCAGAGGCGAGGAATGGGCTGGTCCAACACCCACATATGGCGGGTTTTTAATGAGGAGGGATATCTTGGCCACAGAGGCCTCCTGTGAGGAGCAAGGGTTCCAGTGTTGGGAAGAGAGAAAAGCCCCCATAACTTCCAATGGGCATTGGGGCTGAGTGACACAGAGGCTGCCAGAGTCCCAACAATTCCTCTTAAAGGGCTGGTGTATGAACTTACTTGGACTGGCTCCCTCTGAGCTCTATTGCTGGGCAGTAGCTTGGGGAGATCCAGGTACCTACAGGGAGGAACTGGATTGTCTGGCATCAGAACAAGAACTCAGGGGCAGCTTTATCCCAGACAGAGGTGCTTGCACGGATCATTATTCCTATGCTGAGACATCCCCCATCACAGAGCCAACTGGCAGGTGACATATCTGAGTCTCTATCAACCTGAGTCACACTGTTGGCTCTGCCCTGGTAATTCCCTGAGACCCCCGCTCCACCCAATTTGCAGCCCCACCCAAGCTATTTGCAGCAGCTTTTCCAGCTTGTCTTGGCTCAGGCTTCAGACTTTTCTAAACTCTCTTAAACAAGCAACAACTGGTGACAGCATGTCCCATACCTCTCAATGAGAGGCCCCAGGCACAGCACTAGCAGCAGTCAGCCTTGCTTCACAGCTTGGCGTCTCCTGGGCACTTCTAAGCCCAACACAAGTAAGATTATCTTCAGATCCCTCTGCAGCTGCTGACAGATGGCCATAGGCAGGGCAGAGACAGTGGCTGACTTTGCACCTCCAAAAGGTCCCCAGAGCCTGTGGACAGCTTCAGACCATGCCAGATTACATCTCTACACATCCACGAGCAACACATTGAAGTGGCAGACTCAGTGAGCACCAAAGCCCTACTGAATCAAGTCTTATTCCATAGGATGTCTCCTGCACAGCAGCTCTTCCATTGTAGTCACAGATGCTCCTCACAGCCAGTTGGCCTGGGTATCAATTCCTCCCAGTGACACCAACAGCAATCAAGGCTCAACTACAATAAGACAGTGCACACAATTCACACAGGGACACATCTAGAGTGCCCAGCTCAGGTGGCTAGGGAAGCTGAGCCCCTGGGCCCTACAGGATACATATTACACAAGACCACTCTACCCAGTCTGGGAGACATAGCAGCTCTACCTAATACATAGATGTTTACAGGCATCAAAAATGTGGAGACAGTCTCTTCCCACATCTCCCACACCCCTTGCACCTATGGATGAGGACAGTGGGTGGGGAGTGAGGGCAGAGGGTGGGGTGGGAACTGGGAGGAGGGGAGTTATGGGGGGGGGGAAAGAGGAACAAATGTAATAATCTGAACAATAAAGATTTAATTTTAAAAAAGTATAAAAAAATGTGGAGACAAACTTGTCACAAATGAAAGAACAGAAGAAATCTCAAGAAAGAACTAAATGAAATGCAAGCAACCAAACTATTAGATACAGAGTTCAAAACAATGGTTATAAAGATGCTCAAGGGTTTAAATGAGTTTCAAGGAAATTAGTGAGAACATCAAAGACATGAAAAAGGACCAGTCAGAAATGAAGGATATACTAACTAAAATGAAGAATCATTTACAGGAATTAACAGTAGAGTACAGGAGGCTGAGAATCAAATCAGCAATTTGGAATATGAGGAAGCAAAAACACCCAATCAAAACAGCAAAAAGAAAAAAGAATCCAAAAATATGAAGATAGTGTAAGGAGCCTCTGGGACAACCTCAAGTATACCAATATTCGCATCACTGGGGTGTCAGAAAGGGAAGAGAGAAAGATATTGAAAATCTATTTGAAGAAATAATGACAAAAACCTTCCCCTACCTGGTGAAAGAAATAGACTTACAAGTCCAGAAAGCTCAGCGAGTTCCAAAAAAGAGAACCCAAAGAAGGCCACACCAAGGCACATCATAATTAAAATGCCAAAGGTTAAAGACAGAGAGAATCTTAAAAGCAGCAAGACAAAAGCAATTAGTTACCTACAAGGGAGCACCCATACGAATGTCAGCTGATTTCTCCACAGAAACTTTGCAGGCCAAAAGGGAGTGGCAAGAAATATTCAAAGTGATGAAAAGCAAGGGCCTACAATCAATATTACTCTACCCAGCAAAGCTGTCATGTAGAATTGAAGGTCAGATAAAGAGCTTCACAGACAAAAGAAAGCTAAAGGAGTTCATCACCACCAAAAAGATGAACAATAAAGTGGCAATTATTACGTATCTATCAACAATTGAATCTATAAATAAAAATAAACAAGGAATCTAATGAACAAAATAAGCTGATGAATAAAATAGAACCAGAGGCATGGAAACATGAAACAAACTGACCAATCACAGAGGGAAGAAGGGAGGGATGGGGTGGGAAGAGATTAACCAAAGATCTTATATATATACTAGAGGCCCGGTGCATGAAATTCATGCACTGGGGGATGGGGTTCCCTCAGCCAAGCCTGCCCCTCAGTCCGGGAGCCCTCAGTGGATGTCCTACTGATGGCCACAGTCTGGCAGCAGAGGCTCGGTGCAGGAGTCCCGTGTGTGTGTGTGTGTGTGTGTGTGTGTGTGTGTGTGTGTGTGTCTGCTGGGGCCTGCCCCCAGCTGCACCACATAGGCTCCGAGCAGTTGCCGTGTGTGTGTGTGTGTGTGTGTGTGTGTGTGTGTGTGTGTCCAGTGGTGGTCTGCTCCCAGCCACACTGGAAGTTAAGAGTAGGCGCTGTGTGTGTGTGTGTGCTGGGGGCCTGCCCCCAGCCACACCTTGGAGGCTTGGAGCAGGCACCCCCCCCTCTGTTGATCTCTCAGGCTCCTGGCCTCCACTGTATGTTGTACTCTTCCTTGAGCTGTGGCCAGGGTGGGGCACCCTTTCCTGCTGTGGGATCGCCAGGGCGACCCAGGGACAGGCATACAGGGGGGCTGGCTGGAGGCCACCGTATCCTGCTGTGGGATCGCATCCTCAATTTCATGGGCAGGCAGGTGCACACAGGGGCTGGCTGCCGGCTGCCCTTTCCTTCTCTGGGATCGCAGCTGTGACCCAGGGGCAGGTGCACACAGGGGCTGGCTGCAGGCCGCCCTTTCCTGCTGTGGGATCCCCGTGGCGACCCAGGGGCAGGCGCACATGGGGGCTGCCTAGAGGCCGCCCTTTCCTGCTGTGGGATCGCCGTGGGGACCCAGGGGCAGGCACACACAGGGGCTGGCTGCAGGCCGCCCTTTCCTGCTCCATGATCTCCGGGGGATCCCATGGGCAGGCGCACACAGGGGTTGGCTAGAGGCCGCTCTTTCCTGCTCGGGGATCGCAGCTGCGACCCAGGGGCAGGCACACACAGGGGCTAGCTGCAGGCCGCCCTTTCCTGCTCTGTGATAGCCGCAGCGATCCCACGTGCAGGCGCACACGGAGGCTGCCTGCAGGCCCCCCTTTCCTGCTGTGGGATCCCATCCGCAATCCCATGGGCAGTCAGGTGCACAGGGGAGCTGGCTGCAGGCCGCCCTTTCCTGCTTCAGGATCTCCAGTTGCTCATCCCTGGCAGGGGCCACCAGGGAAGAGGCGGGCACCTGCCTCTTCCCTGCCCCCCTCTGGCTTCTCGGATCACCGGCAGGGGGGTGGGCAAAGGCAGCCAGTTCTCCGATCCAGGGCCAGGGGCAGTGCCTCCTGGCTCTTGCCTGCCGCCTGTGTTTCCAATCACTGTCCTTCCCCTATGGCCTCCCATCATTGCCCCTATGTATGCAAATTAACCGCCATCTTGGTTGGCAGTTAATTTGCATATCACCCTGATTAGCCAATGGGAAGGGTAGCGGTCGTACGCCAATTACCATGTTTCTCTTTTATTAGATAGGACTAGAGGCCCAATGCACGAAGATTCGTGCAAGAATGGGCCTTCCTTCCCCTGACTGCTGGCACCGCTTTTGCTCCGGCCAGAGCCACCTTTCTGCCTTCCCACGCTGCCCAGGGGCCCGGAGCAGCTGGGGCGGTGCGGAACGCCTGCATCATCGCCATGGCGACAACGCAAGCGTCCCACTCTGCCCCTGGCCTCTTGGTGCCTGTGTATGCAAATTAAGCCACCAGCTTTGTTGGATTAATTTGCATACTCACTCCTGATTGGCTGGTGGACGTTGCAAAGGTATGGTCAATTTGCATCTTTTTGTTTTATTAATGTAGATATGCATTACCTATGGACACAAACAATAGGGTGATGAAGGCCTGGGGTGGGGTGGAACTGGGTGGAGGGGGGCAATGGAGGAAAATGGAGGACATCTGTAATACTCTCAACAATAAAGATTTTATAAATACATACATACATAAATATCAAGCTTTAATATCCATAATGCTACATAAGGACCAAGTCAAAAACTACAGCTCACCTTTATTTGTTTGTTTGTTTGTTTGTTTAGTCATTCATTTATTTTACATATCCATGCTTTTATTTATTTATCTATCTTTTTTTTCAGTGTTTTTATTAAATCTATTGAGGTGACACTGGTTAATAGGATCATGTATATTTCAGCTGTGGATTTTTATGTTACAAGATCTGTATATTACACAGTGTACCCACCACTCAAAGTCAATAATATTTCATTACTATGCTTACCTTTAAAATTCACAAATTTTTATAAGGTTTAAAATACTCATGAAGGCCACAGATTACCCTTAATTATGAAAAATACCACATCTTTTCATGTCCTAAATTTCATACTTATGAGAGTTAGTGATTAGATAATATGCACATATGTTGGAAAGGTTTCTTTCCCTAATGTGGCTGGTACCTATAAAACTGGTTTCAAAACTTCTTGAAAGATTGGGCTTACAAAATAAAGACAGAATAAAAGTGAGTTCACTTTTAAATAACATGTTCAGCAATTGGGTAATCTGTTCACAAACTTGAATTTTCCTGATAGATTGTAGAACAAACTGCCTAGAGCACATTTTTACATCTACTTTCTCAATGTTTCCTACCACTGAGAAACTCATATGGCCTCTTTTTTCCCTGCCTCCTGGGGAAAGAAACTTGGCAACTGTACTCGGGACATTTTAATCAGGTAAGTTTTCCTGACTTCCTGTTAATCACACTGGACAGCGCAGTGTAGCTTTTGCTTGCAGTATGAAACAGTGTTACACTCAAGACGAAGTTCATAACCCTTTATTAGTCCTTTCCTCTGTCATCTCTCCATGACTGTGAGCTTCTTTGGCAAGAAATGTGCTGAGCCTCAGAGCTAGCAAACAGAAACACATAATTTCCTTCACTAATAAAGCTGGTGGTGCTAACTAAGGTCACCGCCATCATCATTCAGGATACAAACAACCGTGGCAAGGTTTATTTGGCAAGGAGAAGGCAAGGGAGAAAGGTTTTCATAAAACTAGAAGATGTAACCAGATCTTTAATGACATAGTCTTTTAAGACAGCATCTGGAGTCCAATATCAAAATAGCTGGCTAGGTAATTTGAGTATTTGAGCTTTTACTCTATCTGCACAGTGCCTGTGGAGAGGATGGAAGTTAAAAAACAGCAGCTTTCCTCTTTATCTTTGCTCCTTGTCATGGACATTACCTGACCACCCTTGGGCAGTCTTCTTTGTTTCTTATTTTAAAATCCTAGCAATAAAATACAAAGAATGGAGCCAAACAACTTCTAAATGGACAATCACCCCAAATCAAATAAGCAGCCAGCACCCAACAGCAATCACTAAAACAGGCTAATACAGTGCCTTGAGCACAGAAAGCTCATTGCTGGGATTAGAAAAAATGCCTTTCCTTACTCCATTAAAGTTCTGTCTCCTCTCCTGTCCCTCTCTTTTTGCCTCACAAAGGGAAATTAAGAGGTGATACAAGATTTTTAAAAAGTTTCTATTTTTACATATGACAATGCCTAAGCATTCTAACAGAGCATTATGGAAGTGTTAACACAGTTGTAAGAAGAAAGGTTGGGGAGCAGAAATAAAGAATTCACTAGCAGGTAAGTTCTCCAAGGACAAAGATGAAGAAATTTATTCACTGATATATTTTAAGCTCCTAGCATAGTCCCTGCCATAGGAAAAGCTTTCAGAGAATATTTGTTAAATGAATGAATGATAAATAAATTAAAGAAAAAATGCTATTTTCACATACAAATTAACCTAATCTGGACAATCTGCTGTGATTTTGCTTTTCTGTGTTTGTAAAGAAGTTGATGACCTGATGCCAAATAAATGCATATAAGGAGGCACCTTTAAAAAATAAAGAAAAAAGGGAAAGAGTTACTGCCATACAGACGTGAATTCAAATGTCAATTCTATCACTTCAAGTTCTATGATGTTAGTCAACTTACTTACACCCTGTGAGCCTCAGTTTCCTCATTTGTAAAAATGCAGGTTATAAAAACAATGAAAGGAGATTACTGTAAGGATTAAATAATATATATATAAATCAATAAGTATAGATATGGTATAGAATAATTTCTTAATATATGGAAGATATTTTTATTATCTGACTAGAGGCCCAGTGCATGAAATCTGTGCACGGGTGCGGTCCCTAGGCCTGACCAGCAATCAAAGTGCGAGCGTCTGGCATGGAAAGGCAGGTCCCAGCTGACCTCTGGGCCCTGGGCAGCACCTGGGCCCCCAGGGCCCTCACGCACCCTTCTCCGCCTGTGTTATTGGGCCCCTGCCTGGCTCCCTCAGCGCCTGGGAGCTGGGCGGCAGCCCTGCTCCCCGCCCCTGCCACTGGTTGCTGTCTGCAGGGTGATCAGTGGGGCGATCCGGCCTGCTTGCACCTGCCTTGGCCTGGAGCCGCCCACTCACCTGCCTCACCATCCCACCGTGGTCCTGCTCTCATCAGGGTCTATCGGGGCCAGCAGCACCTCCACTGCCGCCTGCTGCCAGCGCCGCGTCGCCAACGCCCACCATGTTCTACGTCGCCCCCTGGTAGTCAGCACACGTCATGGTGAGTGGTCGCACTCCAGGTCAAACTCCCAGGCGAGGGGACAATTTGCATATTAGGCTTTTATTACATAGGATTATCCTCACTCTCCTATTTAAACCATTTATATATAAAAAAGCCTAAGCAACAGTTCAACCATTAGCTATGATGCGCACTGACCACCAGGGGGCAGACATTCAATGCACAGGCATGGAAACATGGAACAGACTGATGAATCTCAAAGGGAAGAGATTAACCAAAGATCTTATATACATACTAGAGGCCCAGTGCACGAAATTTGTGTGGGGGTGGGAGGAGAGGAGGGGAGCCCTTAGCCTGGCCTGCACCCTCTCTAATCCAGGACCCTCGGGGGATGTCCAACTGCAGGGACCAGGCGGAAACCAGCAGTCCAACATCCCCCAAGGGGTCCTGGATTGGGAGACGGCGCAGGCCAGGCCAAGGGACCCCACCAGTGCACAATTCTGTGCACCGAGCCTCTAGTTTGAATATAGAATAATAAATGTACCATCAAATGTGTATTGGTCACCTACTGTGTACCCAGTACTTAAACATCAGCAAAGAATTAAAAATTTCTAATTTAGAAGCCTTAATAGTACTAACATTTATTGAGCATTTACTATCTATACCTAACACGCTCTGGGCATCCATTTAGTTATATTATTTAAGTCATGAAGCATCTGTTCACGGCAGACACTAAATACAGTAAAATGCAATACTTAAATAATGTTCAGATGTTGGTCATTCATAAATCTCAACACTTTGAAGTTAAGAGAGTGAAAGTTTTATTTTATGATTTAGAACAACTCTGCAGAATACTAATTATAATGTGTGACAGAATACAGATACTCTCAACCATTCAAACTCTTCATGTGACAGATAAAGGATGCTGAAAAGTTTGAATGATTTGTTCAAAACCATAGAGCATATACATTTTTAATTTTCCTTGCAGGACATCAGATCCTGAGATCAGATTACACAAGAGATATGAAGCAAATATAACAAAATATTAACTTTTTTTTATTATTGAGGTTAGTACAAATAATATTTATAGTGTTTTCCTCTGAGTTTTTCTGTACCTTTAAAATTTTTAATTGAAAAAATGCTTCAGCTGCTTATGTACTTTCATTTTCAAAGCAGATATATTATCAACCTTTATATATACCAGATTTATAAAAACTCTAGGTCTCAAATTTTTCTTTCTTTTTTAATGACAGTACGGCAAAGCACAAAGTAGTTCAGACAATAAAAGATGCATACAATTCTCTAGAAGTCTTGGCAGTTTTCTCCATAATCAAATTCTTTCCCTAATGAACTACAGCCTGCAAATCTTAAAATAATAGAAGGTTTAAGAACAAAATCAAAACAAGAAAAAAAAGAAACATCTTTCATGCCTCATACTCAGAAAGGCATCTTCATCATAATATACATAAGCAATTCCACATTACTTGCTTCAACCCTTGACCCAAAACACAAATATGTACAGTATTTTTCTTTATGTGAGTCCTATATTCACGGACAGCATGAACTCCAAAAGAAGACACACAGTATTTTGAAGTGTACAACTGCTTATTTAGAGCCAGTCAAACAAGGTAAACATAGCGTATGCACCGCCAGTACAGCAGAACTTCCAAACCCAGGCAATTTTGAGAAGTGAAAGACATTAGGACACGAAATTCAGATAATCTACACTAATAAAAGAGAAAAATGGTAATTGGCGTACGACGATACCCTTTTCATTGGCTAATCAGGGCTATATGCAAATTAACTGCCAACTAAGATTGGCAGTTAACTGCCAACAAGATGGCGGTTAATTTGCATATGTAGGCACAATGCAGGGAGGCGAAAGGGAAAGCAGGAAGAAGCCCCCTGCCACTGACAGTGATCGGAAACCCAGGGGGGAGCTAAGAGCTGGGGGGCAGGGCAAAGGCGGCCCTGGGGCCGCCTTTGCCCTGCCCCCCAGCCATGATCGGAGAATCAGGTGCCTTTTCCGCCCTGGCCAGTGATAGCAGGAAGTAGGGGTGGAGCCAGCGATGGGAGCTGGGCACGGTCGAAGCTGGCAGTCCCAGGAGCTAGGGACCCCTTGCCTGGGCCTAAAGCGAAGCCCACAATCGCGGGGCCGCTGCAGCTGTGGCTCCCCGCTGCCCAGGCCGAACGCCTAGGCCAGAGGTGTCAGGCCTGGGCAAGGAGCCGATCCTGCGATCGGAGGGTGATGGGGGTCAACGCCTGAGGGCTCCCAGTATGTGAGAGGGGGCAGGCTGGGCTGAGGGACACTCCCCCCCCCCGCCCCACACACACACCCAGTGCACGAATTTCGTGCACCGGGCCCCTAGTGATTCAATAAGAGGCCAAGGATTTGGTGTGCAAGAAGGAAGGAATGAGAAAGGCGGAAGCTCTTGCTTTGAAACAGAGTCTGTAGCTAACAAATGCCAGTGCATTAGCACTCTTTCTGAATCTGGGTTTCTGGGTTTGGATTTAGCTGTTCATATACAGCTAACACAAGAATTTTGGATAATAAGAATTAATTGTATTTTCAACTGTGTTAACAAAATTAAAATGAATTGTAATTATTCCTCATTACTTTAGCTTTCAGAAATGGTTATGAGCTACACATTTGTCACCAGAAAAAGACTGCTATCTCCTGCCAAACTCAGCATCAGGGAATGTGTTTAATGGACTGCTTTGATAAAGCCTTGGCACCACACATCCCTCAGATACAAAATGGAACGTTAGGTCTGGCCAAGTGTGAATTTAGTAGACCCCTCAAATGTAAGATGCAATCAATGAGGTTCTCCCCTTTCCCACTGTAAGCTTACACTTCTGGGAATCACCACTTTCTTGGTCCCAGAACTATCATAGTTGGCCAAACTGTCTGTGACCACAAACAACCACAACTTATCAGCCTGTTGTTGTGGTCCCTGTACGGTTTCCACATTAACCCTGAAACTACTTGGGGCACTGATGCTAAATTTGTATAGTATTTCTAACTATTCAAAACACATTCACACACACTGCCTCACTTCTTCCTTTCAAAATTCCAGGGAATAATATCTAAAATTCATCTCTTCATTACCCCCAGCCTGCTCCTCCCACCATGTTTCCTATCTCCAGGATGCTACCACTACACAACCTGCTGGTCAAGAGACAAAACCAGAAGTCATCCTTGCCTCCTCCTTCTCCTTGATTACCATCCAATTACCAAATGAAGTTGGTTCTATCTCCAAATTGCTGATTATCTCTAGTTCCATCTCGTAAAGTCAGGCTACAATCATCCTCTGCTTTGGATCACTGCACTGGCCTCTGTGAATCTGGCCTCAGCTTCTCCAATATACTCCACATTATTGTACTTTCTGCTTAAGTTTTTGCTGATACTCCAGTACCATTAGGTAAAGTCCAGACAAATATAATGCCCTTCACCATCTGAACCCTTGCCCAATATTCCACCCCATTTCTTCCTTACTAAATCCGTTCCTGACATCCTATATTTTGGCCACTCTGAACTCCTTGGAATTTATTGATTGTGACACATTTTCCATACACCCATGCCTCTTTTTTGCTGCTACTCTGATGGGTGTCCTACAGGACTCCACTTAGAGGTCATTCCTTCCAAGGAGAGAAACACAGTACTCACTGACCTGCATTCCCACCCAACCCAGGCCGGGTTATAAACCTATCCTGTACATCCCCAGATACCCCAGAGTTCACTTCCATTAATCCCTATTGTTTGCTTTACTTGTCATTTGCTGCTATCAAACTCAAAGCTAAATGAGAGAAAGAATAATGTCTTATTTATAAGTATTGCCAGAGCCTAGCATCAGTGCTCAATGTATGTTTCTTAGTAGATGCTCAATAAATGCTTCTTGAATCAATAAAAGTATAGATTTTATGTCATTTTACAAATTAGAAAGCTGAGTAACAAAGCAGTTAAAGTCACAAACTAATTCAAAGAACTGAGACCAAAGCCCAAGCCTTGCGAATCCTGGTCCTGTAAGAGACAAGCCACCACATTTTGCTGGTTGGAATGTTAACAACGGGGCGCAAAATCTGAATGACAGTTTCCCCTATGACCCACACAGAATAAGCATTACACTCAGTGGGCCTTCACACAGCTCCATTCTCAGACAGGCGCCCGCCTTTCCAGTAGCCATCAGCCTGATTTCAAAGGCTGTATCCTACCTTTTCCCTCTGTCACATGTTGAAGTAACTTCTCAAGTTCAGGAAGTTTCAGCAACAAGATGCAATTCGGAAACATATCATCCACCACAACTTGATCTAGAGGCTGGAACTTTCCCTGAAAAAAAGACTTTAGTCAGTAAGAATGCAAGCACACCAGTCAATAAATCCACACATTAAAAAAAAAAAGATACATTACCTCATAACTGGACTTTTAAACTAAGTTCAAAGTCACTTGTTCACCTAAGGAATCCCTAAATTGGGACAGGCTCCAGAACTGACTCTCGGCTCCCTTTAGGAAGCCCTTAAAAGAGTTTCTACCTCATGAGTACAATAACTGGATAAAACTGGGCAACAAAATTCTGGAAAAGTACTGGAAGTTATGGAAACTTGCAAAGATGGTAGATTACCTGAGGCTGGTCTAACCCATTTAATTTGAAAAAGAACCAGCTGATGTTACAGAGCAGGAGTCCTGACCATAATCCAGAAATAAGCCTAGATCAAGCCCAGCGCGTACCTCTCCTCTCCCCTCCTCACATCTCCAGTGCTTTAAATACCACACAAAAAAAGAAACATAGCAAAAGTGAATCTACTCCTGTCACAGATGTCTGACAATGCTTCCAAATTTAGACCATAAGGAAAGAAGAGATAGGAGGATGAATATAAGAACTTGCAGACACATTAAATCAGGCTCAGCTTGATAAGTGTATGTGGCCTGGTAGCCAAGTGCAGGACACAGAAATCCGGATCATCCTTCTTCTCAATCAGATCTAGTTTTTCTGAACTTTACTTGTGGCCTGGAGAGAAGTCTAAGTTATTAGTCACCTGACTTAGGGATATCAGACTTTGTAAAGGTATATGGTTTTGCTCATATCCCACTTCTAGCTCACTCTACTTTCTGTGTTAATGACAGTTCCACGTGAAGACAGAAAACCTGTGTCTGATCAGTTTTCTTTCTGCAAATACAGCTTTCTTTGTTTTAAGGGTAAAAGCTTCTCATTCATTCAGTAGCATGTGTGATAGCTGGTCATGCTGTCATTTAGGTTAACAAGTGGCAAAAAGTCCCTCAATTTAAATGTTCTCTTTTTTCTTCAGACAGTAAAAATAATTCACAGATTTCCTAAGTCTTACTGTCTTTAGATTTCTATCTTAATTTATATTCTTCCATGATCAACATTTTAAATATTTACCTTAAAACAATATTCTACATATATGTAATGGACTACTACACAGTCATAATATAATTTCAAAATTAATGCTTCATTTCTTTTTTCTTTACCATCCTATATAATAAAGAGGTAATATGCAAATTAAACCTCATGCCATTACAAGATGGCTGCCTACGACCAGGCCAGTAGGGGGGTTGGTGAGGGACAACCAAATGACTGAACAGCAGGGGGCAACCAGGCTGGTGGGGCGCCATGAGGGGCGACCAGGCCGGTGGGGGGGGGCAGTTAGGGGCAACCAGGCCAGCAGAGGGGGGCAGCTGGGGGCAACCAGGCCAGTGGGGGTGGGGAGTAAGAGGCGACCAGGTTGGCAGTGGGGGCAGTTAGGAGTGATCAGGCCAGCAGGGGGGACAGTTGGGGGCAATTAGGCTGGCAGGGGGGCAGTGAGGAGTGACTTGGCCAGTGGGGGGGCAGTCGGGGGTGACCAGGCCAGCAGAGGGGGTAGTTGGGGGCCACAAGGCCAGCAGAGGGGGGGCAGTTGGGGGCAACCAGGCCGGCAGGAGGGGGCAGTAAGGGGTGATCAGGCCGGCGGGGGGGGGCAGTTAGGAGTGACCAGGCCGGCAGGGAGAGGGCAGTTGGGGGTGACCAGACCAGCAGGGAGGGCAGTTAGGGGCGATCAGGCCAGCAGGGGGGGCAATTAGGGGCAACCAGGCAGGCAGGAAGGTGAGCGATTAGGAGCCAGCGGTCCAGGATTATGAGAGGGATGTCCGACTTCTGGTTTAGGCCCAATCCTCGAAATTCAGACATCCCCCAAGGGATCCTGGATTGGACAGGGTGCAGGTTGGGCTGAGGGGACCCTTCCCCCATTCACGAGTTTTGTGCACTGGGCCTCTAGTCTATATATATACTAAAAGCCTAAGTGACCATTATGACCGGTCAACTGAATGACTGGTTGCTATGACGCACATGACCACCAGGGGGTAGACATTCAATGCAGAAGCTGCCCCCTGGTGGTCAGTGCACTCCCACAGCCAACCTACCTCCCACAGTCCCTTCCCCCAGACAGCCCTGATGCCGGCCAGGCCAAGGGACCCCATCCATGCATGAATTCGTGCACTGGGCCTCTAGTATATACATAAAAAGGAAATGTAATAAGTAACTTGCTTTGAATACTTGCTTTGGGATAGCTAGAATAAAAAATTATTTCTTCTGATGCTAAAATAAATCTTATGATTAAAAAAGAATAAGTCAACATTTTAAAAGTGCGTACCAATATTTTTTTTTTTTACTGAAATAAGAAAAGATCATGTCTAAAATGTAAGGAAGAAAATACCTAAACACCTCATTGGTTACTTTAAAAGGCATTTTTAGTATTTGAGAAAAGAAAGATAGTTTATAATGAAAGCCATAAGCATTTAAACTATATGCAAACATTAGAATGAAAAAAACCCACAACAGATTCTTCTCAGCAGTTTAAACAACACTTATTCCTTAAAATTGTTCAAAGACTTTCAAATTGAGGGTTGGTAGAACCCTGGGAGTCCCCAGTATCCTTTCAGAGGACACATATGCTCAAAGCTATTTTCATAATATTGCTACGATGCTATCTGTGTTTCCACCGTGTTGACATTTGCACTGAAGATTCCAATGCAAAGGTGGGTAAAACTGCTGGCTCCTCAGCATCCATTGGTTAGGGTGGTGAGAACAAACTATCCTGGCAACCACTAAATTCTTCACTGCCATACACAAGCAGTAAAAACTGGCCAGTTTCACTTAAGGACATGCTTGATAAAAAGTAGAAGCTTTTATTTAAATCTTGACTCAAGTGCAAATCTTTTAAATACTTGGTGTGATGAAAGTAAAGTTTTGCTAAAGTGCTAAGGCTGCCAGGGAAGGTGCAGGACTGTTGCAAGCTGAACTAGCTGCTTTTTTCGTGGATACCATTTTTACCTGAAAACAACAACAACAACAAAAACCCGCTACCAACTATGGTGATTCAGATTTGGATATTTGGTAGAACATAAATGAAGTGAACCTGTCACTTCAAGGGAAAGAATGACAGTACTTGTAGCCAATGATAAAATGTTAACTTAAAGCAAAAATTAGAATTGTAGAAAATTTGTATCTGTCATTATGACAGCTTCCCAATACCTAAGTTTTCTGATAAGATCAGTGATGCTATCAACAAAGGTTTATGTGTGCGTGTGTGTAATGAGATGTGTCAACATTTGGAAAATCAGCATACTTCAGTGAAACAATACTTTCCAAAGTTACACATGAGTAAAAGATCCATTCTTAGTGCAAGACAGACCAATAGCTTTTCATGTAACAGAGCATGGAGAGTTACGGACAAGGTTTCAGATTCCACACTGCAACTGACTTTTAAGAAATTATGCCTGTTGATTTCTAGAAGAGTGTCAAAGAAGAACAGCCACAATTATCTGAAAAGGCTATTATACTATTTGTCCCTTTTCTGACTACATATCTGTGAAAGGCTGCATATTCATCATATACTTTCACCAAAAGAATGTAACAGAATGCAGAAGCAGATATGAGAATCCAGTTTTCTTCTATTAAGCCACACATCAAAGAGACTTGCAAAAATGTAAAATAATGCCACACTCGTCACTGAATTTTATTGAAATTGAAATTTTGTTTGTTTCATTGAAAATGTGTTATTTATGTTAACATGTACTGGGCTTGTTATTTTTATTTAAAAATAAATTAATAACATTATTTTCTAAATTTCTCAGTTTTAATTTCTAATTTTTAAAATATTAATAGATAAAACCCACAGGAACAAAAAGCTCTTTGGTATCCTTAATAATTTTCAAGAGTGTAAAGGTATCGTAGATCAAAATGTTTCAGGACCTATGCCTGAAATTATTACTATTAATAAACCCTGTCTCAAGGTAAATTTTAAGGTAAATCTGAATTAAGTCTCAACTAGAGTTTCCCCATTAACGAGGTTTTTTACTAAACATGCCCCAGTTCACCTAATTTGCGGTTTCTCACAAATAATAAAATGAAAAAAGCTATTATCTTCTTTCTTCTCTTAAGACTTGAGATCAATTTCTTAACATTTGTACTATGTTTAAAAACTACTGAGTACTTAATAAAATCTTCCATTGCTAGGTTGTGCCAAACAAGTAAGGCACATAGACAGCATTAGAGGGTCAAGCAGTGCTCAGAAATCCCAGGTATACTGGTCCAAGATTAAGGTAGCAGTTCTCAGGTCTTGCTAATCCATACCAGCACACGTGATATACATGTTCTATATCAACCTATCTAAATCTGATTGTGAGGAATCTACATTTTGATCATTTAAAGGAGAGAGAGGAGATCAAGCAAAAAAAAAAAAAAATCTATTCTGTTTCCTCACTGTTATATTCTCAAACTGGGAAACTTACCTCTTTATCAGCCTTTATAAGGTAGTGGAGGAGCAGAAATAGAGGGTCCATGGGTGTAACAAAGTGGAGAAGACCTCCTATAGATTAAAAAGAGAACAAAGGAAATTAATGTCTGAAAAGACAATTTAGTCATTTCACCTTAATCCTAAAGTGGAAACGATTTATTGAAAACTATATGTGAAATTCTAAATATAGAAGCTCTTCTTATACAAGCCCAAGATTCTATGTGTCTCTCAAAAGGCAGAATGTGGCCCATAAAATTTTACTCTAGAGACCTTCAAATTTCTGTGTGTAGATGAGACCCAAGACACTGAAATCAATCTTTAACTTTCCATTTCTCTTTCAAAATAACTTTTAACAGAGGTCCTCCCCACTGCCCCCAAAAAACAAGGATTGGGGGAAATATAAATAGAATATGAACCATGCAAACATAGGAAACCTATACAAGTCTATCTGTAAAGCTGCAGTAAAATGTAATTTCCTGTGCTTCTGAGGATAAAGCCATGGGAAAGCAATATTCTCTCTATACAGAGCTTCTTCTCTGGTCTGTGGGCTCACTGCTCTGCATTGCTAATGACTCAGAGCTCAGAAGGTTGTAACACACCGCAGACACTACCCCATCCCTTCCCCCCCCCCCGCCCCCCCAAAAAAAGGTAAGAGGGCAGGAGTCTAACAAGATTGCACACCAGAAACTGGAAACTCCAGTAAGATTAATGGTGCTCTCCAAGCTGAAAGAAAAAGACAAATCACACAAACTAGCATAATTACTCCTTGCTTGTCTTTCCTCTATCACACTCCTCTCCAAGATTCCCCAACTTCCTCTTCCACAGACATGAATCAGAAGAGGAATTTCATCAAATGGAACAATAAACAATTCATTATCTCCTTACTTATTATTTTGGTTTTAGGAAATACAGGTACTTAATTTTATTCTCTAACAGAGCAATCTAACTATACAGACAAGAAATTCTAACCCTCAATTATATATATGAATCCATTTCATAGTAAGAAAAAATTAAAGAAGTAATTTCATATTATGATATTAGTTGACTATTTTTTTAAAGTAAAAGTTTATAAAAACAACCCATTGGGTTCTCTAAGTTCATTTTATGAGTAGGTTTCTAGATCCAAAACAATATCCTGGTGACTATTCTTAAAAACAGCTCTTTAAGGTTAAATTTATAAAGAAGACAATAATGAAAAAAGCAGGTATTTTTGCTGTGAACCTAAAACTACTAAACAAACAAACAAACAAACAAACAGGTTAACAACTCAGTCTAGGGGAGATGAGCAATATTTTCCAGTTTTATCTGGATACTACTCTGCCTATCTAGCTAGACCCAACTGCAAATATACGTATTACATTAGAAATTGGAACTCTCATATACTGCCAAATGAATAGCACAGCAGCAACAACAGAAGGGAATATCTATATTCCAACTACCAGACTATACACAGACTACCATTGCATTTTGGCAACTAAAAACCACTTTAATTCTTCTCATACACATAGGTATTTGGAATTTATCAGCAGCATGAAACCCTTTTTTGGAATGTCTTAGAAGAAAGGCAAAGTGACCTTTCTACCTTAGCAAGGCGCAGCCACATACACAGTCAACAGAAAGCAGCACTCTCTGGAAACGATGAGAGAACAGGCAGGGAATGCAGAGTGCCTCAACTATCCCATGGCTCCCCACACCACTCCACATCCTCCCTCTCAGAACCATCAAAAAAACATGTGGTATCCTTTTTCCCTCTGAGTCAATACTACTCCAAATTAAAGGAACATTAAAAAAATATATAACTTTGGTGTTGGGTGTGTGTGTGTTTGGGGGGAGGGGTGGCAGTAGTAATTTATATAATAAAGCATTAAAAAAACTTTGTTAGATTCTATTCTATTTTAGAAGCTATATCAGTATCCATTTTCAAGGAAATAAGATGTTAAAAACTTGAAAAGCCACAAATGTGGCTAAGAGAAGAGCAAAGAGTTTCTGGTCAAGACAATGTGCACTCCATGGTACAAAGGTCACCTACCTTCTGAAAAGATGTTAGTGTTTTAAATTCGTTGGGTAAAAAGTACCTATCATTTAAGATACATAGGTATTGATATAACTTGCTCAAATTATTTTTCCTTTCTCCTTGATTAAACCCTGCTCTGGTGCCAAAAAAGAAAACAACCATTGACCAGACTCTAAAACAGGAGGACAGACTTGTTCGCCTGTGAAGGATAAAAATGCTGAAGTATATTGTTTAGTTAAGGGAAATATATACATTAGTCGCTTACCTGATTGAACTGATTGATTTATAAACCAAGAATGGTGTTTTTCCTTGAAAACTTTTATTTCAAACAGCTGTTGTAGACACATATTGAACAAGTAAAGGGCTCCTTCCCCTGTTAAGACAAATGTTTTTTATTTGCACGTTTTCACACAAAAAAGATCAAAAGACTACCCAATTGTTTTGAGGAATGTCCCTAATATAAACATAAACATACATAGACATATATTCTATACAAACTGACTCCAAGGAAAGCTTACACTATTATATACAAATGCTTGTTTTCCAGCCTTATAATCCTCGCTGAACTTAAACCAATCCTATATAATAAAAGGCTAATATGCAAATCAACCGGTCACTATGACATGCACTTACCACCAGAGGACAGACGCTCAACACAGGAGCTGCCCCCTGGTGGTCAGTTCGCTCCCACAGGTAAAGTGCCACTCAGCCAGAAGCCGGCTCACGGCTGGCAAGCGCAACAGCGCTAAGAATGTCCGATTGCTGACTTCGGCCCGCTCCCCCTGAGGGCTCTCGGACTGTGACAAGTCACAGGCCAGGCTGAGGGACCTCCCCCCGAGTGCAAGAATTTCATGCACTGGGCCTCTAGTAAATAATAAAAGGCAAACTATTTATCTTAAACTGTTAAACAGCCTCTTACTGAATCCTCCATTGGACCAGGAAGGAAAATCCATTCTCAAACTACCCAAATCTAATGGTTCAGCAAATGAACTGAGCTGACACACTGGTCCCAGACTCCAGGGCAGCGTGTGCCTTACATTACACAAAGGGACCAAGAACGGGACTGAGCCTGCCGACCCTGAAGGCCAGCTCTGTGTGAGAAAGGCAGAGGCCCTTTAATGCATGAAATTTTTTTTCTAAACACAAAGAAATCAAGGACTTTGAATCTATCTCTATCACATGCTGGGCCTGCGCCCTTGGTGAAGTTATATAAACCTTTCTGCACTGCTGTTTCCATATCGGTTAAATGGGAACAACCGTGAGCCTACCTCACAGGGTTTTTTATAAGGATTAAAAAGGTAATACATGCGAAGCTCTTAAAACAGTACAGTACTTAGCACAGAATAAATGCTCAACAAGTCTTAGCCTTTCGTTTTCCCTAGTCAATGCAACAAATACAAACACTGGTTCAAACTTCTGTTGTCTATGGACATTTAGATAACAAAGAAATTTTACAAGAAGCCTGGCATTTTTGAATCTTTACTTTTGTTAAATGCTTTAGAACTTTTGCTACTACCTAAAACTTCTCTTGAAAAAATTGTTTCTCACCTCAACTTATGCATAATAGAGAGGAAAAGTTATATTCAATTTCATTTTGAGAAGAAAAGAAAACTGGAGGAAGCCAGAAATTTTTTCCTCTCTTGTTGCTTCTATCTTATATTTTTCCAACAACAATAACAACAGCAAAGTACTACCCACTGGTTTCCCCTTTCTTTTACTTTTATATTCAGTATTATAGTCACTAGGAGAATCCTCTAATTTACTAAGTATCAGGCATCTACTCAAACATAAAATTAAAATAACCTTTTAACGTAAATCTTATAAAATACATTAATGGAAAAACAATTCCATATAGAGATAAAAAATATGGTAAATTTTACTACACATCTATTATATAGTTTAATATTTTTGCCTAAAGATTAGAAGATAAAACAGAAAGTACACTGAATATAAAGTTAAAATAAAATTACTTCTGATAAAATATGTATCTCTGTAATATATAATTGTTTTGCTACAAAAAAATCAACCCTTGACAGGAAAAAAAAAAGTACTATTTTCTGGTCAGAACAATATAAAGAAAGTACAGCTAAAAATGAAACCACTGTAATCTTGGCATTTCGGGTAAAAGCCTTTTTTGAACCCCTATATATTTTACTGTATAGGAGCCTAACTACTCTAAGAAAAGCTCAGACAGAAATCAAATATGCTACTATGTTTTGCCATCATTTCTGATAAACAGGTCTATGGATTAAAATTATAAGGATAAATAAAAAATGTTTAGGTCCAGTGAATCATCTGGAGAAGACTAGTAATGCCAATAGTTTACTTTGGTCACGAGGTAATGCCATTTTACATTAAAAAGCTATTCAGTTAGAACAAAATACAAAGGCAAATAAGTACATACATTTTTTGTCAATAACTTACTTTGTTCACAAGGTAATGCCATTTTACATTAAAAAGCTATTCAGTTAGACAGTGGTTCTCAACCTTCTGGCCCTTTAAATACAGTTCCTCACGTTGTGACCCAACCATAAAATTATTTTCGTTGCTACTTCATAACTGTAATGTTGCTACTGTTATGAATCGTATTGTAAATATCTGATATGCAGGATGGTCTTAGGCGACCCCTGTGAAAGGGTCGTTCGACCGCCAAAGGGGTTGTGACCCACAGGTTGAGAACCGCTGAGTTAGAACAAAATACAAAGGCAAATAAGTACATACAATGTAAAAAAAAAAAAAAAAAAAAAAAATTCAATTACTATTATTGCAGGGGAGGGAAAGGGAGCTTACCTGAACATGGGTTAACCAATTTTACAAATATAAGCCCACTTTTCATCTTCTTGGAAGCATCTTTTAAATATTCTGAAAAGAAACGGTGAGCTTGTTAAATAAGATATTTGCTTTTTGTTCTTCTAATTTACTTCACCCTGATTTTGTTTCTTCTATTTACATCATTTTTCTTTCTATTATTTATAACTCAACTAGAGGCCCAGTGCATGAAAATTCATGCACTGGAGCGGGGTGGGGGGGGGGGGGAGGCTGCCCCCTCTCACAGTCCGGGAGCCCTCAGGGGTGGGAGGCGACCTGGCGATCAGGGGAAGGCGACACCCCATCACACCTCTGCTGCTGCCACTGCCAGCAGCGCAAGCCTTAGGCAGCCCTGGTTACCTGAGCCTCGGGTGGCCCTGGGTGGCTGGGCAGCCACCATCTGAGGCTTGCCTGTGCCTCGGGCTGGCCCTGGGTGGCTCAGGGACTGAAGGGACTGGGGGACTCTGGAGGCAGGCGCACAGAGCGGCTGGGCCCACCTGGGAGCAGACCCAGCATTGCCGTGTGCCTGCCGCCCAAGTGGGTCTGAGGGGACTGGGCGCTGCCATCTTTGAGGGCATGGCAATCAATTAGCATATTTCCTCCTTATTGGCTGTGGGTGCCGCCACCTTTTCAATGGCATGAGGGTCAATTAGCATATTCAATCTTTAATAGATAGGATTCTATTGTTTAGGAGCTGTGTGATCTTGAGCAAATTAACAATTTCTCTGAGAAGTGCAGTGGGGTTTTAGGTCATTTTAATTTATTTCTTTGAGAGGTGATGAAGAACAGGACTCTAAGTCAGATGGCCTGAGTTATAACCTTGACTCAACCACTTGATAACTTTGTTGCTTTGGGCAAGGTTCTTCATGTCCTGTCTCAATTGTCACATTAATAAAATGATAACATATATACTTGCCTTTGAATGGATTAAACTAATCTGCTGAAAGCTCTTAACATATTCAAACAGAAACACATAATATAGTTATGATAATTATTATTTTAATTATCATTATGAAATAAAACATTTTAAAAATAAATATTTCCTGAACATTTATATTTTTTGCCCCTAATTGTGATTACCTAACCTTGTCCTCTGCCCACTTTTCTATTGGGGGTATTCATCTTTCTTCTACTACTTTATGAGGAGTCTTTATACAGTAAGAATAGGAATTCTGTTTATGTCATACTTAGAAAGGCCTTCTTGATTTCAAGATTATATTTTCTTTCTTTAACATATCTGGAACATATCTGGGTATACTGGTAAGATATGGGAAGGAGATCCAAATCTAATTTTTTTTTTCAATGAGTTATTCAATTATACCAACACCATCTACTGAATGACCCACCATTAAAATAATTCCTTTATGCTAAAACACATTTATAAGTCTGTCAATGTATATTCTATTTTGATCCATTAATTTGTTTCTATATTAACATTAGTACTTCAACATTTTAATTATCATAGCTTTAAAATACATTTTAATATCTTGGGAGGCAAGGCTCCTCATTATGTTTCCTCTATAATGTTTCCCTGTCTAAGTTTTAATCATATAGTCCTATCTAATAAAGAGGGAATATGCTAATTGACCCTCACGCCAATGCAAAGATGGCAGCACCCATAGCCAATAAGGAGGGACTATGCTAGTTGACTGCCATGCCCTCAAAGATGGCAGTGCCTACAGCCAATAAGGAGGGAATATGCTAATTGACTGCCATGCCCTCAAAGATGGCAGTGCCCACATCCACAAGATGGCTGGCAGGGGAGGGCAGTTGTAGGGAATCAGGCCAGCAGGGGAGGGCAGTTAGGGGCAACCAGGCCAGCAGGGGAGGGCAGTTGAGGGCGACCGGGCCACCAGGGGAGGGCAGTTGAGGGCGACGGGGCCGGCAGGGGAGGGCAGTTGGGGGCAACTGGGCTGGCAGGGGAGGGCAGCTGGGGGCATCCGGGGCAGCAGGGGAGGGCAGTTGGGGATGTCCGGGCCGGCAGGGGAGGGCAGTTGGGGGCATCCGGGCCAGCAGGGGAGCAGTTAGGCGTTGATCAGGCAGGCAGGAGAGTGGTTAGGGGGTGATCAGGCTGGCAGGCAGAAGCAGTCAGGGGCAATCAGGCAGGCAGGCAGGCGAGCAGTTGGGAACCAGGAGTCCCGGATTGTGAGAGGGATGTCCGACTGCTGGTTTAGGCCTAAACCCTTGTGGGATCAGGCCTAAACCGGCAGTCGGACATCCCCAAGGGGTCCCAGATTGTAGAGGGTGCAGGCTGGGCTGAGGGACACCGCCCCCTCCCCCCTGTGCACAAATTTCGTGCATGGGGCCTCTAGTTTAAAACATAAAGACCATGACAACTTTATTTTTAACAGCCTCTACACATTTTGAAGGGCATATTCATAGAACTAATTTAAAGAATCTCTCTCCAAAAGAAACCAGAGACCTCTGACGATTAAGGGAATAGAACTACCTACCAAAGAGCAAATCAGAAAGTTTTGGGTAAGGAAGGGAACTTATAGTCACTTTTATTCTACGGCCCATTCCCTTCACCCTATTCAGATCTTCATAAACTCATATAGAGCAAGCATGTTTAGAAATTGGCTTACCCAATAGTTAAAATAGAACATTTTTTTCTGAAAATAATAGTGACATTAAATATATTTCTAAAAAAAAAAAACAACACCCAAATTTAGAGATTCCTACTTACAATCAAGTGAAATAATAGGAACCCTCCTCCCACCTGATGCAACAACACCAAAATAAAGACAAAATATACAAAACAACTACTTTCAAGAAGATGGACATTGAGCCATGCAGGATGGTGGTCTCTGAGGGATGGGAAACAAATAAGGTGAGCCCTGTGATTGCCCAAGCTTACTGTCTTGAGAGAGTTTCCAGGCCATGGAGCAGAACAGGAGAACCCAGGTGAAGCCTGGTGGACTCCCTGAGCTGAACAGGGGAAGCTGAGAGTTCTGGAGATACCACGGTTAGAGTTCACAGGTCATCTACAGGAAAGGAAAGAGCTACAAAGAAAGAAAACCCCAGAGGTCTGCAAAGGGTGCTGATCAGTGCATTGCATATAACCACTTGAGGGCTGGGAGAAAAAACAGCTGAACTGATTAGATGGAGAAGTACCTCACATTCACTCAGGGCCTTGAATTGGGCCTATTCCCAGACAGACTGGAAAACCTCATAATTCAGAGAGCATTGGGTAAAGACCTCAAAAGGGTCTTGCCTCAGTAATATGGAACAAATAACTGTAGACTAAAAGCTGCTTGGGTTCCACTGAACTGATTATAAAAGTAAGACCTAAAGAATCAAACTGTTTCAAAGGACCTTCACTGTGTCCCAGAACAAAGCTCAAGATTATTTATAGGAATACAAAAATATTCATCAGCCAAAAAAGTAAAATTCACAATGTCTGGCATCTAATCAAATATTACTAGGCATTCAAAGAAGCAGCAAAATATGGCCTAAAATGGGAAAAATAGAGAAATCAATGACTGAGAAATGGATATTGATATTAAACACAGATGTTAGAATGAAAAGATAACATTAAATACAAAAAGTTAAGTAGAGACATAGTCAAAAGAAACAAGTTGAGACAGGATTAATGGCAGAAGATTAATGAACTTAAAGACATAGAAATAGAAACTATCTAAAATGACAACATTTATAAAGTAAAAAAAAGAGTATCAGTGAACTGTGGGACACTTCAAGCATTCTAACAATGTATATGTAATTGGAGTTTCAAAAAGACAGGGATGGAGACAGAAAAAATATTTGAAGAAAGTATGGTTGAATATTTTCAAATGTAATGAAAGCTATAAGTAAGCCCACACATCCAAGAAGTTTAATAAACCAAAGATACATCAGAATCAATAGTTCAAAAGTAGTAATAAAGAGGAAATCTTAAAAGCAGAGAGGAAAAAATGACTTTATGTACTGAAGCATAAGGCTAACAATGACAGTAAATTTCTTATTGGAAACAATGCAAGCCAGAAGACAATAGAAAACATCTTCAAAGTACTAAAAGAAAACATGATGAACCCAGAGAAAATACTCTTGAAAAATGAAGGTGATAGACTTTTTCAGACATATAAGAACTGAAAGAAATAACCACCAACAGACCCACACTACAAAGAATGTTAAGGGAAGACCTTTTGTAAGAAGAAATATGGCACCAGATGAAAATATGAATCTAAACAAAGGAACACTGGTAATGGTGACTGCAGGGGTAAATAAATAGAATTTTATTATTATTTAAATCTCCAACAAAAATAATAACTTAGTGCAGGGTTTATAATAAGTATAAATAAAATGTATGACAACAATAGCATAAAGATCAGGAAGGGAGAAATGAAAGCATGCCATTTTAAGTTTCTTATTCAATATGTGAAGTTGTGTAATATCACTTGAAGGTAGATGTGATTTAAATATGTGGACAATAAACCCTGTACAGCCACTAAAATTCTAAAACAAAAAAAGCTGTCACTAATAAGACAACAAAAGAGATGAAATAGAATCATAAAAAATATGCAATCCAAAAAAAGGCAGAAAGAGGGTTACAGAAGTACAAGGAACCAATGAGAAAAATAGAAAACAACCAGCAAAATGAGACTCAAACCTAACCATGTCAATAAGCCTATTCAATGTAAATTGTCTGTACACCCTATTAAAAGGCAATAATTGTCAGGTTGGATAAAAAAGTAAGCTAAGCCCTAACCGGTCTGGCTCAGTGGATAGAGCGTCGGCCTGCAGACTGAAGGGTCCCAGGTTTGATTCCAGTCAAGGGCATGTACCTTGGTTGCAGGCACATCCCCAGTAGGGGTTGTGCAGGAAGCAGCTGATCAATGTTTCTCTCTCATCGATGTTTCTAACTCTCTATCCCTCGCCCTTCCTCTCTGTAAAAAAATCAATAAAATATATTTTTTTAAAAAGTAAGCTAAAACTACAGAGTGGGGCAAAAGTAGGTTTACAGTTGTTAATATGGAAAATAATAATTAATAAAAATAATCTATACTAATAAAAGCCTAGGTGGCCCTCGCGTGACACCCTCAAGTCATCACAAGATGGCTGCCCCCACGTCGTCACAAGATGGCTGTACTCAAGTCATCACAAGATGGCCAGCAGGGGAGGGCAGTTGGGGGTGACCAGGCCTACAGGGGAGTGCAGCTGGGGGCGACCAGGCCTGCAGGAAAGGGCAGTTGGGGGCGACGAGGCCTTTAGGGGAGGGCAGTTAGGGGTGACCAAGCCAGCAGGGGAAGGCAGTTGGGGACCATCAGCTGGCAGGGGAGGGCAGATGGGGGCAATCAGGCTGGCAGGGGAGCAGTTAGGGTGCGATCAGGCTGGCAGGCAGAAGCGGTTAGGGGCAATCAGGCAGGCAAGTGGTTAGGAGACAAAAGTCCCGGATTGTGAGAGGGATGTCCCACAGGGATCAGGCCTAAACAGGCAGTCGGATATCCCCTAAGGGGTCCCAGATTGGAGAGGGTGCAGGCTGGGCTGAGGGACACCCTCCCTCATGCATGAATTTCGTGCACCGGGCCTCTAGTCCTATATAATAAAAGCTCCCACAAGAGGAGCGCCACAGCGGTGGCAGGAGCCTTTCCCGCAGACCTAAGCCTTTAGTCAGACATCCCCTGAGGGCTCCCGGGCTGCCAGAGGGATGTCTGACTGCCAGCTTAGGTCCAATCCCCCGGGGAGTGGGCCTAAGCTGTCAGTCGGACATCCCCCTAGAGCTCCCGGACTATGAGACGGCACAGGCCGGGCTGAGAAACCACACCAGTGCACAAATTTGTGTACTGGGCCTCTAGTGCACTCAAAACTGTAAACCTACTTTGCACCACCCTGTATATTCTGCCCATAAGTAACACACTTTACATATAAAGACACAGTAGATTAAAAGAAAGTATAGTATGCTTATCATGCTAACAGTAATTAAAAGAAAAATGAAAAGGCTGTCAATAACAAAGATTATTTCCAGGGATAAAGAAGGTCATTTCATAATGATAGAAGGCTAAAGAAATAATCATAAATTTATGCTCACAACTACAGAGCTTCACTATGTATAAAGTAAAAATTAATAGAACCCTCTGCCCCACCTCTAACCCCTGGCAACCACTAATTTGTTCTTCATGTCTATAATATGCAAACCAACCAAATGGTGGAACGACCAGTTGCTATGACCCACACTGACCACCAGGGGGCAGACGCTCAATGCAGGAGCTGCCCCTTGGCGGTCAGTGTGCTCCCACAGGGGAGGGGGAGTGCCTCTCAGCCAGAAGCCAGGCTCATGGCTGGCGAGCACAGCGGTGTCTCTTCTGCCTCTGCAGCAGTGCTAAGGATGTCCAACTGCTGGCTTAGACCCACTCCCCATGGCCATCAGTCCCCCAAGGGCTCCTGAACTGTGAGAGGGCGCAGGCTGGGCTGAGGGACACCCCTTCCCAAGTGCACTAATTTTGTGCGCTGGGCCTCTAGTGTTATATAAATGAACCATACAGATTCAGTTTTAAGAATCTTTTAAGACTTTCATTTCTGCAACTTATAAATATGTAAAGGATAAAGTTTAACTCTTTTAAAAACTTTCCCCTAAAACTAAAACAGGTTCTGCTTCTCTCTCCTTTTCCCCCTGGCTGTTTCTCACATATCCAGAATCATGTCTTCATCATTCAAGGCATAGAAAAGGGGACTTCTCTCTTCTTCAGCAATACACTATTTTATTTTGGTACTACTGTAAGTCTTTGAACTTTAAATTGGTAAATTATTCATTTTTGTTTCCCTTTTTTATTTTGGTAAAAAAATTTAACTTTAGTGATTCTTGCCAGTTCTCCTTCAGCATTCCCATTCCTCCACAGCTTAAAATAATTAAAATTTATAAATGCCCAAAGTCTAAAAATATTTTTAATAACTACACAAGAAAAGCAGTGTTTCCATTTTTCCCAGGAAGAGCAATAAATCCAGAGGATAAGCGATAGCCTAAAATGTCAAATTCTAATAACTTTAGAATTACTAAGTACAAATAAATATTGACATTAATGTGTTCTGCTGTAAATGCCAATGTTCTCTGAAATACGCCTAGAGATATGTTAGTGTAGGTAACACTGAAATGTCTATGTAGTAGGGGGAAAAGTCATCTTTCTCACATTGTGCCGACAAAAGAACATTGGACTGAATCTTTGAACACAGATTTTCTAGTGAGATACTATACTCAGATTGTTTTTGCCTCTCTTTATCTATAGAATGCATTTCAAAATTACTCTCCTGCCCACTTAATTAATTAATTACTGATTAGAAAATATATAACTATCCGTGAACCTTCGGGAGCTTTTGGATGGATATTCCATGGTAGAGCAGATATTGAATTAAATAATCACACAAATGTAGTCTGCCAATGTAACAACTGCTATGAAGAAAAAATACATGGAATATGAGACCTTATGACAGAGGATATAATATAGATGAGGAAGTATGGGAAGCCTCCCTACGCCTAGCATTGGTTAAGTTCTTTGCTTTGATGTTAAGGAGTCAAAGGAATTACACATTCGTTTCATTCCTGAGCCAAACCCAGTCCACAGAAGGGTTTTGTTTGATGTGCACATTTTAAAAAATTTGAATTAGGTGCCAATATTTGGAAATCAGTTGGTTTTTACATAAAGTACAGACTGCAAGTATGTTTCCCTAAATATGAAACACAATTAGGCAAAGATTTTGCCTTGCACAATCAAAAAACGTGGCAACAAATTCACTTTGTCCAATAATAACTACCACTCTGTAGTTGCACTTAGTCCTATAGCATTTTGTATGTTCAGCTTATGGTTGGATGATTATCAAATGCCATGTCTGTCCTTACCAAACTGCCTTCTCACTTGCTAGCTTCTAGGTACCCACTTGATCATGGTGTATAATCCTTTCTCCATACTCCTGGATTTGGTTTAGTAGTTGTGGAAGATATTTGTATCTATGTTCATAAAGGATATTGGTCTGTAGTATTCTTTTTTTTTTTTTAATCATGTCTTTAGGGATGAGGGTAATACTGGACTCATAGAATGAGTTGAGTTTTCTTTTTTTAGGAAAGTTTGTAGAGGATTGGTAGTAATTTGTTCAATGGTTAGTAGAATTAACCAGTGAAGCTATCTGAGATTGAGTTTTTTCCTATGGAAAGATTTTATTTTATTAATGTAATCTCTTTAATTGTTATAGATCTATTCAGAGTGTCTATTTCTTATTGAGTCAGTTTGGTAGTTTATGCCTTTCTAGGATTTTGTTCACTTCATCAAAGTTTTCTGTCATTCATGATTTTAATAATTTGAGTCTTCTCTCTTTTATTTAACAGAAATAAAATGCATTCCATAAATGTGAGTCACATACATCATTTAAAATTTTTTAGGAGTCACATTACAAATAGGTCAAATAAATTTCAATGCTATATTTCTTAACCCAATGATATATTTCTTGAGTCTTCTCTTTTATTCGTGGTCTAAAGATTTGTCAATTTTGTTTCAAAAGTCTCAACTTTTGTTTCATTGATATTTCTCTGTCGTTTTACTGTTCTCTACTTTATTTCTGCTTTAATATTTACTTCCTTCCACTTGCTGTGGATTTGGTTTGTTCTTTTTCTAGTTTCTTAAGGTAAAGATTAGGTTATTGATTTGAGATCTTTGTTCTTTTTTTACTATAGGCATGTACAGCTATAAATGTTGTTCTAAACACTGTCTTACCTGTGTCCTTTATGTTTTTGATATGTTTTATTTTCATTCATTTCAAAGTACTTCCTAATTTCTCATGTAGTTTCTTCTTTAATCCATTAGTTATTTAGGAGTGCATTATTTAATTTCCACTTACCTGAGAATTCCCCAAATATCCTTCTATCATTGCCTTCTATTTTTATTTCACTATTATTGATGTTTGTTTCATGGCCTAAAATATGGTCTGTTCTGGAGAAGGTTTCATGTTCACTCAAGAAGAATGTGTAGTCTACTGTTGTTGAATAAAATGTTCTATAGATGTCTCTTAGGTTTCTTTGGTTTAGGCAGTTGGACATCCCCCAAAGTGTCCCAGATTGGAGAGGGTGCAGGCCGGGATGAGGGACACCCACCCACCCTGCACGAATTTGTGCACCGAGCCACTAGTATCTAATCTAATAAAAGGCAAACATGCAAATTGACCCTACCTGTGCTATGCCTTAAGCCACACCCACCAGCCAATCAGAGCAACTATATGCAAATTAACCCAACCAAGATGGCGGCCGGCAGCCACAGAGATGGAGCAAGCAGGAGGCTTGGTTGCTCCAGTGATGAAGTAAGCCAAGCTTCCCGACTGCCGTGGCCGGCTCTGAGCTCCACTGAAGGCAACAAAGTTTCAATTATAGAAAGAAAATAAATCCCAGAATAAAAAAAAGGAAAGAAAAAAAGGAGAGGCTGGGAGCTTCCATCACTGGGGGGCTTGGGCAGCCTGAAAACAGCCATCAGTCCCTCACCCAGGCTGGCCAACCTCCATGGGGTGAGGGTCCCCACTGTAGGGGTCTTGACCAGCCTGCAAACAGCCATCAGCCCCTCACCCAGGCTGGCCAGGCACCCCAGTGGGGACCCCCACCCTGAAGGGGGTGTAACTAGCTGCAAACAGCCATCAGCCTCTCACCCAGGCTGGCCAGGCACCAAGCGGGACCCCCACCCTGATCCAGGACACCCTTCAGTGCAAACCAGCCGGCCCCCACCCGTGCACCAGGCCTCTATCCTAAATAATAAAAGGATAATATGCAAACTGACCCTAACAGCAGAAAGACTAGGAATGACTGGTCACTATGACACACACTGACCACCAAGGGGCAGACACTCAATGCAGGAGCTGCCCCCTGGTGGTCAGTGCGCTCCCACAGCGGGAGCTTTGCTCAGCCACAAGCCAGGCTGACAGCTGCCAGTACAGCGGTGGTGGTGGGAGCCTCTAAGCGCTAAGGATGTCCGACTGCAGCTTAGGCCGGCTCCCTGCTGGCAAGTGGACATCCCCCGAGGGCTCCTGGGCTGCCAGAGGGATGTCTGATTGCCAGCTTAGGCCCAATCCCCCGGGGAGCAGGCCTAAGCCAGCAGGTGGTCATCCCCGAGGGGTCCCAGACTGCGAGACGGCACAGGCCGGCTGAGGGACCCCCCCCCATGAGTGCACAAATTTTTGTGCACTGGGCCTCTAGTATATATATAAAAGCCTAAGCAACCGTTTGACCATTCAACCAGTAGCTATGATGAGCACTGACCACCAGGGGGCAGATGCTCCGACTAGTAGGTTAGCTTGCTGCTGGGGTCCGGCCCATTGGGACTGGGCGACACGGGTTGGACACGCCCTGGAGCCCTCCCGCAGTCCCTCCCCGGCCCCAATCCGTGGGGTCCCTTGGCCTGGTCTGCGACCTCTCGCAGTCCGGGACCCCTTGGGGGATGTCCACAAACTGGGCTAAGGGACCCCACTGGTGCACAAATCCGTGCACCGGGCCTCTAATATGTTTGTATTGTTATATCTTCCTAATAAGCTGACTTTGTTATCATTATAAAATCTCTCTTTATGTCCAATAACAATTTTTGTCTTACAGAATATTTCATCTGATATTAGCCACAATTACTGTTTGCATAGTATATCTTTTTCCACCAGTTTATTTTCAACCTATGTGTGTCTCTGAATCTAAAGTGTTTGTCTTATTGATAGCATATAGTTGGGTCATGTTCTCTTCCCCACCATTCTGCCAATTTCTACATTTAATAGGAATGTTTAATGCATTTACATTTTATGTAATTACTGGTAAAGTAGGATTTACACCTGCCATTTAACAATTTGTTTTCTATGTTCATATATTTTGTTCCTCTAGCCCTTTACTAATGTGTTCTTTTGTATTAAAAAGATAATTTCTGGAGAAACTAAGATGGCGGCATAGGGAAACACCAAAACTGCTGCCTCCTACAACAACTTCAAAACACAATAAAAAGACAAAACGGACATCATCCAGAACTACAGGAAGGCTGGCGGAGTGGAAATTCTACAACTAGAAGGAAAGAGAAAAGCACATTGAGGGTCAGGAGCTGCGGAAGTAAAGTGCAAAGGTACGGAGACTCGAGACTGCGCAGAAAGGGGCTGGTACCTGAGGACACGGCTGTCTTTTTGAATCGGGAGGGAGTCAGAAGCTCCCGACTGCTCTGAACTCCGGTTCTCTGGGGACCCAGGACTCATACGGGGAGAAACTGGACTGTCTGGCAGCGGGCAGAACTCGGAACTCCAGGGCAGCTTTCCCTCAGAGGTGCTTGCAGCAATTAAATTATCAGGACACTGAGACACGCGTGGCCCCTTAGGGCAGGGCTGAGAATCCGTCATAGTTCCTTGCTCTGCCCTTGGATTCCCTGAGACCCCACCCCACCCAGGCTTCCGCAGAGGCTTTTGCATATGAATGCCCTGGCCCTTTGCAATCTAAAATTACCTAACAAACTGCAGCTGGGCCAGAGAGACCCAGAACTTCCAAGAGAAGGCCCAAGGCCCCACAGCAGCTTGCATTGCTTCACAGCTGGGCCTCATCTGGGCACCTCCAAACTCCAAAAAAGGAAGGGGAATCTGCAGTTCTCTTCATAGCTCCTGCTGGGTAACCTCCAAGAGCCAGTGTATCCAGTGGTCAGAGGGGGACCATCCGGATTACAACTTCTCAGATCCATAAGGGACACACCCAGGGGGCAGACTCAGTGAGCACCAAAGCCCCACTGAAGCAAGTCTTGCCCCAGAAGGGTGTCTTCAGCACAGAAGTTCTCCCACTGCAGACACAGCCAATTCTCACTGCCAATTGACCTGGAGGTCAATTCCTCCCAGTGATCCTACAACAATCAAGGCATAACTACAACAAGACTGTGCACAAAGCCCACAAGGGGGTGCAACAAGAGTGTCCACCTCAGGTAACTAGGGAAGCTGAGCCACTGGGCCCTACAGGACACCTAGCACACAAAACCACTCTACCAACAAAGGGAAGCATAAAAAATGCGGAGACAAAGAAACAGGTCACAAATGACAAAAATGGAGGAAAGCAAACGACTGGATATAGAGTTCAAAAACACGTTTATAAGGTTTTTCAAGAATTTTATGGAAACGGCCGATAAATTTAGTGAGACCCTCAAGAAATCTAGTGAGACCCTCGAGGATATGAAAAAGGACCAATGAGAAATTAAGCATACACTGACTGAAATAAAGAATAATATACAGAGATCCAACAGCAGACAAGAGGATACCAGGAATCAAGTCAAAGATTAGAAATACAAAGAAACAAAAAATACCCAACCAAAAAAGAAAAAAGATTCCAAAAATATGAAGATAGTGTAAGGAGCCTCTGGGAAAACTTCAAGCGTACCAACATCAGAATTATAGGGATACCAGAAGAAGAGAGAGGGCAAGATATTGAAAACCTATTTGAAGAAATAATGACAGAAAACTTCCCCTACTTGGTGAAAGAAATAGACTTACAAGTCCAGGAAGCGCAGAGAACCCCAAACAAAAGGAACCCAAAGAGGACCACACCAAGACACATCATAATTAAAATGCCAAGAGCAAAAGACAAAGAAAGAATCTTAAAAGCAGCAAGAGAAAGAAAGTCAGTTACCTATAAGGGCGTACCCATACGACTGTCAGCTGATTTCTCAACAGAAACCATGAAGGCCAGAAGAGAGTGGCAAGAAATATTCAAAGTGATGAATGCCAAGAACCTACAACCAAGATTACTTTATCCAGCAAAGCTATCATTCAGAATAGAAGGTCAGATAAAGAGCTTCACAGATAAGAAAAAGCTAAAGGAGTTCATTACCACCAAACCAACATTATATGAAATGCTGAAAGGTATTCTTTAAGAAGAGGAAGAAGAAAAAGGAACTCTTACCATTTGCCACAGCATGGATGGAACTGGAGAGCGGATAAATACCACAGGATCTCACTCATTTGTGGAATATAATGAACAACATAAACTGATGAACAAGGACTGATCCAGAGACGGAGAGGCATTAATTGGATTGTCGGGAAGGTAGGGGAGGGTAGGGGTAAGGGGGAAAGATCAACCAAAGGACTTATATGCAAGCATATAGGCCTAACCAATGGACACAGACAACCGGGGGGTGGGGGGTTGTGAGGGCATGAGCTGGGGGGGGGGGGGTAGGGGGTAACGTGGGGATAAGGACACATATGTAATATCTTAATCAAAAATATATTTTAAAAAAATAAATAAAAATACAAAGATAATTTCTAGTGTACCATTTTAACTTCCTTGTTTCTTTTACTATATTTTTGGGAGAGTTATTTTCTTAATGGTTGTCTGGGGAATTACAATTAGCATCTTAACTTACAAGTTAGTTCAGATTAATACTAACTTGAAAATTTCAATAATATATAGACACCTGAAATATATTCCTTTTATTCCTACCTCTTTGTGCTATTATTATAAACTAGAGGCCCGGTGCACAAAAATTTGTGCACTCGTGGGGGGGGGGGGAGGGTCCCTCAGCCCGGCCTGTGCCCTCTTGCAGTCTGGGACCCCTCGGGAGATAACGACCTGCTGGCTTAGGCCTGCTCCCGGGTTGCAGAGGGCAGGCCTAATCCCTAGGTGCAGCCCCTGGTCGGGCTCAGAGCAGGGCCGATTGGGGAGTTGGGGTGCCGCCCCCTGTCATGCACAGAGCAGGGCAGATCGGGAGATTGCGATGTCACCCTCAGTCACGCCCAGGGTAGGGCCGATTGGGGGGTTGGGGCACCGCCACCTGTCACACTCAAGGCAGGGTCGATGGGGAGGTTGCAGAGCTACGCCCTGTCATGCACAGAGCAGGGCCAATCAGGGGGTTGGGGCGCTGCCCCTGTCACTCACAGAGCAGGGCCCATAAGGGGGGTGGGGGCTCCATACCCAGTCACACACAGAGCAGGGCCCATCAGGGGGGTTGGGGCGCTGCCCCCTGTCACGCACAGAGCAGGGTCAATCAGGGGGTTGGGGAGCTCCCCCCAGTCACGCACAGAGCAGGGCCCATCAGGGGGTTGGGGAGCTCCCCACTGTCACTCACAGGGCAGGGCCCATCAGGGGGTTGAGGAGCTCCCCCCTGTCACTCACAGAGTAGGGCCAATAGGGGAGTTGGGGCACTGCCCCGTCACACACAGAGCAGGGCCGATCAGGGGGTTGGGGCGCCGCCCTCTATCACCCACAGAGCAGGGCCGATCAGGGGGTTCGGGCACCGCCATTCTCACACTCTGGGCAGGGCTGATGGGGAGGTTATGGCTCTACCCCATCACACACAGAGCAGGGCCCGTGGGGTGGGGGGGTTGGGGTGCCGCCCTCTATCACCCATACAGCAGGGCTGATCAGGGGGTTGGGGTGCTGCCACTGTCACACTCAGGGCAGGGCCGATGGGGAGGTTATGGTTCTACCCTGTCACACACAGAGCAGGGCCCGTGGGGGTGGGGGGGTTGGGGCGCCGCACCCCATCACACACAGAGCAGGGCCCGTGGGGTGGCGGGGTTGGGGCGCCGCACCCTGTCACACACAGAGCCGCAGGGAGATCAGGGGGTTGGGGCGCCTTCCCCTGTCACAAACAGAGCAGGGCCGATAGGGAGGTTGTGGCCCCGCCCCCTGTCACACACAGAGCCACTGGGCGATCAGGGGGTTTGGGCGCTGCCCCCTGTCACGCTGATCCCGGTGCCTGGAGGCCTCGCGGCTCCGCTGATCCCGGTGCTGGGATGCATATTACCCTTTTACTATATAGAATAGAGGCCTGGTGCATGGGTGGGGCTGGCTGGTTTGCCCTGAAGGGTGTCCTGGATCAGGGTGGGGGTCCCCACTGGGGTGCCTGGCCAGCCTGGATGAGGGGATGATGGCTGTTTGCAGCTGGTCACACACCATTCAGGGTGGTGGTCCCCACTGGGGTGCCTGGCCAGTCTGGGTGAGGGGCTGAGGGCTGTTTTCAGGCTGACAGGTGACTGAAGCTCCCAACTGCTCCTTTTTTTCCTTTTTTTTAAAATTCTGGGCCAGCTTTAGCTCTGGCTCCAGCTCTGAGGCCTCTGCTGCTGAAAGAAGATATCTGGTTTGTTTAGGTTCTATAATTCAAACAATGTATAACTCCAGCTCTGAGATGCTGGCTTGCTGAAAGCTGGTTTCTGGGGTTTTGTTTAGCTTCTATATTTGTTACAATGTTTCAAACTGCAGGCTCAGAGGCCGGCAAGGCAGGCAGGGAACGTTGGAGTCCTCCCTCACTGAAGCAAGCAAGCTTCATGTTAGTTTCAAGCTGCCTGGCTGCCGGCCACCATCTTGGCTGGCAGTTAATTTGCATATCTCGCTGATTAGCCCATGGGAAGGGTAGCGGTCATACGCCAATTACCATGTTTCTCTTTTATTAGATAAGACTAGGGGGTAGCTCCTGCATTGAGCGTCGGCCCCCTGGTGGTCAGTGCAGATCATAGCTACCAGCCAGTCACCCAGTCATCTGGTCGTAATGGTCTCTTAGGCTTTTATATATATAGATTACATCTTTATATAAGCCCATTAACAGTTTTATTATATTGCCTTATGAAGTTGTATTTTAAATCAGATAGGAGAAAAGAGTTACAAACAAAAATACATTGTACTGCTTTTTATATTTATCTAGGTATTTACCTTTATCGGTGCTCTGTATTCTTCATGTGGCTTAAAATCACTTCTAGTGTATTTTCTATCTGAAGGATTCACTTTATGATTTTTATGGGTAGGGTCAGGTCTACTAGTCATGAATGAATTCTCTGTGTTTCTTTATCAAAAACGTCTTTGCTTCTCCATCAGTTTTGAAGAAGAGTTTTGTCATATACAGAATTCTTTGTTAAGTATGTTTTTCTTTCAGCATCTTGAATAACTTCTGGCCACTATGGTTCTGAATGAGAAGTCAGCTATTCATCTTACTGAGTATCCTTTACTTGATACACCATAATCTATTGCTGCTTTCAAGATTCTTTCCATTGTCTTCCGCTTTTGACAGTTTCGGTTTGGTGTATGTAGGCATGGATCTCTAGTTTATCCTACTTGGAGTTTGTTGAGCTTCCTGGATGTGTAGATTAATATTTTTCATCAAATTTGGGGAGTGTTTGGCTATTAACACATTGTTTGCGGGTAGTTTTTATCGCGCGCTAACAGGTGGCGCGGGCCATTTTTGCTAATTTTTTGTGCAAATGGCAACGTTCAGTAAAATTACGATAACTTTAGTTTACGTATTTATACGTTACCTGCATTCTACCGCTAGTCTATAAAAAACGTATTAATACGTGTCCCGCGCTCTACTACACTGGTAGAACGTATAAATATGTAAAACGTGTAAACACGTTTCCCTCATACAATGTGTTAATTCTTCAAATATTCTTTTTGTCCCTTTCTCTGTGTTTTGGGACTCCTGTTATACATGTGCTGGTGTGCTAAATGGGCTAGTACAGGTCTCTGAACTATGTTCACTTTTCTTAATTCTCTCTGTTCCTCAGGCTAGATAATCTCAATTGATCTATCTTCAAGTTTGCTATTTCTTTGCTCTGCTAACTCTTGAGTTAATAGTGGATTTTTCACTTCAGTTATTGTACTTTAACTCCAGAATTTGTATATTCTTTCATCATTTTTTATCTCTCTTTATTGATATACTCTATTATGTGAGACCTCATTGTCATACTTTCCTTTCATTCTTTAGACAGGGTTTTTTTGAGTATACCTATAATATCTGATTAAAATCTTTGTTGAATAAGTCCAACATCTGGGCATCTTCAGGAACAGTTTTATTGACTCTTTTCCCCCCTGTGTATGAGCCATACTTTCCTGTTTCTTCACATATCTCATACTTTTCTTTTGAATGCTGGATATTTTAGATAGCATAATAATTAGTGTAATAATTCTGGATATCAGACTCCCCTCCCCCAACTCACCAGTATTTGTTGTTGCTGCTTATTGTCATCACTGCAGTGGCTGCTGTTTGTTTAGTGACCATCCTGGACTAAACCTATCATCATCTGTGTTCCCTGTAGTATGCAACCACTGGTGTCTGTTATTTTAGTGGTTAGCTAGATCTGACATAGATCAGACATTTCCTTAAGTGTTTTGAAGCAGTAAGTGAAAGATCAGACGGAGGCCTAAAACCAGGACTACAGGCTTTATTGGAGGAGAAGCACCTGCCGGGCTGCCTCACAAGGGGAAGACAGCAACACGTGCAGGGGTGGGCACGCCTTTTGAGGGGCGGAATGGGAAGGGGTGGGGGGCTTAGTGTACTTGGGGCACACTGATTGGTGGTTTACTGTATTGTCCATATAGGACAAGGGCTTAGGGTATTTGGCAGGTGTGGATTGGTGGTCCAATGTGTAGTCCATATAAGGTACCTGGTTAGTCACTCAGGTATTTCTGGGCTTCAGGTTACATCATACCCCGCCCACCAGTTGGGGGAAGGGAGGATCTATCAGTAAGTCTCCCAACATTTGCTGAGGGGTTCTGCCCCTGTGTTAGGTCATACCTTCAACACTGAATCACTTTAAATTTCTGCCTTATCTTTAAAAACAATAAAAATACTTTATTGTTGCGATTATTACAGATGTCTCCCCTTTTCCTCCTATTGCCCCCTCCACCCAGTTCCTGCCCCGCCCCAGGTCTTCACCACCTTGTTGATTGTGTCCATAGGTAATGCATATATGCATTTAAATTCTTTGGCTAATCTCCTTCCTCCCCCCTTAGCTTTTAATTATTGCTCGCCTAGGGCCTCAAAGTCAGTCAGAAATGAGTGATTAGGGCCCTCTCAGGTCTTTCCTGGGGATTCACATAGCCCTGCATAATTCCCTAGGAATATGTCAGAGCTCTTCAAAGCCCCTTATGAGTATTTTATTGTCTTATCTTCCTATTAACTATTGTCCCCTCAGCAGCTGATATGTTAAACAATTGCCACTGATTGTTTTTGACAAAGGCCCCGGGGACAGGGCTTTCTCTGCAAAGGAAGTTCTGAGCTCCAAGGAGGGCCAAATGATAGCAATACCCTGTGAATGGGGCTTTTCCAGTGAGCTGTGAGACAGTCAAATAGGGACATGCACTGAGAATGGGACTTTTTTTGAAGAGTTCCAAGCAAGGCCTGCCCTATCCAGTGGTTGCAAGGCAGCTGGTTTTTACAAGTAATACCATGTTTTCAAACTGCTGGTTTTCAAGGCTACTGCAGACCTGAGCAGAGGGAGATGGGAAGAGTCAAGTTATATGCCACAAACCCTGCTTAATGAGATTCAGCAGTTTTTCTTGAATAAATATTCCTAAGATTATTGGAAGCCTTTGGCTAATATCAAGAGTCTGAAAAGGTTGATTTTGGCCATCTTTGTCAATGTTTTCATTACTTTTATGATTTTAACCCTACCAGATTTTGAATGCTTAGTATAAAAAAGAACTCAGATTGCTAAAACACTTTTGATAAATTTCTTAGTCTATACCTGGCCTTAGACACACAAAATTACCTGTGATTATAAATTAAAGGCTCTATGAAAAAGCTTTTAATTTTCATTTAAATTTTGGAAATCCTGGGTCATCCCACCAGACTTGGAAGTGCCATCTTTTTTCTAACTTTTATCTGCATTAATTAGGGAAGAAAAAAATCTGCTTTTAGAATAATGAGAAAGAATCAGAAAAGGAAGAGAATGGGAGTGTAGAGGGAAGGGGTCTCCTCTATAAATTTGAGCTGATGCCTATTTCTTTGATAATACCAGCTTCATAGGAAGTACATAAGATCTAGAGTCAGACAGATGCATAATCCAATCCCAGCTTTTCTCCTTACACAGCAGATATCCAACCTTTCTGTCCCTCAGTTGTTTCATTTATAAAATCGAAATAACAATAATTATTTTATAGGCTTTTGTTAGGCTCGCTTCCGGGAATGTTAATTTCAGTTACAACTATATGCCTTCTCTTCCTAAGATGTTAGCACTGCCATATGGTCTGAGTCATTTTCCTGACTTTGAAGCTCTCAACTTTCTCAAACATGACAAGAGGCAAACCAAGAAAGCTAGAGAAAGGTATACACTAGAATAATAATTCCCAAGTAATAGGTTCTTCTAAGAATATCTTTTTATTCTGAAGCTTTGAAGAAAAAATAAAAACCGGCCTTAATCAAGACTATAGAAGATAAAATCTCCATTCTTCCAATGCTGTCCCTATCAACAGATCAACAGCCTTATTTCTAGGAATGCCCTATACCAGGGGTGGAGAATCGTCTGAGAGCCATATAAGGCCCACGAAATCATTTGGTCTGTCCCTACCAAGGCATTAAGAGTGAGTTAATTATCCATGAATGAGTGAGATCATGTGGTATTTTTCCTTCATTGACTGGCTTATTTCACTTAGTATAATGCTCTCCAATTCCATCCATGCCGTTGCAAATGGTAAGAGTTCATGGATAATAGAGACCATTATAAACTTTTGAGCAATAATAGATACAGAGGCAGAGCTGCCTCAAACAGATTGTCAAACTGCAGCGGGAAGGCCGGGGAGGGTTGGGGGGCAGGAGGGAGGGGGATAAGAGATCAACCGAAGGACTTGTATGCATGCATATAAGCATAACCAATGGACATAAGACACTGGGGGGTAGGGGAGGCCAGGGGACTGTCAAGGGGGGGGGGGGGAAGGACACATATGTAATACCCTTTGTAATAATTTAAGCAATAAAAAATAAAAAAAAAGAGTGAGTTAATGAGATGTTTGATAATATACAGCAGGCTAATTTTTAAGTTGATCATTTTGTCTGGCGCATGAATGACATTATAAATATCCAAACGGCCCTTGGCAGAAAAAAGGTTTCCCGCCCCTGCCCTATCCAGTCAGAGAACGAACTGATGAAAAACTTCAGGTTTGCAGCCAACTCAGAGCCACAAAGACCAGCAATATATAGAGATGGCATGAAGGCCTTGAAATATCTGGGAAGCAGGAAAATTCTGAACAGGTAGAAAGGACAGACCTGACTGGAATGTCAATAACAACCGAGGCTGGCTCCAGGAAAGGTGTGCCCAGTCCCTGGTCATTGAACAGAGGGAACCCCAGCCCTTTCTGATCTTCCCACCTCTCCAACAGTGGCAACTACCACCTTCCATTCAGCAGAGTGGCCTTTGGCACATAGGAGTTCAGGAGGACACAGAAGAGTCAACAGTCTATGCCACTTAATTCCTATTGAGTGTTGGACAGATTATTTGACTTCTGTGAATCTTGTAGAATGGTCATAATAAAGTTTGCCTTGACTACTTCCCAAGGTCAAACACAATAACTTACACCCACATGCATTGTAAAAGTATAAGAGCTAGATGATGGGCTTCCTAAAACTTACATAAACCCTGGCTAAATGAAAGGGAGTATAAATTACAACCAAAATAAAATTCTCCCTACAAATAAACCTCTTCCATAACTGTATGTCACCCAAAGAAACCACCAATAACTGAGAAACGCAGAATGCTGGACTGACACAGGCCTGGTCATGAGTGGCTCAAGCTTTTGACCAGAGCTCAGTCACACTGGTAACTGAGGACAGTAGCTGTCTGTTGTGCCGTCTATTCCCACTCTTCCAGGAAAACACTCTCTACTCCTGCATACAGCTCCTTCTGCCCCCTCCCACCCTGTGCTTGCAGTGGAGTCTGCTCCTCCCTAGATACAGGTAACAGGGGGTACAGGGTGGGGATCATGCGATCACAGAAGGGCCATCAGAAGACTATTTTGAAAAGGTTAAAACTAGAATTAAAAGAAGAGGGGCAGCTTCTCCCAGCAGACACCAGGAGATTTGAAGCTTGGGTGCAGTGTGCAGCCAGGTTTCCACTAAATAGAGGAAGTTGGTTTGAGAAGCAGTTAATGCTCAGAGAAGAAAAAACCCTGGACCTTCTGGTGCTGCCAACACCTGAGTTCCAGATGTCTCTCCCACAACACCCACCCACCCCCAACCCTGCCCCCAACACACAGCAGGCTCTTCTAGGAATATGCTGATCCCACTATGGAACTCCTAACAAAGTGTTAAGTCAGGTTTTGTAACACAATCAGGACTCACTGGCCACACATTAAAGCAGTGGTTTTCAACCTTCCTAATGCTGCGACCCTTTAATACAGTTCCTCATGTTGTGGTGACCCCCAACCATAAAATTATTTTCGCTGCTACTTCATAACTGTAATTTTGCTACTGTTATGAATCGTAATGTAAATATCTGATATGCAGGATGTATTTTCATTGTTACAAATTGAACATAATTAAAGCAGAGTGATTAATCACAAAAACAATATGTAATTATATATGTGTTTTCCGATGGTCTTAGGCGACCCCTGTGAAAGGGTCGTTCGACCCCCAAAGGGGTCGCAACCCACAGGTTGAGAACCACTGCATTAAAGAAATACTATGGAGACTTATGGTCCATTCAAACTGGCATCCTATTTATTCCAAGGGCTGTTTGCAGGAAGCCATGGTTGTCCTAAATAACTTTAACCTCAAATGCCTTTCAAAACACCCTAGCTTGCCATGTGTCCACTATAGCTCTGTGAATTTATCTTTCCCTGTCTTGCATCTATTTGTATTTTCATTCTCAATCCACTCTTAAAGATAATCCATTCTAAATATGTAGTCTACTCTGTGAAAGCAATGCTTATGTGGTATATTTGTTACACTATAAATAAATTCATAATAAGCCTTTTGAACGAAAAAAGTATGACGTACAAATCTCTTTGTCAACTTTGTTCATATGGCTATGTGAGTTTCTATCTTTCCTAAAATTAAGAGAAAAAAAAATCTCAGTCCTTTACCTCTCCATTAAATCAACTTAAATGTCTTTCTCTAATTCCATGATTAAGTATAGCAAATAAAACTATATAGCACTCTGGTGAAAATTCTCAATATCCCTGAGAATTTTATTGAGTGTTAATAGTAAATAAGTAGAAAGAGTAAATAGTGAAACAGAGGCAGAAATACAAAAATCAGAAAACAATTTAAGAACACGTAATTCATTCTGTGATACATACAACATAAAAAGACTGGAAAAATATATTTCCAAATTGTTATTTCTAGGTGGTAAAATGATGGACAAATTCTTTCCTTCTTTATATTTTTTTGCATTACTAAAATTTCTTGACGGAGTATTGCTATTCTGATAAAAATTTTACTAAAAATATATGGGAGAAAAATGTGTAAATAAAGAAATAACTAGTCAAAACTGAGCAACTGATCATGGCAGAGCCTCACCAAATGTTGTTGGGACTTTAGGCCCCTGCAGGGAAATCAGCTCTGGCCAGAGAGACCTCAGCCAGCTGGGCCCTCCTTGTTTCAGAGGCAGATAACGAAACAGGCACCAGAACATGCAGATCTGACCCTTTTACCAGGCAGAATGGGCTACTTTCGCAGACAGAATACCTAGAAAAGAAAGTCAGTTTTAAAGATATTTTAAAATCAAATATAAAGGATCTCTGAACAAAAAGGCTGAAAGTCCTAAGTAGCATACTCTAGTTTCAGAGGCACCGAGCAACTTTGGGCTCTGAAGCTTAAGGCCAAGGCTCCACCACTAAGAAGCTAAAAATGGCTACTCAGGGAGAATGGACCTGGATTCTCCCCAACCACTGGCATGTATTGGGCATTCAATACATATTTATACAAAAATGGTACAGTGAACTGAATAATCACAAGGAAATGTGTAGGTGAATGCAGAGGTACCATTAACTTGCACACTAACAGGAAAAGCCAAGAGGGAAGGCTTCCTGGAAGAGGTGACATTTGCATGTGTTTACCAGTAAAGGAGAAACAGGCATTTGGCAGGTAGAGAACACGGAAGAGAGCTGGCAGGTAGAGGTCCAAGCAGACACAAAGTCAAGGGTATTAAAAGAAAAAGAAGTTAGATTGGGGCAAATGGATTATCTTCAAAGGAAATAAAGTTGAAGCGAGCCTTGAAGAAAGTAGAATTTGGATAGAAGTGAAAGAAGAAAAAGGACAGTGTAAGCAAAGAACACTGCAGGAAGAAATGAAATGTGAGGCATTTATTCTTTCAATAAATGTTTATTAAATGCCTACTCTGTCCCAGACCCCAGGCTAAGAACTTGGGGTGCAAAAAAAGAGCTTCTGTGTAACTCAAACCAACAGACAGCAAACCCATGAGACTGGTACTGCTCTCCCCAGTGTAAAGATGAGGAAATTGAGGCTTAACGCTGAGAACACAATTTCTCCAAGAACCTAAAGCTAATCAATAGCAAAATCTAGTTTTAGGTGTGTGTTTTTATAACCAGGCTTTAAAGAACACTGGTGAGTTGTTTGTTTCTTATCATAGTTAAAACTGAGGATATGGGGAAAACCCATGTAGCTCCTATTCTGCTTTCCAAATAAAAAATTATGAATGTTGCTTACTTTCCTTTTATGATTTCTCTTCTGCCCTGGAGGATAAACATGAGGGACTCACAAGTTCTTATAAAACGTACTTGGTCATTGGAACAATTACTAGCAGGGCAAGATCAGGCTCCGGAAACAGCCTAATTACACCAGCTGGCAAACATTTAAGTCCATCCACTCAGAACGTGCTCAAATAGCAAGGGGAGCAGATCCAGTGGCCATCTGAGAAAGGTCAGTCTGGTTCCCACCAAAAAACTTTTCATAAAGGCAAAGCCAGACTCAGTATTTGTGCGGAAAATATTACACATGCCCCATGCTAGAAAGCTCAGAGACCCCACTGCTGAAGGCCTACAGACCACTATTCAGTAAATGTCATATTTTCCCAGAAGCTGAGCTTAATTATTCAGAGGTTTTCTAGAATCAGCACTTGAACTGGCCAGACCGCCCCATGCCTCCCTGATCCCCTCTTCCCACCTCCCCGCAAGGCTAGCCAAACTATGCAGGTTCCTCTCATGTGAATAAGCTCTTCTGAAAGTAAGGAAGCTTTCAGCCCACAAGGTATGTTTCTAAACACAAACAGACATACCGGTGCATGCAAACAGTTTGACAAAGAACAAAAAACCTGCTTAAATATTCTTTCTGAGATTAACCATGTGCACTTAAGGAGAAAAAATGAGTTTTTTGTGTTTTGTTCGTTTGTTTTAGGGTCACTGAAAACTTATTTAGGTGTATAGTAATTATTCTTTCAACACATATTTTTACTTTTTTTCAAATAAGAATTGTTCTTGGGGGCTTATTACAAAGCTACACGCCCTAGCTGGGTTGATCGGTGGTTAGAGCATCAATCAGCCTGCAGACTGAAGGGTCAAGGGTTCAATTCCCAGTCAAGGGCATGTTGCAAGTTCAATCCCTGATTGGAGCACATGTGGGAGACTACCAATCCATGTGTCTCTTTCATATCTATGTTTCTCTCTCCCCCCTCCCCTTCTCCCTCCTTTCCACTCTCTCTAAAAATCAATGGAAAAATATCCTTTGGTGAGGATTTAAAAAAAACACACCAACTACAAGACTCTAATCAGTAATAGCACTGATATGAATTTTCTCCATGATTAAACAGGAAAATGAGTTTTTTCTTTTAAAGTTTATTTCTCTTTAATTTTTAAATTAAGAACATAGTTCTAAAGTTTGCATTCACACTATGCTTTCAAATCTATCTTTGCATTCCATTTGGAGAGGCCTATCATTATTTGTGACTGTTGCGGTGCCTCACATGAAAGATTTCTTACTATATTTGGAGTGTCTAAGGTTGGCTGGCAAGCCTGGAATTCTTATCTCCCAAAGTCTATCTTCTACCACCCCACCTTCCCCCCCAAAAAAACTGGCATTATTTATGATGGCTGTGGGGAAATAAATAATACAACCCTTCCTAAAATACTTTTTAATAAGTATATGCATGAAATACAGTAAAGGGGAATTACTTTATTGCAAAACTTGTCTATGGTTGAAGTCCAGTTTAATCAGAGGGCTGATTAAAGGACCTTTTCAGCTTAAGTAGACCTGAAGGAGTTTCTTAACTGGTCCTGAGATCATTTCTGTCCTTGCTTTCCCCCCTCACATTAGGGTTCCCCAATGCTTTAACATTTCCTTGGAGATGGCTAAGTCACAGGGTTCAGCCACATTAACAATAAGCGCAGTCTTCTATCCTACACTTAGTGAATCTGTTCCCGGCTGGCCTTTTACACTAGAGTCCACTCAAACTTAATAGAACTGACAAGCATACAAAACTGGACTCAAGAGAAATATTTAAAATATGACTTAAACATTTACTTTTAGGGTAGCAAAGAGGGATGGAAACTTCTACCTTATTCCAAAAAGTAGAGATGTTAACAATCTCTCATAGTAACTGAAACTGCAAATATGTAGACTAGTATTCCCAGGCCATGTTTGAGAAATGTTTAAGACCATCCTAAACTACAAGACATGCTTACTCTGCTGAAAAGGAAGGCAGTTCAGTCTTCACCAGCGTATGAAAATCGAGACTCCAAGACTGATTGCCTCACAAGTATCCCTTCTAAGTCCCAGCTTTTTTTTGGGGGGGGGGGGGTGGAGGATGTGGGGGGGAGATAATCTACTTCTTCAGGAAAATGAGAGGCAAAGATACCTAAATAGTACTTTTAAATTTACCCTCCAAGATGTAACACAATGCTGTGGTAGGCAACTCGATAAGTAAAGTAAATTAAATGTTGTGGGGAAAAGAGTCATCTCAAGGTTTCGGTGCCTGTACATTTGTCTCATGGATCAATCTCTGCAGTTTTGTTGGCCTGATGATAAACTTGCTCACTTTTCTGTATGTAGAGTAAGCGCTTCAAATCCTTCTGCCAAAAGTTTTCCAAAACTGAGCACAGACTGCTTCCATCAAATACTTTTGAAAAATTTCATACAATCTTTGTTTCTTTTATGAAGGGCCCAACTTTACTGTAGCTAATGGTGCTCACTCAGCCAAGGGTACAGTCTCCTCCTTTCAAATGCATAACTTACTAGAGCTGATTTCCTAACAAATACCAGGACATGTCATACCCTGTGCTTACACGCACTCCCCTGACCATGCACATTCTGGCCCACTCCAAAGAGAGAGAAACCTCGAGATGGCCATTCCTATCTCCCAATCCAGCTCTCAAGGGCTGGTCTCACTGCAGTGGTTCTTTGTGTGGTCCCAGGCCAGCAGAATCAGCATCACTTGGGAACTTGTTAGAAATGCACATTGTCAGGCCCATTCCAGACCCACTGAATTAGGAACTCTTGAGGTGAGGATCAGCTCACCTGGTGACAGATACCCCCAAGTCTGAGAAGCACTGTTGCACTGCAGTAATTATCAAGCAACAGTGTTTGTACCCTCAGAGCCTGCAGGTGGCACTAAAGGCCGGCTAGAAGAATTGCATGAGCAGGAAGCTGAAGTTGTGTTACAAAACCTGCTGGTCTGACAGTTCCTTCTAGCAGTTCCTGAACAGCTGCCTCCAGCTCCTCCAGTGAGTCATAGCACATCTCAGTTTTGAACAGGAACAGGACTGAAATTATTCTCACAGCCCCAGCAGTAGATACAGTAAACCTGCAATTTTATGGGATGCAATCAGTACTTAATTTTTCTGAAGGTCTTGTGTTTAATATAATGAAGATACAAACAGACTTTAAGAATGAATGTCAATACTGATTAAACAGAAAAAAATAAGAAACTTACATTATCCTCAGCCATTGTGTGTCTCTGAATAAAAATAATGCATTTGATTTGAAAAAATAGAGTCCCTACCCTTAAAATCTCATTGAATTGATGTAACAAAAGTGAGAAGATGATTTTTCTAACGTAAAGCATGAGTATAGGTAGCCCTTTATTAGATTCTGTCAAAACCTGAATTTTGCATTACCTGTTTTACTACACAAGCATCTCTAGCGGGGATGGGGAGCAACAGGAACTCTCACACACTGCTGGTCGTAATGTAAATCTGTACAACCACTTTGGAAAACTGTTCAGCAGCATCCACTAAAACTGAACATACAAATACCTAGGACCAGCAATTCCACTCCCAGGTACTGCACCCTACAGAAACAAATTCCTCTGTCTGTCCTAGATGTGTAATTCATAATAGTTACCAACCGGAAATCCAAATGTCCATCCACAGTAGAGATAAATATTATGGATATGTATACAATAAAATATAGACAGAAATAAAAACACAAATCAACCAACAAACTGCTACACCCAATATGGATGAATCTTACAGGCATAATTCTGAGTGAAAGAAGCCAGTCACAGAGGAGCACACACTGACCTCAACAAGTGAAATGAATCTCTGGTGACAGCAGAGAGGTTACTGGCGTATCTACCAACAGGCATGAGGAGCTTGAATAAGTTCTACATCATGACCTGGAGGATGGTTACAGGGGTGTATACATACGAAAACCTCATTTTGTTGCACACTTAAATATGTAGATTTTACTGTATGCTATACCTCTTTATAAAGGTTTAAAAGGTTAGACACACAAAAATACTAACTGACATGTGATACTTTTCAATATCCACCATAAAACCTACATAACTGGACAACTATATCGTCATTAGCAAATACTTTAGCATTTGCTGAACTAAAATCAAACACAAACAACGTATTTCCCATATTTTCTATGTTATGCCATCATATCAATATATTCTACAGAAGTGCCAAACTTTCCTGGCTTTCACTTCTTGTCCCAAACTCCTCCTTTTATTCTGCCATTTCAGGGGCCCATCACCTGTGGCAACTGGCCGCCACGCCAAGCCCCTGGCAGGCCTGGATGGCTGATGGTCAGGGCGGGGCGAGGGCGGGGCCGGGAGACCTGCCGCCGGCGCTCCTGCCCTCGCCTACCCTCCGGCACCTCCCCACCCTGGTCCTGGCCGACCACCATCCAGGGTTTGTCCCGGGACGGGGGCCAGTGCAGGCCTCCTGGGCCCTAGCTAGCTTCCGACCCAGGAAGAGCCCGGACCTGGAGCCAGCTGCCGGAGGGGGGGGGGGGGGACACCGACTTACACCCCAGGGCAAGACACCCCCGGCGCCGCACGCTCCCTAAGGCCCGTGGATCCAAAGAGAGTGCGAGCGGGGCCGGGGGCGGGGGCCGTTTGGCGCTTCCGGCGGGGGCTTGGGAACCCGAGCTGCTGTATGTGACCAATACGAGGGACGATGTGCTCCGGGAGACCATCGGGTCCGGCACGGGGCCCGGGGACGCGGCGCGGGCCGTGGGTCCCGCAGGGGAGCGCGGGGGCCCCGGGCGCGGGGGCGGCGGGGCGCCTCTCGGCGGGACGCTCCGCGCTCCGTGCCGGGCCGCGGGGCTGCAGGCCGAGGGCTGGCGCCGGGCGGCCTGGTTACCTGGAAGCAGGAACACGTGCTGCCGCGCGCGGGCGCCGTCCCCGCAGTCCTCGCGGCGCGCCATGCAGCCGGCCTTCTCCGCCCAGCGCGCCGCTGCGGGCCGGCGGGAGCGGCGGGAAATGGCGGGAGCGGGCTGGTTCCGGTGGCGCGGCGCCGAGGGCCCGGCGGGGCCCCAGAGGCGGCCCGCGGGGCGAGTTTGGTTTCGTTTCCGGGGCCAGCCGCTGTCACGTTAACTTTTTAAACTTAGCGCCAGGCGGAGGCGGAGGCGGAGGCGGCCTGAGCACCGGCGCCTGGCCGCCCGCGGGGGTGAGGCCGCGGCCGCTCCCCCCTCCCGTCCCCGCCCGTGGAAGGTGCCCAGTTTAGGCGCCGGCGGCCGCTCCCCCGGGACTGGACGCGGAGCGGGCGGGGTCGCCACCCCCAGCGGCCCTCCCACCCGCTGGTAGCGCGGCCGAAGGACCCCCTCCGCGAGGGGGCGGACGGGGCGGCCCGGGAGGGGACGGGGCCCCCACGGGAGACGTCCGCCACCCCGGGAGCAGGTCCGTGTCAGTGACACCCGCTGCCTCATCCGAATCCTCTGCCCGCTGAGCTGTCAGTGTGTCTTGACCCTCAGTTGCGCTCCGCGCAGGAATTAATGTCAGAATAGTGTGCGCTCTGTGAATCGTAACGCATGCAACAAGTCCTCAAATTGGCTGAGGCCTCATCACTAAAACGAGGGTTCACGAGGTGATGCTTGGTGTACATGGTTTTAAAATGATAATAGCAATTTCTCTCATACTTTAAAGGAAAGTATGTCTCTCTCCTACCCCAGCTCCCCAATCCCGCTCCCCAGGGCAATTACTGTTTACAATATCTTGTCTGTTCTTCCAGAAATTTTCCATTCACTTACAAATTCTTATGTCTTGCTTTTTGCACAAATGGGAGAATAATATATATATAACTCTATGCACTTTGCCTTTCTTGTTTAACCTTGAAGATAGTTAAATTCGACAACACTGGGTCTATCTCAGCCTTCTGAAAGGGCTTTTTATTTTCAATCCTGTTTCCCGTGGGAAAGAGACAGCTGAAGTTCAATGCAGGACACAGGTGGTGGAGAGGAAGACTTTCTGGCTGAGGAGGGGCAGGGAAATGCCAACTCTGGGGCAGGCAGAGATTAATCTTGCCCTGGTCTCTTCTGTCCCCTAAGATTATACTGGGTAAAGCTCTAGTGTGTAGGTCAAATCCCCAGGCACACCATAATCATGACTAACAGCTACAAGAGAAATGTTACACACAGTTCCCGTGTTCCAACATAAAGAGCTGTTTTTATTTCCTCTGCTCCTTTCCAGCCATTGGCTGTATGAACATGTATTTTTACTAGTATGTGGTTGTTTTCACAGGATAAAGACAATTGTGTTTGCTTTTCTCCCTTTACATTGTCATAAAAACATATCCCATAGCATCCAGAACTGTCATTCTTAATGGAGGCATGTTATTTCACAGTAGTAATGCACCAAGATTACTTAACCATTCCCTATTGTGCAATATTTAGGTTATTTCACAGTATTATTATAAACTAGAGGCCTGGTGCACGAATTCGTGCACTGGTGGGGTCTGGCGGGCCCACGCCCAATCGCCTGGCTGGCCTAGGGGGGAGGGGATGCGGGAGGTTGGCCGGCCAGCCCTGCCCCTGATCAGGGGGTGGTGGTGGGGTGATGTGGGGAGCTGGCCTGGGGGAGGGTCCGTGGGCAGTTGACCGGCTGGCTCTGCCCCCTGATCAAACTCCTGATTGAGGGGACAATTTGCATATTAGGCTTTTATTATATAGGATAGTGCTACAAAGTATACAATATATGGATTATGCAGCAGTTAGAATCAATGAAATAGATGTATACATAACAACATGGGTCCTTTATATCAAGAAAAAAAGTTAGGCAGAGATTTATAGCAGAATACCATGTAGGTAAATTAAAAACACACATTAAAAAACATGTTTTATAATGATAAATGCACAGTGAAGGCCATGTATCAAGCACATAAGAAATGGGTGTCTTAAAATGGAGGGCAATGGGATAAGGAATGAGGGGACAAGGAAAATCAAATAAGAGAGAGACCAAGACACATATGGACCACTGTCAGTATGTCCTATTAATGAGATTATAGCAAACTTTCTCATGTTTAGATCCAAGAGCAAAAACGAATTTTTTTAATGTGCTGCAACAAACATCTCTGAAAATTTCCTCTATCCACTTAAAAAAACAAAAAACAAAACCTTGGAAGGGGGACCAGTGGTGATGTTGGAGACGGACTCTAGATCCCTATTGTCCTCAGGGTAAGGTCCAAGGTACTGTGCTTTGAACAAATGGCCTTGAAATCTGGTCCTCATTTGCCCCTCCAACCACAGGTCCCACCACCTCTCTCTCTCCTTACTCTGCCCACAGTCTGGCCAGGAGGAACTGCCTTCTGTCATGTGAGCATTGTGTTCCCAAGCTGAGGCTGCCTGCTCTCTACTAGCCTCATTCCTCTACCTCCTTCCTTCCCTTCCACCACTGCCTTCAGACCTTCTTTAGACAATGCCTTCTCCAAGGACTCCTCTTGCTGCCTCCCAACACCCTCCCCAAGAATGAGTGCGATGCTTCCACCCTTCTCAGTTATCTTACTAGGTAGGGAAGCTCCTCCTTCTCTTCAGTTCCTTGAGGAAGTACAGCATCTAGTAATTCAGTTCATCCTTAAAAAATAAAAATGGCTTTAACTGAGTACTGTGACAAGCTCTTTCAGTCCTCCAGTAGCCTTCAGGGGAAGTACTAGTATGATCCCCACATTTTACAGAGGAAGAATGTAAATTCAGAGAAATAAACTAATTGTCCAACCTGCAAAATCAGCAAGTGGCAGAGCAGGAGGTCCAACCCAGAGACTGGGCTCTTACTCACCCCTCCTCCTTCCCTAATGTTCCAATACCTAGGACACATCATGTGCTCAGCAAATATTTTCTAAATAAATGTATATGTGGGTAGATATGTAGGTAGATATGGCAGTTATGGTAACAGTCAGTGTGGCTTGTGGTATTCCTAAATTTTATAAACAAGAACAAATGGATTATATCTAGTATATCATAAAATATGCTATATATTAATTTTTAATCTAGTCCCACTAACTTGCAAAGAGATAAGCAAGTCATTCCAAAAAAATAAAATAAAATAAAAATAAGGGAATAGCAACCTTAATACCTGTAAGAATAGAATCATAGAAACTTTTCTAAAGGTAGAAGCAAGAGGTAGTCATTTTCTAGTAAAAACAAACCAAAAAGAGGGAACTGGGGAAAAAACAGTTCAGTGACAAATGACCTTTAGCAATGCTTAGTGATCAGATCAGAGGAGTGGTTCTCCACCTTGGCTGCACATTAGAATCACCTGGGAATCTTTTTAAAATCCTGATTTTTGGGCCTCATCCTCCAGAAATTGTTTCTTTGTTACTAATGTTGTGGCCTCACCCCATGACAAAGAAACAGAATTTCCAGAGGATGAGGCCCAGAAATCAGGATTTTAAAAAGATTCCCAGATGATTCTAATGTGCAGCCAAGGTTGAGAACCACTGGATCAGAGAGAGCTTGAACTAAAGGCAGTGAATTTTTTTCTCTTATAAATTACTAGAGGCCCAGTGCACAAAAATTTGTGCACTCGGGGGGTAGGGGGGTGCCTCAGCCTGGCCTGTGCCCTCTACAGTCTGGGACCCATCGGGAGATAATGCCCTGCTGGCTTAGACCTGCTCCCGGGTGGCAGAGGGCAGGCCCAATCCCTAGGTGCAGCCCCTGGTCGGGCTCAGAGCAGAGCCGATTGGGGAGTTCGGGCACTGCCCCCTGTCACACTTAAGGCAGGGTCGATTGGGAGGTTGCGGTGCCACCCCCTGTCACTCACAGAGCAGGGCCCATCAGGGGGGTTGGGGCTCCGTACCCTGTCACACACAGAGCAGGTTCGATCAGGGGGTTGGGGAGCTCCCCCCTGTAACACACAGAGCAGGGCCGATCAGGTGGTTGGGGCACCGCACCCTGTCACACACAGAGCCACAGGGCGATCAGGGGGTTGGGGAGCTCCCCCTATCAGGCACAGAGCAGGGCTGATCAGGGGATTGGGGCGCCTTCCCCTGTCACGAACAGAGCAGGGTGGATAGGGAGGTTGTGGCCCCAACCCCTGTCACACACAGAGCCACAGGGCGATCAGGGGGTTTGGGCGCTGCCCCCTGTCACGCTGATCCCGGTGCCAGGAGGCCTCGAGGCTCCGCTGATCCCGGTGCTGGGAGGCATATTACCCTTTTACTATATAGGATAGAGGCGTGGTGCATGGGTGGGGGCCAGCTGGTTTGCCCTGAAGGGTGTCCTGGATCAGGGTGGGGGTCCCCACTGGGGTGCCTGGCCAGCCTGGATGAGGGGATGATGGCTGTTTGTAGCTGGTCACACACCCCTCAGGGTGGGGGTCCCCACTGGGGTGCCTGGCCAGTCTGGGTGAGGGGCTGAGGGCTGTTTTCAGGCTGGTGGGTGACTGAAGCTCCCAACTGCTCCTTATTTTCTTTTTTTTTTCTTTTTTATTCTGGGCCAGCTTTAGCTGTGAGGCTTGGCTCCAGCTCTGAGGCCTCCACTGCTGAAAGCAGGTATCTGGTTTGTTTGGGTTCTATAATCAAAACACTGTTTCAACTCCAGCTCTGAGATCCCAGCTGGCTGAAAGCAGGTTTCTGGGGGTTTTTTTAGCTTCTGTATTTGTAACAATGTTTCAAACTGCAAGCTCAGAGGCCGGCAGCGGCAGGTGGGGAACGTTGGAGTCCTCCGTCACTGAAGCAAGCAAGCCTCATGTTCGCTTCAAGCTGCCTGGCTGCCGGCCGCCATCTTGGCTGGCAGTTAATTTGCATATCTCTCTGATTAGCCAATGGGAAGGGTAGCAGATGTACGGCTAATTACCATGTTTCTCTTTTATTAGATAGGATTAAAAACATGAGAATTCTTCTGTAATAACAAAATAAAAATGAAAATCCACACTTATCATCACTTTTATCATGTTTCCAAATGCTCATCTAGAGACAACAGAGAAGGCAAAACAGTACCCAAAGCATATGCTGAGAACGAGAAAGGATAACCTCTTGAAAGGGCCAACCGTTTAGAAACAAGACCAATGGATACTACTGAACCATCCTTTCTAGAAGGAGAGTATTTCTTTTATATTCACTCTCTTACTTAAGCCAGCCTAAAATTGGATTGTACTTGTTGCAAAAGGGGCAGTGTGACACATACCCACATATAAATGTGTAAGATCTGCCAGTTATAGAATAAGAATGGCTGAAGCTTTTGAGAAAGAAAAACAATCCCTGACAGAAACTGGCCCAGAGCTCACAGCCAGACCATGTCTTTCCAAAAAAACATAAAAACATTCTCCCAGAATACCAGTCTCAGATACCAGCTCTCTGCTCTGAGACCAGGAAATAAATGAGACAAAACAAGTGCACTTCATGATTTTGCAAAGCAAACACACACAAAAGAAACAGGTCATTTTGTCACCCATAAAATACCAAGCACACACCCTCTTGGGCAAAATAAGTGACTGCTACTTCTTTATCAGTTACAGCTTTATCCTCATCCCATCTTCCCCTACCTGTAGATAAGATTTATTGAGATATCCCATCAGAATTGCCTCAATTTCTAACAGCACCCAATCTAGAGTGAGTCCCTGATTAGATCCTCCTCCAGTCCCCCAACCCAACCCCAAACCCTCTAACGTTTCCTTCTAGCACCTTACTTAGACATCCATGATTTCCCATGACCTGTGTTCTTCTCTGCAACGAGCAGCAAACCCAACTTGTTCAACTGCAGGCGTGTTCCAGGTGGTGTTTAGATGAAGCATTACACATTTCTGTGTGTGTGTGTGTGTGTGTGTATGTGTGTGTGTGAATTTATAAACATAATATATACTTATTTAATTTGGGTAATTTAGGCTCCAAAATATGTACTTTTGTGCCTGCACTCTCTGTAGAGATACCATGATCAAATGAATCAGATAATCATATAATTGCATATGTTTCTGCATGTCAGCCTAAGCAATTTCCATACACTTCAGAAATTGTTATAACTTTTAGTTATCCTGACTAAATTTGCTTTATATATGTTTTTAATATTTCCTACATTGCAATACTTTATAGATGTGTTTTTAAAGCAATGCATTACCTAACAAGTTAATAAACTGAGAAATGCCAAAATGTTGGCTTTTTAAATATTTATTTTCAAAATCAGGATACAAACTTATATAGATAGTATGAACCCAACTATGAAGAAAAAGGAAAGATTGGTGATTAAAATCTAACCATAGTAGTTCTATGCAGGAAGCTAATTCCAGCATGTCATATTCAGCAGGGCTGAATCATCTGGAATGGCTGAGGGCATTTCCCCAAACCTGAAAAGGATGCATAAATGATTGCTTGCTGCCAGACACCTGAGAGCATTTTAATCTACATGTTATTGCCTCCTGCTGGCCAAACACTTGAACAGTCATAGGCAGTTCCCACAATCTGACAATGGATTCTGTGTACTAAACCTTGCCTTTGATATGTATATCTACCTTGCTTTAGGACAATTTGTGTTGATAAAAAGCAAGGGGTCCAGAGAGACAGGAGGACTTGGTTTCTTTAGCTAAGTCTCTGCTGGCTCCCCAAAATGCCTTCCAAATTTATGTTTAATCTCTGGACTCTTTAATAATTCACTGCAGCCCTTCTCCAGATTCCTGAACCCTTCCAGATGCTGGACAAGACCCCCAGCAGTTCTACTTATATTTTCCAAAATTGCTCAGTTAATATTTTTAATTTGATGATAGGAATATTATTAATTTCTAGTTTTATTTTACTCTGTGCTTCCTCCTAGATGCTTAAACAATACTATTCTGGTTTTCTTTGGTAAATCCTGATTACTTTTACCAATAGTATCACAATTAAGAGGCTTAAGGATACACATTCATTTATAATATCCTAGTGGTACATTTCTTTTTAAAAAATCATTTTTTAATTTTCAATTACAGTTGACATACAATATTTTATTAGTTTCAGGTGTACTCTCCAGTGATTAGACATTACATAACTTACTAAGTGGTCATACTGATAAATCTCATACCCATCTGACATCATACACATTTATTAGAATACTAGAGGCCCAGTGCATAAAAGTCGTGCTGGGGATGGGGGGGGGGGGGAATGTTCCCTCAGCCCAGCCTGCTTCCTCTCACAATCCGGGACCCCTTGGGGGATGTCAGGCCTAAACCAGCAGTTGGACATCCCTCTCACAATCCAGGACACTGCATGCACCAGTGACCATATTTTTCATACAGGTGAAAGGCATCTTGCTGTTGTATGGGCAGCTCCATTTTTTGCCCTGATTATAAAAAGTAGTACATAACATGATCCTTCTGAGGCAGTAGTACCATTTCCCCATCTTATGGGTGGAAAAACTGAAGCAGAGAGAAGTTAATTGGCTTTGTCACACAGTTATAAGTGTCAGAATCAGGGCTGACCACAAAATATGCAAGCCAGAGTCTATGCATGTTATCACTGCATCATCCTGTTTTTTCAGTGTTAGAGTAGCCTTGCCAGGTTTTAATTTTTAAATCTAACAGATTGTTCCTAATATATAGGGTAGGGTCCCTAGGCCTGGCCGGTGATCAGGGCCATCTGTGGGGTGACCAGCTGGCAGGGCAATTGGGGGGCTCCCACTGGCACCAGCCGTGGCTGGTGGCCTGGTGCCACCCGCTGGCCAGCCCCACCCCTCGATCGCCACCACTGGTTGCCTCCCTCTTGGGGGGCAGATGCTCAATGTGGGAGCTGCCCCAACCGGGTCAGCTCCTGCATTGAGCATCTGCCCCCTGGTGGTCAGTGAACATCATAGTGACCGGTCGTTCCGCAGGTTGTCCTGCTGTTTGGTCAATTTGTATATTAGGGTTTTATTATATAGGATTATTGACCATATTCCCTGTGCTCTACTTTACATCCCTTGATTATTCTGCTACTACCAATCTGTACTTCACCTGTTTTACCCATATTCCTAACCCTGCTTCCATCTGGCAACCATCAAAAAGTTTTCTGTGTGTTTGAGTCCGTCTTGTTCTGCTATTTGTTTATTTGGTTTTTTAGATTCAATTGTTGATAGATACATATTTATTGCCATTTTACTGTTCATATTTTTAATCTTTTCTTATTATTCTTCTTAAAGAAGACTTTTTAACATTTCATGTCATACTGGATTAGTGGTGATGAACTCCTTTAGCTTTTTCTTGTCTGGGACGTTCTTTATATGTCCTTCCCTTCTAAATGACAGCTTTGCTGAGTGGAGTAATCTTGGTTGTAGTCCTATCACTTTGAATATTTCTTGCTAATCCCTTCTAGCCTGCAAAGTTTAGAAATTTAGAAATTCTCTGTTGAGAAATTAGTTGACAGTCATATGGGAGCTCCCTTGTAGGTAACTAACTGCTTTCCTCTTAATGATTTTAAGAATCTATCTTTGTCTTCAACACATTCTACATGTTAATTAGGATGTGTCTTGGTGAAGGCCTCTTGGGTTCATCTTGTTTGGGACTCTCTTTACTTCCTGGACTTGTATGTCTAGCTTCTCCAGGTTAGGAAAGTTTTCAGTCATTAATTTTTCAAATAGGTTTTGAATTTCTTGCTCTCTTCTCCTTCTGGCAACCCCAGGATATAAATGGTGGTATGCTTGAAGCTTCCCAGAGGCTCCTTTCACTGTCTTCATTTTTACCTTTTGCTGTTATGATTTTATGTTTTTTTTCTTCTTTATATTCCAAATCACTATTTTGATTCTCAGCTTCATCTACTCTACTGTTGATTTTTTGTAAATGATTCTTCATTTTAGTTAGTGTATCTTTCATTTTTGACTGGTTCTTTTTCACAAGTTTCATGTCATTTTTTTATGCTGTTGGAGTTCTTTCTAAGTTCATTGAACATCTTTATAACCAGTATTTTTGAACTCTGTATCTAATAGATTGCTTGTCTGTATTTTGTTTAGTTCTTTTCCTGGAGTTCTGTTCTTTTATTTGGGACATGTTTCTTTGTCTCCTCATATGGGCAGCCTTCCTGTGTTTGTTTGTTTGGTTATGGTTTTTTGTTTTGTTTGTTTTGTATTAGGTAGAACTGCTATGTCTCCCAGGCTTGGTAGTATGGCCTAATATAGTAGGAGTCCTATAGGATCCAGTGGCCTGGAAAGGCATTGTTGACTTCATTAGCTGCAAATAGTAGACCCTCCTTCTATGTTGGAAAATTTGAGGTGGGAAATAGATGAAATGTGCCAAGTATGTAACCTTACTGCTAGAGTAGCAGATCAGCTCCACTGGGCACCTTTTTATAAAAAAATATATTTTATTGATTTTTTACAGAGAGGAAGGGAGAGAGATAGAGAGTCAGAAACATCGATGAGAGAGAAACATCAATCAGCCGCCTCCTGCACATCCCCCACTGGGGATGTGCCCGCAACCCAGGTACATGCCCTTGACCAGAATCGAACCTGGGACCTTTCAGTCCACATGCCGACGCTCTATCCACTGAGCCAAACCGGTTTTGGCTCCACTGGGCACCTTTATTCCCTAAATTGAGCCACTCCAGAAACAAAATTTCAGGATCCATCACATTGATCCTTTTACTTTCCTACCTAAGTGTTATGTTGTAAATCATCTGACTCTAGTTATTTATTTTCTGACCTCCTTTACTATTTCATTTTCAATATTGGATAAATATTCAGTAGAAGTTGCAGCAGTGATGATCTTGCCTCTATTAGCTGTCTTAAATCTATAAATTGTAACCAGAGGCTCATTTGTTAACTTGTGCTACACTCTTCTGGGATGGATTCCTAGAAGTTAGTAGAAGCTCTTCCTCCAACATCTTATAGAACCATAGGAGGAACAGGCTCTATAAGGAGAAAATGTAAAATAGACTTGCTGCTTCTGAGAAGTTAGAAGTTTTTGACAAAAGGCAGGAAATAACCAAAAAATGCAATAACAACCTCCTGATAACTTTGTATTTATTTTTTGGTCTCTCTCTCTCTCTCTCTCTCTCTCTCTCTCTCTCTCTCTCTCTCTCTCCATCCCTCTTTTCCTTCCTCCCCCTCATGCATGTGCAATGTGGACCAATCTAATATTTATAGACACTGACTCTGTGCCAAACATTGTCCGGTTGATTGGTTGATTGGGCTATATCAGTAAATAAAACAGAAAAATATCTGCTCTCCTGGAGTTTACATCTAGTAGAGATAGACAGACAAGCAATATACACAATAAATAAATTGTAGAATACAGTAGAAGATGGCTAGTACTATGGAGGAAAGAAATACAACAGGGAAATAGGGTTTGTGAATATGAGAACAGTTGCAATTTAAATATAGCAGCCAGGGTGGGCTCAATTAGTAAGTTAACATCTGAGCATAGACTTAAAGGAAGATAAGGAGTTAGGTGGTTACTATCCTAGTGGTAAGGGTTCCAGGCACAGGGAACAGCCAGTGCAAAGGCTCTGCAGCATGGCACATTCAAGGACAGCAAAGGAGGCTGTGCGGTTTGAATGTAGGAGATGAGGTTGTGAAGCATGGTGGCAACCATGCTTAGGTAAATGTTTAATATTTTAACCTTGCTGACTTGGCTTCTGTCATTATTTGCTTGCTAAAATAATAGAAAAGTTATTTTGATTTTCTGAATTATATAAATCATCCCATTTGATTGAATACCCTATTGATTGTAATGTGAATACCCCATTGGTTGTGGTCATACTGGTTTTAGAAACCACATTCCTCTGTACCTGGAGGCCAAGACTGCACAATTACTCTAAATTGCCCCAGTGGCTCCAGATAATGTGTTTCTGTCAACTCAGTGGTCCGAAGACCCAAAACTATAATTAATCTTTATAGATAACTAACTCGCTCAATTTTGCTTCTGTAACAAACTGCTTTTTTGCAAAACAGGTTCCTCATTCCAAACCCCGAGATGTAATCAATACCTTTGCAATTTTTGCCTATATAAATCTGGTGTTGCAGCCATCTTATGACTACGAGATTTGAGAGAGCAAAATGCCCCCTCGTAGTCCTGGCTTCGAAATAAATGTGACTCCTTAATTCGACTTCTTGAGGCGTCCTTGTGTGATTCGCGGGGTACATTACAACAGTTGCAGCAGTGAGGACCTTGCATACCATTGATGGACGTAAAATGGGATTCCCCCAGAGGACTGACTAAGGAGTGCTAAGGTAGTGTAATAATGTGTAATAAAAGGACTTTGATCGATATGTAGCCAAAAGAAAAAAGTAGACCAACCAAGAGTAGTTGCAACTAAAAACCTGAAAGAAGTATTGCATAAAATATTTTCACTGTAATCCACAGTAAGAAATACATTTTATAGCATGACGCAGCACTCACACAAAAGACATGCTGATAGCTTTGAGTAAATTTATTTCACAGCTTAGTAGTAGGTTGTGATCTGCAGTTGAAAAACATTGCTGTCAGTAATGTGATCATTTTGGTTATATACTAACACTTGGATAACATAATCAAGAGCGTTGTCAACTCTGAGCATGCTTTGGCTAAACACCACATAGGGCCTAATGACTTTAAACAGGGACCCACCATTATCCCATTTATCAAAATCCAATGTATATATAAGATATTCTGCTTTTATGACAGCGGTCATGATATAAAAATATTGTGTGGGTTGGGCCACTATTAGGAAATTTAAAACATATGAAATCTGTGTATATCATTTTTGACAAGCAGCCAATATTTATGGTAGTTAAAGAAATTTTATGTCAAATAAGCAATTGTTTTATGTTTTCATTAAGGCATAGACCTGGCCCTAATTAGTAAATTTGCTAATAGATTTTTGCTCATTATCTCCAGACCAATCGTTAGATATATTTGTTTTTAGAGAACAGTGCAGATTTTAGAACTGTATCTCAACATGTTTGCGAGTTTCTCAAAAGGTTTGGGAATAACTTGATTTTATAAGTGTGTAAACATAAATACTTTTCTGAACTGTTAAATCTCCCTTTCAAAACTCAAAATTCACTTTCAACTAGATTATAATTTAATTTTTTTTTCATTTCAAAAAGTTCTTAGATGTACTATTATATACGTTCAAATTTTATAGACACTGGAATTATTCCTACTGACATGCTTACCATACAGTTGAGTGTCCAATATTTTCAACAGTGTTATCCAATGGATCTTTCTGCAATGGTGGAAATGCTCTATATCTGTACTTCCTGTTAACGAAGCTACTAGCCACATGGGGCTTTTCAGCACTTGAGATGTGGATTGTGACTGAGAAACTGAATTTAAAATTTTGTTCAGTCCTAATTAATTTAAATTTAAATAGTCATGTGGGGCTAATGGCTGCCATATTGGACAGAGCAGTTTCAGAAAGAAAATTTAGCAAGTTACTTTTCTGCTTAAACCCCTGCAATGGCTTCTAATGGCCCTTCAAATAAATTTAAAATCTTCAGTTTGGCACTCAAAGCCAAGACAAACTGACCCTGCCCACCCCTTAGTTACTGCAACTTCAGCCTCTTGGGTCTGCTTTCTGCTCCTACAGCATGCCACACTCCTTCTGCTCCCAAGGACCTGACACAGGAGTTCCCTCTACCAGGAAGGTTTTTTCCACTCCCACCCAACATTCCTCTCATATCTGGTGAGTGATAGCAAAGACAACAAGACAGAAAAGCTCTCAGTCATTGTGCAGCTCACAGTCTAGTTAGAATGACAGATTTTAAAAATTAAATGAGCAAAATAGTGGTAAATTGTGATAGGCATATCAAATCAAGGCTCTGAATTGGACCAGAGAATAATGGCACATGGGTGGGGAGAGGGTTACCAGAGGATATTACATTTTATCTTATTTTTAAATATATTTTTATTGATTTCAGAGAGGAAGGGTGTGAGAGAGAGATAGAAACATCAATGATGAGAGAGAATCATTGATCAGCTACCTCCTGCGTGCCCCCCACTGGGGATCGAGCTTGCAAACTGTGCATGTGCCCCGACCGGTAATCGAATTGTGACCTCCTGGTTCATAGGTCGACACTCAACCACTGAGCAATACTGGCTGGGCAGAGGGTATTACATTTTAAATGAGGCCCTAAAGGGAAAGAAGGAGCCACATATGTGAACAGTAGGAAGAAGGGCACTGAGGAGAACTTATTGCGGCAGTAGTTAAAGCTTATTGCTGTAATTATTTATTTAATGTCTGTATGCTGCTTATCTTACCTTATTTCTCATAGCACAGAGCCTGGCATGGAGTCAATGCTCAGGATATTCTTATTAATAAATAAATAAGTAAATAAATTGAATTCTAAAAAAATCAAACAATTGCTGTAGAATAACGGAAAGGGAAAAATCATTAGTGATTATTAATTATGACTTCCTTTGGCATATAAAGATAATTTTATCCAAAGGTTTTGAACCTTTAAAGTATAGCTTGTAAAGTACAAATAATAATAATCAAGAATCAAGAATTTGTTGATATTCCACAAAATCTCAGAATACCTTATTGATGCAACTGTTTCTTGTTTCTCATCTGTAATACCTTAGTTCCTACAGTTACTGTACTAATCACAAAGTGAGCGTACGTGAGGCATGCCTTCCTTTTGTGCTTAGGATCCTTTCCCTCTTGGCTGCTCAAGATAAGGAGCATTTCGGCTCAAGATTGCACAGTAAGTTCATACTTCCAGTCCCCACCTACACCAGCACAAACAAATAACATATAAAGGTATGATACAAAAACTGAAAAAGCAAACCCATGTTGTATGTCAAGACAAGCATCTGTATGGACTCTAAGTAGAGAGAAAACATGGCACAGTACGTTGTGGCTGGTGCTCGCAGGCAGGCAGAGGCAGCCGGCGGTTCCACGGTGACGGTGACCAGAATTAAGGGCATTCTGTGTGAGAGGAGTCAGGACAGGCTCCTTATTTCACAACAGGAAGTGAGGTAGGGATGATAAGGAGAATATCTTTAAGAGGGAAAGTATAGACATAACCTCTCAGACAGGGACCTGTGCAAGGCCATGCGTGACTCGGTGCCTGGATCTAGGTGTTTCCAATATGACCAAGGATAGGATCCAGGAGCTCCAGATATAAGACTTGGCTTTGAGTTGGGAGCCGGATGGAGGTGATCAAAATTTCTAGATAAGGGACATGAGTGGAGCAGAAGGTAGGGGTGAGGGAGACAAACAAAAACTATATTCCAAAATAAGCCTGCAACCTCAATTTCTAAAAACACATGAGGAAGAAAGGACTGCTTAAAACATGGCCCACAGAATCTGCAAGAGTTAAATGGATTCTTTGTTCCTTCTTAACAGAGTAATCTGAAAGTGATGCTAAAATATTTGTTTTAAAGCCCCAAAGAGATAAAGAAATACCCTCATAGAAAAGACAAGGGATTATAAAATAAAAACAAATGGAAATAAAGTGAGAACAAGGTTATATTAAAAAACAAGTCCAGTTGGATTCCTCAAAATGAAAAATACAGCCATTGAAATAAATGCATTAAGTAGAATAAATTCTAGACTAGACATAGAGAAATGGTCAGTTAGAAGATGGTAATGAGGAACTGGCGGATAAAGCAGCATACATAAGGAGGTAGAAACTTGAAAGAGCAGTTTGTAAAAGTGGTGACTAGACTGAGAGGCATCAACAAGAGAATGGAGGGAATGGCAGAGAAGTTAGACTTGGAGAAATAATGAAGAGTCTCAGGTTGATTCCTGGTCAGGGCACATACGCAGGTTGTGGATTCAATCCCTGGCTGGAGTGGGTACTGGAAGCAATCAACTGATGTTTTTCTCTCACATGGATGTTTTTCTTTCTCTCTATTTCCCTCCCTCTCTCAAATAAAAAATACATATCCTTGAGTGAGAATAATTGTGCTTAATCCCTGGATGCCCTTGCCTAGAGGACAATGTAAACACATGTGTCCTCCCAAGATTACCCACTCTACTGATTGTATCTAAAGATAAAAATTCCAATAAAAGCCTATTGAGGCAGGCAATCAAGGCTGCCTGGCTGCTATCAGCCAGGTCATTCCTTAGCCTTCTCTTTCACAGTGAAACAATGTCGGAGTAATCTGTTCATCCATCATTCAGGGGTTGCTGGTCAGCCCTGGCATATATGTTACGTGTATACAATTTAAAAACTGGACAGGAGGAATATACACTTAGCTTAAGATAGTCAAACCCTTTAGGGAAAAAACAGGCAATTGTACAAAGGAGGCATCAACTATATGTGTAATACCTTAGTTTTTAAAATCAAATATTTAAAGCAAATGTGACAAAGTTTCTCTGTACTTTCTGAATGTTTGCAGAGTTACAGAGCTTGTCTAATTATAATCAGTACTGCAGATGGCCTTTTACTTTAAAACAGACCAGATAGAAGACATAACACCACATCCTCCAGTTGCGAAGAAGATAGGCTGATAAATATTCTTAAAAATCAGTTATGTGGTGCTCAGCAAAGATAGCTCTAATCTCTGTGTCCATTTAGGATTGTGATAAAGAGAACAGACTTGAGTTGTAGCCAAAGAGATTTAGATTAGATATTTGAAATAACTTCATGTCTCTGCAAAACATTCAAGACGGCCCGGGAATTTTTAGAACAAGAACTTTGTTGAAACAGCTTAGATCCTAGCCTACTTGGAACTAGAAGGTTTATCAATGTCATAGATGTCCTTTGAAATTTGAGATTCTGTCTGCTAACTCTGTAGATATAAGGACTTTAATTGCTTTACTTGGAATCTACAGCAAGGCAGAAGGGTCACTGAGGAACAAAACAAAGAAGCTTGGTCCTCAGTCCTCATAAGAACCTAGCTTAATCTGAGAAGCTAATGGTATCCCAGTAGGACCATTACTGGGGGCCAATGATGGAGGGTAGGGCACTGCTTCACCTGTACTCCACCTTATTTCTACCTGTCCATCAACAAGCATTTGTAGAAGAGCATTCAAATTCCACACTGTGCAAAATGCTCAGAAGAATGAATACAAGAAGAATAGCATCATTGCTTATACTTCAAGTTTGCAATCAAATTGAAAAGACCTACACAGATTAAACTACTAGAAAAATATAACTCAACAACTGATAATTACAGTAAAGAAAGATCAGCATGGACTGGGCTCATTGTGCATGAGAGGGTCTATAATGAGCCTTGAACAGTCACAGACAAGTTGAAGTGCTGGGCGCCAATTGCCGGGGTCCAGTGCCAATGGTCCAGGGGTTCCCAAAGGTGTGGGCGGAATCGGCAAAGAATGAAGGACACGGAGACAGCGTTCAGATGATCAGCATAGCTAGGTTCTCTCTATTGTCCTGTTACATCTGTATTTATACCATTTGATCCTATAAGCATGCCTCTATAGTTACACCATCATATGTTTTGGGTCCTCCTTTGACCTTCTACAGTTCCTTGTTTTATGTTTATAGTTTCTTATATGACCTTTGATAAAAATCTTATCTCTATTTAGCTCTGTTGATTTTAATCTTGTCTAGGTTAGTCTCTGTGTTCCATTATAAGGGCTAGTTTGTTGTCTCTATTCCAAGGTCATTATCCTATTGCTATAAGGAGATTTTCCTATTCTATGGCCTGAGTAAGGATTGTGTAGCTTAAGCGTGATTGTTCGTAGTTAAGGTGATTAACTACCGGCCTGGCACTTAGTTAAGGGGTTTTACTGATTTATTCCCTTCCCTAGCCCTGTTAATCCCTAACTCCAGGGAAACATTCTCACCTGGGGAAACAACCTTTCTTGGGGAGGTGGCTCTGGTTATAACACATAGCGCTAAAAAGGGGGAGCAAACATATTAAGAACAGTATGCCATATACACCAGGTCCCTTGAAACATATGCTGTGTGGATGTTTCTTCCCTGCAGCGACTGTGTCAAGCAGCAAGGATGGACCAGCTTCTGGCATTAAAGGAGTTCCAGATGCTGGCTAAACGTGGACTAAAACCCAAGGGAGGAATATTCATGAATATCAGAGAATGTTTGTAGAAGTTTTGTAGAGGTAATGAAGTAAAATAGTTGATTAGTGGTGTATAGTCACAGGATGCTTTAAAATCAGCGAGAGAATTTTAGACTTTAGGATGGAGGGGAGAGAGAAGCCAGTGTGTGTTCTTGAGTAGGACAGAAATATATTGAAAATCATGTACATATCCAAGATTTGTTTGGCAGCAATTTTCATAATTATTATATACTAGAGGCCCGGTGCACAAAAATTTGTGCACTCAGGGGGTCCCTCAGCCAGGCCTGTGCCCTCTTGCAGTCTGGGATGCCTTGGGGGATGAACACCTGCTGGCTTAGGCCCGCTCCCCAGGGGATTGGGCCTAAGTTAGCAATCAGACATCCCTCTGGCAGCCCAGCAGCCCTCAGGGGATGTCCACTTGCCAGCAGGGAGCAGACCTAAGCTGCAGTTGGACATCCTTAGCACTGCTGAGGAGGTAGGAGAGGCTCCCACCACCACTGCTGTACTGGCAGCCATCAGCCTGGCTTGTGGCTGAGCAGAGCTCCCCCCATGTGGGAGCGCCCTGACCACAGGAGGGCAGCTCCTGCACTGAGCGTCTGCCACCTGGTGGTCAGTGTGTGTCATAGTGACCAGTAATTCCCAGTCTTTTTGCTGTTAGGGTCAGTTTGCATATTACCCTTTTACTATATAGGATAGAGGCCTGGTGCACGGGTGGGGGCCGGCTGGTTTGCACTGAAGGGTGTCCTGGGTCAGGGTCGGGGTCCCGCTTGGGTGCCTGGCCAGCCTGGATGAGGGGCTGAGGGCCGTTTTCAGGCTGGCTGGCGACTGAAGCTCCCAGCCTCTCCTTTTTTTCTTTTTTTTAAATTCTGGGATTTATTTACCTTCTATAATTGAAACTCTGTTGCCATCCTGCTCACTCCAGCTCTGAGGTCGCAGCTGACTGAAAGCAAGTATCTGGGGTTTGTTTAGCTTCTATAATTGAAATTTTGTTGCTTTCGGAGCTCAGAGCCAGGCCACGGCAGGCAGGGAACCTTGGCTTTCTCCATCACTGAAGCAAGCAAACCTCCTGCTCGCTTCAGCTGTGTGGCTGCCAGCCGCCATCTTTGTTGGCAGTTAATTTGCATATCTCACTGATTAGCCAATGGGATGCGTAGCAGAGGTATGGTTAATTACCCTTTTTGTCTTTTATTAGATAGGATGGATTATGTGTAAAACAAAAGATCAACATACTTTTCTGTTCCTTTTTATATTAAAATGTAGGATTTTTATTGTTAAAAGAGGACTGTTAATTATTTCAGAACACATTTAAGAAACAAAGACTATGTATAATTGGATAATCTTATCATTAATCAGACAATTATGTTGAGCTTTAACCTGGAGCTTAAAACCCTTTCCCAATGGTTTTTTCTTCTTTAGATTTTTCACTGCATCTAAGTACTATTTTTCCAAAAATAGCAATAACAGTATTAACAACTAATATGACTAATATGAACAACTAATATTCTTTACTTTTTATTTTTTTTATTGTTTAAAGTATTACATGTGTCTCCTTTTCCCCTGATTGACCCCCCCTTGGCCACTCTCACCCCCCAGGACAAGCCCCCACCACCCCAGTGTCCATGTCCATTGGTCATGCTAATATGCATGCATACAAGCCCTTTGGTTGATCTCTTACCCTCCTCCCCTGCCTTCCCTCTGAGGTTGGATGGTCTGTTCAGTGTTTCTTTGTCTCACTAATGTTCTTAAATATAGAATTTCAGCCTGGCTGGTGTGGCTCAGTGGGACTCTCAGAAATTTCATTTCAGATTCCCAGCATAATGCTTATATAGTACTCGCTCCTATGGTCTTGGGAGCATCAGTATTAAGAGCTAGGCTCAGTGCGCAGAGCAGCAGGCTGAGCCCTGAACTGAGAGCAGGATACTTGTGCGTGGTCCTATCTCCATGTCGACTCAGTCAAGCCATTTCCAAGTCTAGGTTTCATCTAAAACTGAGAGGGAAAAATTAAAAATAAATAAAGAAATAAAATTTCCAGTCAAACCTTACATAAAAATATATTCATTTATGTATAAGGAATTCTGGTTTGATCCTAGCCTGACATATTTTAGGGTATATTTGGAAGGTAAGTAGGAAAAGTCTAGTTGCATTGAGTATAGAATTCTCTTGTGAGTATAACCCATTCTTAGAGAGTCACACACACACACACACACACACACACACACACGGTTGAAAAACAGTTTTCTAGCACTAGAAAATGGGGGGCAACAGTGACTATATTGTCTACTATTTAGAGCCTCTTTGGCCCAGTCCCTGTGGACTGGTAGTTGAATTCTAGGACAAATTCGGAGACATTGGAGGACAAATTGCTCAACAAACCACATCGGTCAGATGAATATTTTCAGCTGCAAAGACAAAATTCCTGACTCAAGCTGGAGTAAGCGATTGGTCTATATGATCAGATTCCAAAGCTAGACCATTAGTTCCATCCTGGGACTGGTTCTTTGCATGTTCCCAATTTGGCTGCCAGTGGCAGTGGGAGTTAACATGCTCCTGCTGTACATAGAAGTATGAAATATAAGTCCTTCTTTTTATTCTGCCTATTGATGTAAGAAAAGTCCAAACCTGTAGAGAATTTTTAATGAGTTTATTGGAGCCAACTTGATGACAATTGCCAGGAAGCAAAATCTCAACAGACTGAGAAAATGCTCCAGAGAATAGGAGTTTTGCAATCAAAGGAGGAGACATAAAGAGGGTTACATGAAATTCATTGGTGGTTTACTAGGGAGGCGGGAGAAAGCAAAGCAGGGAAATCTCTGAGACTGGATAAGGAGTAAAATGGAGAGACATACCTCTTGTACATTGAAGATAGTTAGGATAGTTAACATATTAACATTTACAGTACATAGAAATGGTATTTGGGGAACACTTATGATAATGAGGGATTCTGTGGCCTCGTGCTCTCGTGGGAGACTGTGCCCTGAAGGATCTGGAAAAAAGAGGATTACTCTGACATTCCAAATGTATGTTATCTTAGATGCAAAAAGACAAATTCAGGCTTAGTTAAGGTAAAGACTGATCTTTGTCAAGGAAGATACTGACCTAGGACATAACTACCTGCTATGACTAGCTTTTAGACAGGAATTTATAATTTCACACCATCCTTGTGGTTACTTTAGGTCTCTGAGTTTGTAAGGCCCTCCATGCAGGCCTCCCCTGAGCTTGTCAGGTTTAGTATGTGGCCCCCTTTTCATCCACATGCCTACATTATCTCAGATTATGTGCCATTCCTGGCCTAATCATTAGCTGGGGCACTGCTTTTGACTTGAACTAATCAGGTGCAATCCTTGGTGATCCAGATGGTAGTCAAATGACCTGAGATGTGTGGTAGAGGGGCACGTTTCTGAAAAGTATTTTGGTTCAGTAAGGTACTAATGAATAGTCTGCAGGCAATGGACATCTTTCATGACTGACCTCGTGTCTGGGGAAGAGAGGGTTGAGGAGAGCAAAGCTAGTGGGTTAAAAAAACTTACTTGGAGGTTCCAGAACACAGGGATTGTTGGCAAGTATGGGTGTGTTATTTTATAAGTCAAAGGACTTAAGTTCCTCAATCTAATAGATGGTTAAAAACGCAGTTTTGGTAATTCTGATGGTTTATATTCTTTGATATAAATTGAGCTTCTCATTCACTGCTATTGTTTGGGCAAACATCACATGTTCTAGGCAGTTGGACGGAAGTTGCTTAAGATAAATTATCAAATATGTGTAAGAATTGGAGACTATGCCTGGGATTTGGGATGCATGAAAATTCAAGAGGTGCATTTACACAAACCTCTGGGGATTTGGCTAAAGTAGAGAATAAAAGATATTTCTAAAAATGTTTTTTTATTGATTCTTGGTATAATTATACTCTGAATCATGAATGCAGTCTATTTTTTAAAATTGATTTCAGAGAGACAAAGGGATAGAGATAGAAACATCAATCACCAATCAGCTGCCTCCTGTACGCCCCCTACTGGGGATCAAGCCCAAAATCCAGGGCTGTGCCCTGACCAGAAATCACACCGTGACCTCCTGCTTCTTGGGTTGACTCTTCACCACTGGGCCTCACCAGCCAGGCTGCAGCCTATTTCTTGATAGGTAGGTTTCAACTGCAGAAATTCTACTTCAGCTTTGACCTCTGCTGGTGGCATCATTTTGATGTTAATGCCAGTTGATATAGGCCTCCTTTCTTTAGCAATAAGAATGCTAAGTGTCCTTGCGCTTATTAAAGGAGACATGTTTCTACCTCTTTTAATGCATGTACTTTGCATGTTAACGGGGAGGTTGGCTGTGGTTGAACTGAATTTCTAAGCACATGTGTGGTATCCTGATAAAGAAAATGAAACCTCGTCTCCACGTCATTAGGAGAAGCATGCTGATTTTTTTTAATACTGTGTATCCGACACACACTGAACAATCTTATTTCTACTCCAAAGAGGGAAAAGGTCAAATCATGTTACATGCCTGTAAGGTATTTTAAAGTTAATCAGGCCCTTTGGGTCTAATTTAATTTGTGTAAGATTGCTGTTGATGATTAAAATACCTATTTAAGATTTTTGTTAACAGTCTGTTACATGGACTTAACAGAAACACTTTCAAAGCAGTCTGTTCACTTTCCCCTGTCAAATTCGGGTTACATAGCCTTCACAGATGTTGTTAGTAGACATTGATATGAAAAGAGGATAGAATACAAATTAAAATCATAAGTGTACTCAAACTGCCAGCGTTGAACTTTGGTTAAAAACATCTGTCACATAAAAGCAAACATTCAGAGCTATTGCGTCTTGTAATAGTGGTCTTTATTTTTCATATCTTTGGCATTTTCATTATTTTATGTTACTGCTCCCTTTGGATTTTTTTTGAACAAATGATTTCTTTCCTTCTTCTTCTTCTTCTTCTTCTTCTTCTTCTTCTTCTTCTTCTTCTTCTTCTTCTTCTTCTTCTTCTTTTTTTTTTAACATCACTGACTTTTCTACAAGAACTGCATTTGTAAGGCACTGGTACCACGTCCCATGCATAGCTGGAATCCTAATAGTCACATAGAATGGAAAAGGGCAGCTGACTCCCGCAGAGTACTTGAAAGATGTGCATATGTTTAACTTGTATAGTCCAATACTAAGTCAAACTGGCTCTTTGATTCTTTCTAGAAGGTTATTTTTCATCATCAAAAAATGTACAGTTACCATCCTTTAGACATGAAGCTTCCATGAAAAACACGTCAGTTCAGTTCTCTCTTTTGTGCAATCAAGATTTCAGAATATTCTTGAGCCAGCCTTCTGTTATTTGTTATAAATCATAATTTTTTTTAAATTTAACATTTTATTTCTTTCATTACTTTGTTGCATAGCTTTAAATTTTTATTCCTTTGTTCTGTTTTCGTTTTCTTTTATCTAGGCTTTATATTTCAAAACCACAGCCCTCCTACGTCATTTTTTCTCTCCTTGATTTTCTCTCCCAGCTCCCCTTCTACCTTCTTTAACTCTTATCTCTTTTATAGGGGAAGAGGTTTATCTGATAGAAAGTTAAGTGTCCTATGAGCTGCAGTTAAGCATCTGCACCCCAGCATCAAGAGCAAGATGACAATGAGCACCTCCCCTCCCCAGCATCACAGTCCACTGCCCAGGAACACTCCTTTGCTTCTTGTGTGGCAGGAAAGGGCAAGGTGGGCACACCAGCACAGACGCTAAGAATTGTAGGCAAATAATTTTAAAAGAATCAAGTTATTCATTGAGTATGAAACAGTTATAAACCTTATTTATTCTTGATTTAACCTGAATAGTGATCTTATAATATATACATTATGATTAATCAGGTGATTGAGGACTTAAAACTTAAATGGAATGAATTATCTTGGTAGGCATTTGGCTGAAGGCTTACCATAAGGTGATCTTACTCTAAAATTATTTTTTAAAAGTATATTTATGCATAAAAGTGGAACATAAGATTTAGATTAATTTAGAAATCTCTATTTTATAGTGTTTTATTTATGGATAATTGACATTTTAAAAAGGAATTTAAAAAACTAATAGAAAAAGTTGTGGATTATTCCACCTCAATCTCTTTCTTCCTGGTCACCCAGGTTAGTCACCACACTCTCCTTGCTGTCCCTTGTGCCATCTATGAGATTATATAATCGCCAACTCCTTTTCATTCAAAACAAAATCCCTTTTATACTAAAGCTGAAAATATACTAAATGTCATGAATGTTGAGATTCAAATCAAAGGCCTTGCAATCATATTTCTCTCCCATAACTACTGGAAACCAGTAGAAAGACCTGGACTTCTTACCTCAACACAGGGTAACTCTAAAGGGAAATCTCAGCTCCAGATCTCCCCATAGAATTAAGTGAGGCCTCTGTTGCAACTGAGTTGTGGTTCAACTTCCTCTGACAGTTCTGCTTCCCTCACTCCCTCCCAAGTATTGATCCTAAGGACATTCCCCAATGAACCTCCCATGAGTTATCAAAGTGGCAGAATCCGTTTCCCAGGGAACCTGAGCTATAGCATTCTACAACTTGCTTTTGACATGGATCATATTCTAAGGATAAATCCACATTGGTGTGTATCCATTATTCTAACTGCTAAATGGTATTCTATTCTATGGGAAATCACTCTTTAATCATTCACACATTCAGTTAAGTTGTTAGTACTTTATGCAGTTACAAAAGGGTTGCAATGAATACATGTGAATATGTCCATTTGGCACATGTTGAAGGGATTCTTTAGGGTCTATACCTACATGTGGAACTGCCAGCTTGTAGGTTATATAGGCCTTTAAATTTATTAAGTAATCCTAGGTTTCCAAAGTGATTGTAAACATTTACTCCCTAACCAATGGTTTTTAAGTTTTTCTTCTCTCACATCCTCACCAACATTCTGTGTTATCAGGTTATATTTTTTCCAAGCCAATGAGTGAAAAAGCCATCTCAATGTTGTTTTAGTTTTAATTTCTCTGACTACTGGTGAAATAAGCTATTTTTTCATGTGTTTATTGGTTATTCAAGTTTCTTCTTCTATAAATTGCCCATTCACATTCTTTGCCCATTTTTAATTGGTTTACCACTTTTTCTCAGCAATTTGTTGAAATTCTTTATATACTAATAGTTGTCTGCTTTGTGCTATACAAATAGCCTAATGTGTGCTTTGCTTTATTGTGTAGATGGTGTTTTTAAGATATTCAAGTTTATTATCTTTTATGGTTTATAGCTTATTATATCTTTTATGCTTTATTATATAAGTACTTCCCTGCTACAATGTCATAAGGCTATTATTTTCTATTTTCTCCAAGCTTTTTACAGTATTGTTCTTTTACATTTAAATTTTTCATATATCTGAGGCGACAGTTTCCATAAGACTACTAATTTGCAATGCTGCTTCTGTCATATGACAAATGTCTATATATAAGTTGTTAAATTTCCAGACTTCTTTGTTTTGAGTGTTACAAATTTTCACTATGATATGTCTATCTTTGGTTTTATTATTTTTATTCAAGAGTGAGGGTAAAATATACTTTTGGATAAATGAAACCTAAAAAATTGACTATATCCTTGCTGAAAGAACTACTGAAGGATATACTTCTGGAAGAAGAAAACTGAAATCAGTTAAAAGAATTGGGATTCAAGAAGCAATGATGAGAAAGGAATGTGGCAAAAATGCAAGTAAAACAAAGTAAGCACTGGCTACAAAACAATAATCTAATATGTCTGGCTATTCTAAGGGTTATTTAACAGCCAATCTCTTCTTAACCATATCACAAAAAATAAAGGGAACAGCATGGACAATAACAGAAAGTGTAAATATAAGGTGGAAGATTTTGATAAATCTGTGCTGGTTGAGATATAATTTGGTGCTTTTCTTTTTTCCCATGATGGTAACTAGTGAAATAACAAACTCAGGATTTTTTAATTTTTTTTTTTTTTACAAAATTAGAATTTGCAGATATTTTCAGCTTATAGTAGTATAGGCATCATACAGTTGTAATTTAAACTTTAAAAAGTAAATAGACACCACATAGCTGCTGTGGTCAAAAAGGAGCCCAGAGTGACAGTTTTCTTTGACGGTCGCCGTTCTGTTTGCTGTAACCGATCTGCAACATTGCAGGAAAAGACAATTAAAAAGAAAAAAGAAAAAAAAAAGTAAATAGACAAAAAGGTGGAAGCAATATCAAGTGTTCATCAATGGATAAACAAAATATGGGACACATACAGTGGAATATTATTTAGCTTTAATAAGGAAATTCTGAGTCATGGTACAAAAATGGATGGGCCTTGAGGACAGTACGTTAAGTGAAATAAACATCAAAAGGTAAATACTGTATGAGTTCATTTATATGAACTATCTGGAGTAATCAAATTCATAGAGACAGAATGGAAATGGTGGTTGTTGGGGCTGCAGAGAGAAGAGAATGTGGAGTTATTATTTAATGAATACAGAGTTTCAGTTTTGCAAAAAATAAAAAATGTTCTGGAAATATAGATGATGGTTGCACAATGGGAATGTACTTAAGTTACTGAACTGTACACTTAAACATGGTTAAGATGATAACATTTGTTATGTGTTTTTCAAGACAATTTAAAAATAATTTAAAGAAGTCAGTAAATTCTCCTTGGATTTAGATGTTTTATAATGTGTACAGGGGTGAAAACACTTTTGAGAGAAGATTCAATTGCTTTGTCAAGCTTCTCAGACATCAAGTCCAATCTGGTGGGAACATACCTTTTCCACCTCCCACAGCACCACATCCAACTCATCCTAGAGTCAGTGTTCCTGTTTACATTTGAATCTATTCCCTTCTCCATTGGCACTCCAAGTCTTAGGTCAGGCCCTATCATTTCTTACTTTAAAAAAATCTTTATTGTTGAAAGTACTACTTATGTCCCCTTCCCCACACCCCATTGACCCCTTCTAGCCTAACCCTGCCCCCCTATCCCAGGCCTTTACCACCCTATTGTCTGTGGCCATGGGTTATGCATCTATGCATACAAGTTCTTTAGTTGCTCTCTTCCTGCACACCCACCCCACCTTCCTTCTCATTTCTTAATTTGATCAACACAATAAAATCATAACCAGTTTCCCTATAATCTTGTATCTTCCATGCTTTAAACTGAGCAATCTCCCCAAGCATACATCTGTTAGAAAGGAAAAACAAAGAAAAACAGATAAAGGAGGGAAGAGAAGGAAGTAGGGGTTAACAATGTGAAGTAAAGTTGAAGAGTCACATAGAAAATGTAACCTGAGAAACACTTAATGGATTTGTGTCCTTCAGGAGAGAACAGTTTAAGTTGTGGAGACAGAGGCCAGATGACAAATGTAAGAAGAAAGTGAAGAAAGTAAAATGAAATTAAGTGTTCACCACACAGAGGAAGCTACTACATCAGAGTCCATTGAGAATCTATCTCCCTGACCAACCTCAGGCACAAGGTCATTATGCATTAATATGATATTTACTTAATAATATTATCATATAGGTCTAGAAATATTTCCATGACAGAGTCATATTTTGTGCATAACACATAAGGAGCCACCAATTCTGCCCGTAGCCAGCCACGGGTCAATAATCTGTCATTTCTCCTGGAGAGTCTAATTACAACTCCAAAGCTCCCAACTCTTCTGTTCAGAGATTGGCACACTATGAACCACAGACCAAATACTGCCCACTGCCATTTTTTAAAATAAAGTTTTGTTGGAACAAGTCATACTCATTTATTAGTCTATTGTCTAAGACTGCTTTCATGCTACAACAGAGTTGAGTAGTTGAGAAGAGACTGCATAGTCTGCAAGCTGAAGCTATTCACAATCTTGACCTTTAGGCAAGATTTTCTGACCCTTGCTTTAGTGATAAGCTAAAACTATGTGAGTAAACATGATTTGATATCTTATGTTAGGTGAATAGTACAATCTTTTGGCTTGAGCTCTTAATATTATACCCAAATCATGTCTACCATGAAATACAGTTTTCCACTTTTCATAGTCTCCGTTGTTTAAATAAAAGAAATGAATGCAATAACGTAATTCATGTTGTTGTTATTTTTAGGTTAGCTCTTCACGAACTCTTCTTCTTTGTCATATACATGATGCTCTTGAAATCGCAGATGAAGATTTATGTTAACCTGTATTGCTAACTTCTGTTAAATTATACTGGATTGCTTATTAAATGAGCACGATTACTCACATTAAATCTGTCACTGGTGAAAATATTGCACACAGAGAAGAGCATCATCTTCTCATTAGCCTGAGCCCCCAGGGCATGCCTTACTATGCACAGAGGCCTTAGTGCCTGGCTTTCCATGTGAAGCTCTGACTTTGCTGAAAGAAGTCTAGAAACTGATGTAGTCAGGCAGCTCCCTGCTGGCTACACATTTGTACAGAGCTCAAAAGCATTGTTTATTTCAGCAGAGATCTGGAATAAATTATCCTTAATAATTTGGCTTCTGAAATCAGTTTCAAATGTTAGATTATGGTAAACTTGCATATGGTGGGAGTGCTCACTTATAAATCATGATTCTTTTATTTTTGCAGAGTCCACTGGAAGGTAAAATCACATAGTAGGTACACAAGTAAATGTTTGTTGAACAAATTTATTATGTGAATTGTATCACAAATTGGGCATTTTTAGGTTCCTCACATTTAATAGGGGTGCTGAATCTTGAGGCTCTAAAGCGTTGTTTAGTCATATTTAAAAGGTGTGTCTGGCTCTGACTGGTGTTGTTAAGTGGTTAGAGCCTAAGAATGCACATTGAAGGGCCTCAGGTTCAATTCCCAGTCTAGGGCACCTACCTGGGTTGCAGGTTTGATCCTGTACCAGTCAGGGCACATGTGGGAGGCAGCCAGTCAATGTGTCTCTCTCACATCCATGTTTCTCTCTTGCTCTCTCACTTTCTCTCTCTTTCCCCCTCCCTCCCTCCCTCTCACTCTCTCTAAAAAAATCAATGGAAAAATATCCTCAGGTGAGGATTAACAACAACAAAAAAAGTGTGCCTGTGTGTGTATTTAAGGTAACTTTGTGAGAGGTACACAAACTATACCCTGATGATAATGCACAACACCTAATGAGGGGACACAAATTAATTTTCTTATAAGATATGAAAAGTTAAAGAGTCTATCATGCTTACCCTAACAAGAAAAGTCAAGAAATTCTATGAAAGAATAGTTTGATTTGTTTCCTTGTTTTATACCCATCAGAGAATTCACTAGGAAACAAACAAACAACAACAACAAAAACACCTGAATTGGCTAAATTTTAGAAAGAATCCCTTCCTAGAAGACAATTTCTACAGCTGTTTTTATTCCTAGGGACATGTTGGAAAAATCACAGAAAGTAAGGGAGAAACCAGCCAATTTTTAAACTTTCCATGATTGTATGTGGGTTGATATAATAGATTAGAGTCCCAAGACGCCTAGTGACAGACCTAGTCTGTACCCACTCAGCCTGCATTGAGTGCCAGGGCCGGGGAACTGAGAAATATCCTCCAGGACATTTCCCAAGTTAAAGAAAGTGACCTGCTGAAAGTGGGAGCAAGGCAGTACAGACGAAAGATTCTCCAAGGCAGAATTTCATCAACTGCATGGTAGTGGCTCAATAAAGCTTGGGTGCTGGGCAGTAAAGCTGAGAGGAATCCTTCTTCTAAGCCATAGCCTTTGACCTAGTGCAAGGTCACAGTCTGCAGAAGCTGGGGTCAAAGTAGGAGAACTTTTTCCCCTACCCTGAGGCATTCTAAGCCTTTACATGTTACATTGTCACTGCCTACCGAAAGCTGGGGGAAGGGCATCAAAGTGGAAAGAGATGTTCCCAGCTTCCATAATGGAAAGGCAGAGTTTTAGAGCAAAGAAAATGCCACAGAAACCCCAAGAGTTGGTGGCTGAGCTATCCTATATAATAAAGAGGTAATATGCAAATTGACCCTCCCACCATCACAAAATGGCCACCCCCACATTGTCACCAGATGACCGGCAGGGGAGGGCAGTTGGGGGGGACCAGGCCTGCAGGGGAGGGCAGTTGAGGGCAAACAGTTTGGCAGAGGAGGGCAGTTGGGGGTGATTGGGCCAGCAGGGGAGCAGTTAGGTGTCAATCAGGCCAGCAGGGGAACAGTTAAATGGAGATCAGGCTGGCAGGCAGAAGCAGTTAGGGGCAATCAGGCAGGCAGGCAGGCAGGCAAGTGAGTGGTTAGGAGCCAACAGTCCCGGATTGTGAGAGAGATGTCTGGCTGCTGATTTAGGCCCAATCCCACAGGGATCCCACAGGGATCAGGCCTAAACTGGCAGTCGGATATCCCCTGAGGGGTCCCATATTGGAGAAGGTGCAGGCTGGGCTGAGGGACACACACCCCTCCCCTGCAACAGTGCACGAATTTTGTGCACTGGGCCTCTAATCCTATCTAATAAAAGAGAAACATGGTAATTGGCGTACGACCGCTACCCTTCCCATTGGCCAATCAGGGCAATATGCAAATTAACTGCCAGCCAAGATGGCGACCGGCAGCCAGGCAGCTTGAAACTAACATGAGGCTGGCTTGCTTCAGTGATGGAGGATTCCAACGTTCCCCACCTGCCACTGCAGGCCTCTGAGCTGCAGCTCTAAGCAACTATGTAACAAATATAGAAGCTAAACAAAACCCCAGAAACCTACTTTAGTCCGCCAGGCTTCAGCCAGCAGGATCGCAAAAGGCCAGAAACCTACTTTCAGCAGCGGAAGCCTAAGGGCTGGAGTGAAGCCTCAAAGCTAAAGCTGGCCCAGAATAAAAAAAATGAAAAAGAAAAATAGGAGTGATTGGGAGCTTCAGTCACCCCCAGCCTGAAAACACCCCTCAGCCCCTCACCCAGGCTGGCCAGGCACCCCAGTAGGGACCCCTACCCTGAAGGATGTGTGACCAGCTGCAAACAGCCATCATCCCCTCACGCAGACTGGCCAGGCACCCCAGTAGGGACCCCCACCCTGAAGGATGTGTGACCAGCTGCAAACAGCCATCATCCCCTCACCCAGACTGGCCAGGCACCCCAGTGGGGACCCCCACCCTGATCCAGGACACCCTTCAGGGCAAACCAGCCGGCCCCCACCCGTGCACCAGGCCTCTACCCTATATAGTAAAAGGGTAATATGCCTCCCAGCACCGGGATCAGCGTGACAGGGGCCAGCGCCCAAACCCCCTGATCACCCTGTGGCTCTGTGTGTGACAGGGGGTGGGGCCACAACCTCCCTATCCACCCTGCCCTGTTCGTGACAAGGTAAGGAGCCCCAACCCCCCTGATGGGCCCTGCTCTGTGTGTGACAGGGGGCAGTGCCCCAACCCCCTGATTGGCCCTGCTCTGTGCGTGACAGGGGGTGGCACCGCAACCTCCCCATCGACCCTGCCTTGACTGTGACAGGGGACGGTGCCCCAACCCCCCAATCGGCCCTACCCTGAGCGTGACTGAGGGTGGCATCACAACCTCCTGGTTGCCCTGCTCTGTGCATGACAGGGGGCAGCGCCCCAACTCCCCAATCGGCCCTGCTCTGAGCCTGACCAGGGGCTGCACCTAGGGATTGGGCCTGCCCTCTGCCACCCTGGAGCAGGTCTAAGCCAGCAGGTCGTTATCTCCCAAGGGGTCCCAGACTGCGAGAGGGCACAGGCTGGGCTGAGGAACCCCCCTCCCTGCCGAGTGCACAAATTTTTGTGCACCAGGCCTCTAGTACAATATAAAACATAACGAGGTTTCCCATAGTTTGGAAAGCTGGGAACTGGGCTGGGAAGCTTGGAGAAATTTCCAGAGTCTTGCAGGTTTTAGGTTTGCAAGATGTAGTGAAATAAAAGTCACAATACCACTCTTTAAACTTACAAAACCAGCCATGAACTGAATATAAAACCTGCAACAAAGCTCAGGAACAGTCCAGCTATAGATTAGATAGACCAGTTCCTGAATCATAGAGGACTGACAGGGCAAGAGCCATGCCATTTGATAGAAGCATTATTTGCCTTCATTCTCATCGTTCTTTCAAATTGTATGGTTGGTGTACAACAACAAGATTGTGAGAGACTAAGAGTAGTAGGACAATGGGACCCATAGTCAAGAGAAAATAATGTCATTAGAAGCATATCCACAGATGGCTCAGATTTTAACAACAGGGGAAAGTGGCTATAGGGTTTATGTGAACTATACTACATTTGCAACTTTTTTTGTAATCTAAAACTATTCTTTTAAGTTTGTTTTAAAACACTCATGAGACAATAGCAAATCATGTAATATACATGTAATTAGTGGCCCAGAAGGAGAAGTGAGAGAAAATTGAGCAAAAGATATATTTGAAAAATCATGGCCAAAATTATAAAAATTTCTGAAATGCACCAAGCCACACATTTAATAAGTATAGTGAATATCAAGCAGGATAAATAGAAAAACAACAACAACAACAACACATTTAGACACATCATAGTCAAACTGGTGAAAACCACAGGTTAAAAAAAGATCTTTAAAAACATCCCACAAAAAAAGCACACATTACATTCAGAACATCAATAAGAACAATGATCGCTTTAGAAAGCAAATGAAGGCTAGAGACTATAGAATAATATCTTTATGGGACATTAAAAATAAAATCAACATTTATATATATAAAGAGCCAGGGTCCATAACGTCCAAAACAACCAAAGACTGGACTGAACACTGGAAGTCAGTCCTGCAGTCAGTGCTTGGTCGCCATGGCAACCCATCACTGACTGCCTTGCTGCTTGCGCCATGGTGACTCCGCACTGACTGCTGAGGGGGCTGAAGATCAGGCCCGGAGAGAGGCCTGGAGAGCGAAGCAGGGTCTGATCCGCAGCCTCTGTGGCAGCTGTTGATCAGGCTTTGCCTCTCTTTCTCTCTGGGCCTCTCCAGCAGCCGTGGAGGCTGCTGATCAGCCCCGCCTCTCTGATCAGGCCCAGAGATAGGCCCAGAGATGCTGATTGGCATAGAAACTGACCAGTCAGAACCAAATCTGCGTGAACTGTGAGGAGCCAATGGCTGCCTAAGAGGTGGAGCTTTTGACACTGTCTGGCATAGAAACCAACCAATCAGAACCTAATCTGGGTGAACCGCAAAGGCAGAACCTAAGGTGGGGGCTGAGGAAGGGTTTTAAGGGTAAATTAGCTGTTTGGTGTAAAGTATAAGAAAGCGATTCAGTTTTTTAATGACCAGTTTGGCAGTATAGTGCATATGGCTGGCTATCAGTTCAGATATAGGAATTATGTATTTTTGTCTGTCAAGAGCATCTCCTCTTGCTAAAAAAGACTTCCCCCCATTTAAGCAATCCTATCCTACATAATCTATCTATACTAATAAAAGGATAATATGCTAATTAGACCAGGTCGACCAGCCATCTTCCAGACATCCAACTTCCTTCCAGACAAAGCCATGGTGGTGGGGGCCGAGGCAGAGGGAGTTAGGGGTGATTAGGCCAGCAGAGGAGGGAAGTTGGGGGTGAGATCAGACCGGCAGGGGAGGGCAGTTAGGGGTGAGATCAGGCTGGCATGCAAGTGAGCGGTTAGGAGCCAGTGGTCCCAGATTGTGAGTGGGATGTCCGACTGCTGGTTTAGGACATCCTCCAAGGGGTCCCCAATTGGAAAGGGTGCAGGCTGGGCTGAAGGAACCCCCTCCAGTGCACGAATTTTGTGCACCGGGCCACTAGTAATCCTATATAATAAAAGCCTAATATGCTAAGTGTCTGGTCTTCTGCTCGTCTGTTCAACCAATCAAAGCGTAATATGCTAATGATATGCTAAAGCCACGCAACTGCTTGCTATGACATGCACTGACCATCAGGGGGCAGATGTTCCAACCATTAGGTTAGCTTGCTGCTGGGGTTCAGCTGATCAGGACTGAGCGAGAAGGGCTGGACATGCCCTGGAGCCCTCCCGCGGTCCCTCCCTGGCTGGCCAATCTGTCGTGTTTCTCCTTGGCCCTGATTGTGCACCGGTGGGGTCCCTTGGCCTGGCGTACACCCTCTCACAATCTGGGACCCCTCAGGGGATGTCGGAGAGCCGGTTTTGGCCCTATCCCACAGGCCAGGCCGAGGGACCCCACTGGTTCACGAATTCATACATTGGGCCTCTAGTATTTTATATGCACCTCAGCAGTGTTTAACAATGTTTGTGTGTGTGTGTGTGTGTGTGTGTGTGTGCATACCCACTGCCTATATATGTATGTGTGTGTGTGTGCGTGTGTATGTATATGTATAATAAAAGCATAATATGCTAATTAGACTGGACAGCTGAATGACCTTCCAGACGTCATTCCAGACATCCTTCTGGATGACCTTCTGGATGAAGCCATGGAGGCAGGGGCCGAGGCAGAGGCAGTTAGGGGCGATCAGGCAGGCAGGCGAACAGTTAGTATCTAATTTTTAATTTATTTGTTTTATCATTAAAATAGCTCAATTTCTGTCATGTTTATTAGTCATTTGTATTGAGCAAAAAAATTGAACAGACACTTTACCAAAGAACATATATATAGTAAATAAGCACATGAAAAGATGTTGAGCATCTCCAGGAAATGCAAACTAAAACCATAATGTTATAACATCTATTATAATGGCTAAAAAGGAACAGAATCAGTGTTGGTCAGGATGTGAAAGAACTACAACTGTCTATCCTACTGGTAGGAATGTAAATGGTCCAAGCACTTTGAAAAACTTTTTTGACAGATCTTAAAAAAACTTAAAAGTTCTTTAAAACTTCTTAAAAAGGTAAACATACTTACCACATGACCCATATGTTCCACTCTGTGATGGTTAATTTCATGTGTCAACTTGACTGGGTCACAGGGTGTCCAGATATTTAGTTAAACATTATTTCTGCATGTGTCTGTGAGGGTGTTTCTGGATAAGAGTTAACATTTGAATCTGAGAAAGTCGATTGATCTCCTCATGGTAGGTGGGCCTCACCCTATGTGTTGAGGGCCTGAACAGAACCAAAAGGCAGAGAAAGGACGGGTGAATTCACTCTCTCTCCAGCTGGAACACTGGTTTTCTCCTGCCCTTGGAATTGCACTCAGACTGGAACTTACACCATCAGCTGTCCTGGCTGTCAGGCAATTTGACTCACACTGAAACTACAGTATACTATCAGTTTTCTTGAGTCTCTAGCATACCAACTGCAGATCTTAGGACTTTTCAGACTCCATAACCATGTGATATAATTTCTTATAGTAAATCAACCCCTCTCTTTTTTATCTATATAAATATAGATAACTATATTTTTTATCTATATAAATAAATATAAATATCTATAGATTTATATATATAAACTAGAGGCCCGGTGCACAAAAATTTGTGCACTCGGGGAGGGGGAGAGGGGGTCCCTCAGCCCGGCCTGTGCCCTCTCGCAGTCTGGGACCCCTCGGGAGATAACAACCTGCTGGCTTAGGCCCACTCCTGGGTGGCAGAGGGCAGGCCCAATCCCTAGGTGCAGCCCCTGGTCGGGCTCAGAGCAGGGCCGATTGGGGAGTTGGGGCGCTGCCCCCTGTCATGCACAGAGCAGGGCCAATCAGGGGGTTGGGGTGCTGCCCGCTGTCACTCACGGAGCAGAGCCCATCAAGGGGGTTGGGGCTCCGTACCCTGTCATGCACAGAGCAGGGTCGATCAGGGGGGTTGGGGCTCCGTACCCTGCCACGCACAGAGCAGGGCCCATCAGGGGGTGGGGAGCTCCCCCCTGTCATGCACAGAGCAGGGCCGATCAGGGGGTTGAGGAGCTGCCCTCTGTCACTCAAAGAGTAGGGCCGATAGGGGAGTTGGGGCACCGCCCCCTGTCACACACAGAACAGGGCTGATCAGGGGGTTGGGGTGCCGCACCCTGTCACACTCAGGGCAGGACCGATGGGGAGGTTATGGCTCTACCCCGTCACACACAGAGCAGGGAACGTGGGGGGGGGGGTTGGGGCGCCACACCCTGTCACACACAGAGCAGAGCCGATCAGGGGGTTGGGTTGCCGCACCCTGTCACACACAGAGCCACAGGGTGATCAGGAGGTTGGGGAGCTCCCCCTATCAGGCACAGAGCAGGGCTGATCAGGGGGTTGGGGCACCATCCCCTGTCACGCACAGAGCCACAGGGTGATCATGGTGTTTGGGCCCCGCCCCCTGTCACGCTGATCCCGGTGCTGGGAGGCCTCGAGGCTCTGCTGATCCCGGTGCTGGGAGGCATATTACCCTTTTACTATATAGAATAGAGGCCTGGTGCATGGGTGGGGGCTGGCTGGTTTGCCCTGAAGGGTGTCCTGGATCAGGGTGGGGATCATGCTTGGGTGCCTGGCCAGTCTGGGTGAGGGGATGATGGCTGTTTGCAGCTGGTCACACCCCCTTCAGGGTGGGGGTCTCCCATGGGGTGCCTGGCCAGTCTGGGTGAGGGGCTGAGGGCCGTTTTCAGGCTGGCAGGTGACTGAAGCTCCCAACAGCTCCTTTTTTTCTTTTTATTCTGGGCCAGCTTTAGCTCTGAGGCTTGGCTCCAGCTCTGAGGCCTCTGCTGCTGAAAGCAGGTATCTGGTTTGTTTGGGTTCTATAATCGAAACACTGTTTCAACTCCAGCTCTGAGATCCCCGCTGGCTGAAAGCAGGTTTCTGGGGTTTTGTTTAGCTTCTATATTTGTAACAGTGTTTCAAACTGCAAGCTCAGAGGCCGGCAGCGGCTGGCGGGGAATGCTGGAGTCCTCCATCACTGAAGCAAGCCAGCCTCATGTTAGCTTCAAGCTGCCTGGCTGCCGTCCACATTCTTGGCTGGCAGTTAATTTGCATATCTCTCTGATTAGCCAATGGGAAGGATAGCGGAGGTACAGCTAATTACCAAGTTTCTCTTTTATTAGATAGTACTAGAGGCTTGGTGCACAAAAATTTGTGCACTCAGGTGGGGGGGGTCCCTCAGTCCATACTGTGCCCTCTCGCATACTGGGAACCCTTGGGAGATAATAACCTGCTGGCTTAGGCCTGCATCCGGGTGGCAGAGGGCAGGCCCAATCCCTAGGTGCAGCCTCTGGTTGGGCTCAGAGCAGGGCCGATTGGGGAGTTGGGGCACCGCCCCCTGTCATACACAGTGCAGGGCGATCGGGAGGTTGTGATGCCACCCTCAGCCACACTCAGGGTAGGGCCGATTGGGGGGTTGGGGCACCGTCCCCTGTCACAGTCAAGGCAGGGTCGATGGGGAGGTTGCGGTGCCACCCCCTGTCACGCACAGAGCAGGGCCAATCAGGGGGTTGGGGCACTGCCCCCTGTCACTCACAGAGCAGGGCCCATCAGGGATTGGGGCTCCATACCCTATCACGCACAGAGCAGGGTCCATCAGGGGCTTGGGGAGCTCCCCCCTGTCATGCACAGAGCAGGGCTGATCAGGGGGTTGAGGAGCTCCCCCCTGTCACTCACAGAGTAGGGCCGATAAGGGAGTTGGGGCGCTGCCCTCTATCACCCACAGAGCAGGGCCGATCAGGGGGTTGGGGCACCTCCACTGTCACACTCAGGGCAGGGCTGATGGGGAGGTTATGGCTCTACCCCATCACACACAGAGCAGGGCCCATGGGGGGCTGTTGGGGCGCTGCCCTCTATCACCCACAGAGCAGGGCCAATCAGGGGGTTGGGGCACCGCCACTGTCACACTTAGGGCAGGGCCGATGGGGAGGTTATGCCTCTACCCCATCACACACAGAGCAGGGCCCGTGGGGGCGTGTTGGAGCGCTGCCCTCTATCACCCACAGAGCAGGGCCGATCAGGTGGTTGGGGAGCCGCCACTCTCACACTCAGGGCAGGGCCGATGGGGAGGTTATGGCTCTACCCCGTCACACACAGAGGAGGGCCCGTGGGGGAGGGGGGTTAGGGCGCCGCACCCTGTCACACACAGAGCAGGGCCGATCAGGGGGTTGGGTGCTGCCCCCTGTCACACTGTTCCCGGTGCTGGGAGGCCTCTCGGCTCCGCTGATCCCGGTGCTGGGAGGCATATTACCCTTTTACTATATAGGATAGAGGCCTGGTGCATGGGTGGGGTCCAGCTGGTTTGCCCTGAAGAGTGTCCTGGATCAGGGTGGTGGTCCCGCTTGGGTGCCTGGCCAGTCCGGGTGAGGGGATGATGGCTGTTTGCAGCTGGTCACACATCCTTCAGGGTGGGGGTCCCTACTGGGGTGCCTGGCCAGTCTGGGTGAGGGGCTGAGGGTTGTTTTCAGGCTGGCGGGTGACTGAAGCTCCCAACAGCTCCTTTTTTTCTTCTTTTTATTCTGGGCCAGCTTATCTCTGAGGCTTGGCTCCAGCTCTGAGGCCTCTGCTGCTGAAAGCAGGTATCTGGTTTGTTTGGGTTCTATAATCGAAACACTGTTTCAACTCCAGCTCTGAGATCCCCGCTGGCTGAAAGCAGGTTTCTGGGGTTTTGTTTAGCTTCTATATTTGTAACTACGTTTCAAACTGCAAGCTCAGAAGCCGGCAGCGGCAGGCGGGGAACGTTGTAGTCCTCCATCACTGAAGCAAGCCAGCCTCATGTTAGCTTCAAGCTGCCTGGCTGCCGTCCGCCATCATGGCTGGCAGTTAATTTGCATATCGCCCTGATTAGCCAATAGGAAGGGTAGCGGATGTACGGCTAATTGCCATGTTTCTCTTTTATTACTTAGGATATGTTGTATGTCTCCTATTGGCTATTTTTCTTCAGATAACCCAGACTGGCACCCACTCTTAGGTGTTAACTCAAGAAAAATGAAAGTATATGTATACACTAATACTGTACACAAAAGACTATAGTAGATTTATTTACAATAGTAAAATCTAGAAATAGTTCTAATATTTCAGTAGGTGAACACATAAACAGAATGTAGTATATCTATGCAATTAGATATAACTCAGCAATAAAAAAGGGAACTACATATATATGCAACCACATGGATGAATCTCAAAACCATAATGATGAGTAAAAGAAGCTAAATACAAAAGATTATATACTGTATAATTGCAATCACATAGAGAGCTCTAGAAAAAGCAAATTAATCCCTGGTAACAAAAATATTGATGAGTGGAGGGAACATTGAACTGCAGAGTGACACAGACTTTGGGGATAGATGGGAATATTTTGTTTTGATTATTGTGCCAGTTTAATACATTTATCAAATTCATTAACTTGTTTACTTGAAATGAGTGCAGTTTATTGCATGTATCTTATACCTCAATGAAGTCAATTTTAATATGGATGTGTACCTTTGTACATATACAAGTGCATAGAAAATGGTTTGGACAGTCACTTCTGTACATGGAAGTGAACTGGGAACTTCACCTTTTAAGTTTGTACCATGAAATATATTTATTGTAAAAATGAAAATATAAAATAAAAATGTATAGCTTTGTAACAAAGATTGGGGAAGTATAGAAACCTTCCAGAAAGATTATACATTATCCATAATCTTATCACTCAAAAAGGGCATTCTTAACATGTTGGTTCTATTTAAACAGGTATCATGTGTGTATATTCTTGGGAGTATGATTGCACAGAAAATTGACATCATTCTGTGCATAATTTGTGAATTTTCTAATTTAATATTAGAAAAATTTCCAAATGTCTTTCTCTATTATTTGAAAACATGATTTTTATGGAAGTGTAGTGTTCTACTATATGGAAGCACTATAATTTATTTAACCAATTCCTTATTGTTGGATATGTGAATTATTTCCCATTTTTAATTATAAGTAATGCCCAAATATAAATATACTTATAAGTTAATCTTTTCTTGCATTCCTATTTATTATCTCAAAATAGATTCCTGGAGATGGAATAATTGTATCTAAAACAACACAAACACTCCTCACTTTGCACAGTTCTGATATGACTGAGTTTCAGTTAAATAAGCACAACGCAAAGAGAGGGTCACCTGCATCTTAAGGTTATTGATGCATATGACCAGATTGCTCTTCCAAGAATTGTACCAATTTATATTTCTACTAGCAACCCATGGTCCATCTCAGCCAAATCTAGATAATGTCACTTTTAAAAATATTTGATAAATTCTGAGGCAAAAACAAAGCATCTAATTTTTAATTTATTTCTTTTATCATCAAAATGGCTTAATTTCTGTCATGTTTACTAGTCATTTGTATTTCTTCTTTTGTGAGCTGTAACCTGTTTTAAATTTTTAAGAAAAATGTTTTGCAAAGTCAAATGGGATTAAAAAACTTTATATCTCTACAATAATCCCTCTACTTTCTATAAAACTTTAACATATTTAGAATAACCACAATATAACATTAAAAACATATCACAAATGGCATCAGCAAGGATGAAAGCATTTAAAAAATAGTCCATGGTAGATAGAAGCTACCAGAAGAGCATTATTTTTTTTTTTTGAACTTTATTTTTTTTTAATTTTTTTTTAATTAAATCTTTATTGTTCAGATTATTGGTTCGGAGAAGATGGCAGCGATATAGGCAGACGCGGCCCAGGTCGTGTCCCGGAGCAAATGGAGTGAGCAGCTGAAACTAGTAACACTCACACCGAATTGGCGAAATTGCTCAGCTGGTGAGAGGGTTTGCAGCCGGGAAGAGCAGAACTCCCCTGGAAAGGTAAAAAAAAACAGGGATTTGGGCAGGAAAGTTTGCCAGACCTCTGAGCCCAGAGAGTCGGAGGGAGACCGCGTGGCAGACAGCCGCGTCCCTTGGGACAGGCACAGCCCCTGACGGGGGGAAAGGAGACCCGCGGGATTCCTGGCGCTGCCGAGGGAATTGAGAGCTGGGTTCTGTGATCACGGAGGACTGAGCCTAAAGGGGGCAGCCTGAAGAGCTGACCTGACCATGCAGTCCCGGTAAGAGAAGAAGCTTACAGAAACCAAGCCTTCCCCGTTTCCGCGGCCGGCGTTTGTTTGTTTGTTTTCACTGAATCCTGTTCATGGGACATTTTGGATACAGACACTCACCTGTGCTGAAGAGAGGGAGAGTGTGCAGAGGAGTGGAATGTGGGGAGAGACTGGGTAGAGAGGGGGAGCCAGGAGAGGTGGCAGTGAATTGAGTGCTGAGACACCCCTGAGCCCAGGACTGGGGCAGCCATCCTCTCCAGAGAGTGAGACTCCTCCCCGCAGCCCCCAGGCAAGGAGCACAGCCACACCCAGATTCCACCCTGAACGAGATCAAGGATTAAGATAACATGATCAGTCCCTGGGAGTTAACAGGGTCTGGCCTATAGAGGGATTTTCAATCCCAGCAACAACATAGCGCCGGTAACTAACTATTACGCAGTCAGCTCTGGGCAGTGAACTTCCACTGGACAGAGTGGCCCTATAGCCTCAGAGGCCAACCCCAGAACACTGCCACCCAGAGGCTGACCCACAAACTGACTCTTTGCTAAACACAAAATAAGGCAGTCTGGGAAATAAATGCGGCATGCTTTAAAATAAGGACTGTGGTTTACAACACAGAGGAACAGTATATCGCAGGGAAACTCAACACTCTCCTGAATACCTGGAAGGTCTAAGGCGAGCCACACTGAAGAATAGAAGAAACGAAGAACCTTCACTACTGCAATTTTTTTTTTCTTTTTTCACTTTTTCACTAAGAAACCAATTTTTTTTCTTTTTTTTTCTGTTATTTTTTTTTCTTTTTCCATCACCTGATTTTACCCTTTTAATTACTACCTTCTTATTTTTAACCAGTATTATTACTGCTACCATTTTACCATTTTTTAAAGTGCCATTTTATTTTCTCTATATTTTATTTTGGGATTAGTGTTCTCCATTCTATTTTCATCGTTATATTATTGGTTGTTTCTAGTTTGCATTCATATCCAGGGAGCTGTTGCTGGAATTTGTTGGGATTAATGGCTGTTCTATAGGAGTATTCTCCTCATATAAAAAGTCTCTTCCCCTCTTCCACTTCATTCTCTCTTTTCGCTCTTTTTTATTTTTCTTTTCTTTTCTCACTTTTATTTTCCCCCCTCCTTTTTCCCAATTTCATTTTTGCACTCCTTTTTTTGGTCCCTACTTTTCTTTTCTTTTTTCTCTTTTATCTTTTTCTCTTCTTTCTTCCTTATCCCCTAATTCTCTTAATTCAGGTGGTCACCTTTATTTGGGGTTATTAATATCGTGAATATATTTGTGTATAGTGCCTGGTACATGGTGCCTTGTTGTGTTGTATTTTGTGCCTTTAAATCAATGCAGCAGATCAAAGCAACAGCATCCTCCTGAGCACCACATCCTCTGCTGAGGAACAGCAGCTTTACGTGAAACCTCGCCCCACCAGCCAGAAGAGCCACCACAGCTGTGAACAGCACCCACCAGAGGAGCTGCTGCCAACTGAAGAGCAGCTGCTACCGCAACCGCCCGAAGAGCAACCACAGACCAAGGAGTCACTGCCACCAAGGGAGCAACCACTGAACGACTCAACGTCTAGATATGTCAGTGAGATCAAACATGGGTAGACAAAGAAACCCCCAAAGGAAAGAGAAGGAGGACTCTCCAGAAAAGCAGCTAAGTAATACAGAGGCATGCAACATGACAGATAAAGAATTCAGAATAAGGGTCCTAGAGTGCATAAACCGGATGGAGGAAAAAAATCGACAACCTCTGCAAGAAGCAAGAAGAAACAGATGAAAAAATGGATAACGTATGGAAGAAGCTAGAAGAAACAGATGAAAAAATCGATAACATATGGAAGAAGCTAGAAGAAACAGATGAAAAAATCAACAACTTAAGTAAGACCCAAGAAGAAATGAAGAGTGATATAGCTGCAATGAAAAACTCCATTGAAAGTATCAACAGTAGACTAGGAGAAGCGGAGGACCGAATTAGTGAATTAGAAGACAAGGAAGCAAAACACACCCAAAATGTACTGCAATTGGAGAAAAAAATTAAAAGACAGGAGGAGAGCCTAAGGGAGCTTTGGGACAACATGAAACGAAACAACATATGAATAATAGGAGTACTAGAACAACAGAAGGAAGAACAAGGATTAGAAAACCTACTCGAAGAAATAATATCAGAAAACTTTCCTGAGGTGGGGAAGAAAAAAGTCACACAAGCCCAGAGCGTCCCAAACAAGGTGAACCCGAAAAGACCCACACCAAGACACATCATAATCACCATGGCAAATGTTCAGGACAAAGAGAGAATCTTACAGGCTGCAAGAGAGAGACGGAAAGTTACATACAAGGGATCTCCCATTAGACTGTCAAATGATTTCTCAACAGAAACACATCAGGCCAGAAAAGAATGGACTGAAATTTACAAAGTGATGCAAAGCAAAGGACTGAATCCAAGAATACTCTATCCAGCAAGGCTATCATTCAAACTTGAAGGGGAAATAAGAAGCTTCACAGACAAAAAAAGGCTAAGGGAGTTTGTCACCACCAAGCCAGCAATGCAAGGAATGCTAAAGGGACTGGTATAAAAAGAAGAAATAAAAAGCTCAGAAAGAAAACAGCCACACAAAAAAAGAAATGGCTACAAACAAGTACCTTTCAATAATAACTTTAAACATAAATGGACTAAATGCTCCAAACAAAAGACATCGAGTGGCTGAATGGATAAAAAAACATGACCCATACATCTGCTGTCTACAAGAAACCCACCTCATTAGAAGGGACTCACACAGACTGAAAGTGAAAGGCTGGAAAAATATCTTTCAGGCAAATGGAAAGGAAAAGAAAGCTGGGGTAGCAATACTTATATTGGACAAAATAGACCTCAAAGTGAAGGCCATAACAAGAGATAAGGAAGGCCACTTCATAATACTAAAGGGATCAATACAACAAGAAGATATAACCCTGGTAAACATATATGCACCCAATGTAGGAGCACCCAAATTAAAAAAAAAAAAAACTCCTGGAAGATATCAAAGGAGAGATCGACAACAATACAATCATAGTAGGAGACTTTAATACACCACTGACAGCACTGGATAAGCCCTCTAAACAAACAATCAGCAAAGATACAGCAATCCTAAATGACTCACTAGATCAGATGGACTTAATAGACATCTTCAGAACACTTCACCCCAAAGCCAGGGAATACACATTCTACTCAAATGCTCATAAGACATATTCAAAAATAGACCATATATTGGGTCACAAGCAAAGTATCCCCAAATTCAAGAAGATTGAAATCATAAAAAGCGTCTTTGCAGACCACGATGCCATAATATTAGAAATAAACTACAATAAAAACAACCCAAAATTCTCAAACACCTGGAAGCTGAATAGCATGTTATTAACTATTGATTGGGTTACCAATGAGATCAAAGAAGAAATTAAAAACATCCTGGAAACTACTGACAATGAAAACACAACAATCCAAAACCTATGGGACGCAATGAAAGCAGTCCTGAGAGGGAAGTTTATAGCTCTACAGGCCTATCTCAAAAAACAAGAAAAAATGGTAGTAAATCATCTAACTCTACAACTCAAAGAATTAGAAAGAGAGCAACAAGAAAACCCCAGAGTGAGCAGAAGGAAGGAGATAATAAAGATTAGAGCAGAAATAAATGACATAGAGACCAAAAAAACAATACAGAAAATCAATGAAACCAAGAGCTGGTTCTTTGAAAGGATAAACAAGATTGACAAACCTCTAGCCAGACTCACCAAGAATCAGAGAGAGAGGACCCAAATAAATAAAATCAGAAACGATAGAGGCGAAATAACAACAGACCCCACAGAAATACAAATGATTGTTAAAAAATACTATGGACAGCTCTACTCAAACAAACTAGACAACCTGGAGGAAATGGACAAATTCCTAGAAAAATACAACATTCCAAAACTCAATCAGGAAGAATCTAAAAATCTCAACAGGCCAATACCTATGGAAGAAATTGAAGCAGTCATCAAAAAGCTTCCATCAAACAAAAGCCCAGGACCAGACGGCTTCACAGGGGAGTTTTACCAAACATTCAAGGAAGAACTAAAACCTATCCTCCTCAGACTACTACAAAAGATTCAAGAGGAAGGAACACTTCCAAGCTCATTCTATGAAGCCAGCATCACCCTAATACCAAAACCAGGTAAAGACAACACAATGAAAGAGAATTACAGGCCAATATCCCTCATGAACATAGATGCCAAAATCCTCAACAAAATCTTAGCAAATCGGATCCAGCAGTACATCAGAAAGATCATACACCATGACCAAGTAGGATTTATCCCAGTGATGCAAGGATGGTACAATATCCACAAATCAATAAACGTGATACATCACATAAACAAATTGAAAGAAAAAAACCACATGGTCATATCAATTGATGCAGAAAAAGCATTTGACAAAATTCAACACCCATTTTTGATAAAAACTCTCAGCAAGGTGGGAGTAGAAGGATCATACCTCAACATAATAAAAGCCATATATGACAGGCCCACAGCCAACATCATACTCAACGGACAAAAACTAACACCATTTCCCCTAAGAACAGGAACAAGACAGGGATGCCCCCTCTCACCACTCCTGTTCAACATAGTACTGGAAGTGTTAGCCATTGCAATTCGGCAAGAAGAAGAAATAAAAGGCATCCAAATTGGAAAAGAGGAAGTAAAACTGTCCTTATTTGCAGACGACATGATATTATACATACAAAACCCTAGAGATTCCATCAAAAAGCTACTAGACTTAATACATGAATTTGGCAATGTAGCAGGATACAAAATTAACCCCAAGAAATCTGAGGCATTTCTATACACCAATAGTGAACTTTCAGAAAGAGAGATTATAAAAACAATCCCGTTTACCATTGCACCAAAAAAATTAAGCTACCTAGGAATAAACTTAACTAAAGAGGTAAAAGACCTCTACTCAGAAAACTACAGGACGTTGAAAAAAGACATAGAGGAAGACATAAACAGATGGAAGAACATACCGTGTTCATGGATTGGTAGAATCAACATCATTAAAATGTCCATACTACCCAAAGCAATCTATAAATTCAACGCACTTCCCATTAAAATACCAACGGCATACTTCAGAGATCTAGAACGAACTTTCCAAAAATTCATCTGGAATTAAAACAGACCCCGAAAAGCTGCAGCAATCCTGAAAAACAACAAAGTAGGTAGGATCTCAATACCAGATATCAAGTTGTATTACAAAGCCACTGTTCTCAAAACTGCCTGGTACTGGCACAAGAATAGGCATATAGATCAATGGAATAGAATAGAGAGCCCAGAAATCGGCCCGAACCAATATGCTCAATTAATATTTGACAAAGGCGGCAAGAACATTCAATGGAGCCAAGATAGTCTCTTCAATAAATGGTGTTGGGAAAATTGGACAGATATATGTAAGAAAATGAAACTAGACCACCAACTTACACCATACACAAAAATAAACTCAAAATGGATAAAGGACTTAAATGTACGACAGGAAACCATAAAAATTCTAGAAGAATCCAAAGGCAACAAAATCTCAGACATATGCCGAAGCAATTTCTTCACTGATACAGCTCCTAGGGCACTTGAAACTAAAGAAAAAATGAACAAATGGGACTACATCAAAATAAAAAGCTTCTGCACAACAAGAGAAACCATCAACAAAACAACGAGAAAACCCACTGTGTGGGAAAACATATTTGCCAATGACATATCTGATAAGGGCCTAATCTCCAAAATTTATAGGGAACTCATACAACTTAACAAAAGGAAGATAAACAATCCAATCAAAAAATGGGCAAAAGACCTAAATAGACACCTTTCAAAAGAGGACATTCAGAAAGCCAAGAGACATATGAAAACATGCTCAAAGTCACTAATCATCCGAGAGATGCAAATCAAAACAGCAATGAGGTACCATCTCACACCTGTCAGACTGGCTATCATCAACAAATCAACAAACGACAAGTGCTGGAGAGGATGTGGAGAAAAAGGAACACTTGTGCACTGCTGGTGGGAATGCAGACTGGTGCAGCCACTATGGAAGACAGAATGGAGTTTCCTTAAAAAACTGAAAATGGAACTCCCATTTGACCCAGTGATCCCACTTCTAGGAATATATCCCAAGAAACCGGAAACACCAGTCAGAAAGGATATATGCACCCCTATGTTCATAGCAGCACAATTCACCATAGCTAAGATCTGGAAACAGCCTAAGTGCCCATCAGTAGATGAATGGATTAGAAAACCGTGGTACATCTACATGATGGAATACTATGCTGCTGTAAAAAGGAAGGAACTCTTACCATTTGCAACGTCATGGATGGAACTGGAGAGCATTATGCTAAGTGAAAGAAGCCAGTCAATAAAGGAAAAATACCACATGATCTCACTCATTCATGGACAATAGAGACCATTATAAACTTTTGAACAATAATAGATACAGAGGCAGAGCTGCCTCAAACAGATTGTCAAACTGCAGCGGGAAGGCAGGGGAGGGTTGGGGGGCAGGATGTAGGGGGGTAAGAGATCAACTAAAGGACTTGTATGCATGCATATAAGCATAACCAATGGACATAAGACACTGGGGGATAGGGGAGGCTAGGGGACTGTATAGGGCGGGGGATAAAATGTAATACCCTTTGTAATACTTTAAGCAATAAAAAAATAAATCTTTATTGTTGAGATTATTAAATTTGTTCCTCTTTTTTCCCCCCATAACTCCCCTCCTCCCAGTTCCCGCCCCACCCTCCGCCCTCACTCCCCACCCACTGTCCTCATCCATAGGTGCACGATTTTTGTCCAGTCTCTTCCCGCATCTCCCACACCCCTTTCCCCCCCAAGAATAGTCAGTCCATTCCCTTTCTATGTCCCTGATTCTATTATAATCACCAGTTCATTCTGTTCATCATATTATTTATTCACTTGATTCTTAGATTCACTTGTTGATAGATGCATATTTGTTGTTCATAATTTGTATCTTTACCTTTTTCTTCCTCTTCCTCTTCTTAAAGGATACCTTTCAGCATTTCATATAATCCTGGTTTGGTGGTGATGAACTCCTTTAGCTTTTCCTTATCTGTGAAGTTCTTTATCTGACCTTCAATTCTGAATGATAGCTTTGCTGGATAAAGTAATCTTGGTTGTAGGTTCTTGGTATTCATCACTTTGAATATTTCTTGCCACTCCCTTCTGGTCTGCAAAGTTTCTGTTGAGAAATCAGCTGACAGTCGTATGGGTATTCCCTTGTAGGTAACTGAGTCTCTTTCTCTTGCTGTTTTTAAGATTCTCTCTTTATCTTTTGCTCTTGACATTTTAATTATGATGTGTCTTGGTGTGGTCCTCTTTGGATTCCTTTTGTTTGGGGTTCTCTGCCCTTCTTGGACCTGTAAGTCCATTTCTTTCTCCAGGTGGGGGAAGTTTTCTGTCATTATTTCTTCAAATAGGTTTTCAATATCTTTCTCTCTCTCATCTTCTGGCACCCCTATAATTCTGATGTTGGTACGCTTGAAGCTGTCCCAGAGGCTCCTTACACTATCCTCACATTTTTGGATTCTTTTTTCATTTTGCTTTTCCGGTTGGGTGTTTTTTGCTTCCTCGCATTTCAAATTATTGACTTGATTCTTGCGCTCCTCTGGTCTGCTGTCGGGAGTCTGTATAATATTCGTTATTTCAGTCCGTGTATGCTTAATTTCTAGTTGGTTCCCCAATATAACATCGAGGGTCTCATTAGTTTTCTTGTAGATCTCATTAAGTTTATCGGCGGCTTCTAAACAGTTCTTGAGAGACCTAAAAAGTGTGGTTCTGAACTCTGTATCTTCCATTGACAATTTTGTCCTGTTTCTTTGTCTCCACATTTTGTTATGCTTCCTTGGTGCACCCCCTAGTGGTCTTTGTTCGCAGTCTTATAGTTAAACCTTGATTGTTGTAGCTAATACCAGGGAGGGTTTGACCTCCAGGCCAAGTGGCTATGAGAATCAGCTGTGTCAGCAGTGAGAGAACTTCTGTCCTCTAGGGAGGTGCTAATCTAGCCTTTGCCTGAGGCTATCCAGCAAATGCCTCTGTGCAGGGCTTGGGCAGGGCGGGTCGCACAGGATCAACAGGGTGGGCCAAAGAGAGCAGTTATGGCGGCTCTCAGTCCTGTCCCCAGGGGCTCTGCCTCTCTGAGTCCCAGCACCCGCTGCAAAGCTGTGAGAGAAAGCTGCATTCGCTCTGACCGAAGCCAGACAGTCCCGCTTCTCCCGTTTGAGTCTGGGTCCCTAAAGACTCACCTGTATCTGGAGCTCAGAGTCTGCGACTCCCTCCCGATTGAAAACAACAACCGTGCCCTCCGCCGCCAACCCGCTCCGCGCACTCCACACCTCAGAATTTGACTTCAGCACTGCGCCTCCTCTGAGTGTCCGTATGCATTTCTCTTTCCTCCTAGTTGTAGGACTTCCACTCAGCCAGCGTTCCTGTGGTTCTGGGTGATGTCCGTTCCGTCTTTTAGTTTCACTTTTGAAGTAGTTGTTCAAAGCAGCAAACTCCGGCGTTAACCTATGCTGCCATCTTGGTTCTCCAGAAGTTACCAGAAGAGCATTAAATGAAAAAGGAATATAAATCTTAACATCTTCCTTCAGTTTAATCTCAAAGCTTCAAACCCATAAGGTTTGGATGAATTTAGAATTTTGTGTATTTATAATATGTAACTTTCCACAATTAATGTAATAAGTACATGTTTGAAATGATGAAATCTGCCTTTAAGAAATGGAATTTGCCCTGACCGGTTTGGCTCAGTGGATAGAGCATCAGCCTGCGAACTCAAGGGTCCCAGGTTCGATTCAGGTCAAGGGCCTTGGTTGCGGGCACATCCCCAGTGGGGAGTGTGCAGGAGGCAGTTGATCGATGTTTCTCTCTCATCGATGTTTTTAACTCTCTATCCCTCTCTCTTCCTCTCTGTAAAAAAAAATCAATAAAATATATTTTTAAAAAAGAAATGGAATTTAACTGGTTTGAAGCCCATCTGTCAAGATAACAGGACAGAGAATGTCAAAACAAAACGGTCTTCCAGTGTGAGGGCTCGGCACAGGGCTGCGCACATAGAAGGAACTCAATTAGCTACATTAACAGAGTAAAGGATTCCTTAGGGTATTATTTTTCATTTTTAATATGATATAATTTACATATGATATAGCACACAGGACTTAAGTATTCAGTCTGATGAATTTTGACAATTTCTTCTGTGTCATCATCACCCAAAACAACATTCATCTGGCCCTTTCAATTAATTTCCTAATTCCAAAATTCAGAGATAATCACATCCTAATTTTTACCACCATAGTTAGTTTTACTATTCATGGATTTCTGGTAAATTAAACCAACAGAATGAATTCTTTTGTGAGGAATTATTTTACTCAATATAATATTTCAAAGATTCAATCATAGTGCTATGAGTATCATCCCTTTACCACTGAGTCATTGCATGGATATACTAGTACTGCAACTTGTTTGTCCACTCTCCTATTGGTAGACATTGGGTTATTTTTTTTTCAATTTGGAGCGATTATGAATGTGGCTGGATGAACATTGTTGCACATAGTATTTTGTGAACATAGTATTCATTTTTCTTAGATAAATTTCCATGAGTGGAATTGCTGGACTATGGGGAAAATATATGTTCAACTTGATAAGAAGCTGCCAAAAGCTTCTCTGGATATAGTTTCACCAGCAATGCCTACAAGTTCTAGTGGCTCCACATCCTCATCAACACTTACTGTCAGTCTTTTTTTATTTTAGCCATTCCAGTGTGCATGTAGTGATGTCTCATTGTGTTTGTTTATGATGGAGATATAGCTAGACTTTTGATGATTTTATAAACCATGTAATCACCATATAAAAGCATATAGAACATTTATATTACCCCAGAAATTCCCCTTGTGTCCCTTTTACTTAGTAGTCTCCTATAACAGGCAATTATTTTCTGGCCTCTATCATAGATTAGTTTGCCAGGTCTAGTAATTAAAATACATGAAATCATACAGTGTATTAGCTATCTATTTCGCACAAAAAATTGCCACAAACTTTGCAGCTTAAAGCAACATACATTTGTTATCTTACAATTTTCTGAAGTCAGGAATTCGGTACTGCATGGTTTAATTCCCTGCTCAGGGTCTTATAAAAATTGGCTGAGGAAGTTCTCAAATGGGTCTCAAGGTCATCTTCCAAGCACTGGTTGTAGGTAGAATCCATTTTTTTCTCACACTTTCTACATGGACTCATTCATTTCCAAGCTAGTCTTGAATTTTCCTCAAGCTTCAAATCTCTGACTTCCCCTTCAGCCTCTGCATTTAAGGACTCATATTGATACGGTTGTAATTAACCTAGTTATTAATAGCAGGAAAGGAACAAAGGGGAAGGCCAAATATCATAGGCATGTCATTTGAGCAGCTTTGCCAAGAAGTTGTTACTTTATAACTCCCCAGGGAGCCATTCCCTGAAGATCACTGGGGGAAGGGCCTGGACAAGCGGGAGATAGATGCATGCCCAGTAAAGCTGGGGTGACACAGGGAAAGTACTAGCTGTCAATCACACCTAGGAGCAGGTCATTGGCCAGAATAGGCATGGCCACTGCAAGCACAGGAAGATGTGGGGTGTTTAATCCCCTACAAAGGAATTCGCTCTCCTGGCCCTCTTGGTTTCTCTGGGTTGACTCCTGGCTTGAGGAGCTCTCACGCTCTTGCTCCCCTGCATTCTCCTCTGTGGCTTATGGCCATGTGGACCCCCACACACTGGGCTAACGTGAGAAATGCTCACCTGTACGAATTCAAATAACGGACTCAGAGACAGAAGTATGGTGAAATATGAGACTTTTAATACATTTGAGCAAGCACACATGGAGTACCATCACAGGCCGTTTATCCCTAGGGTGCGAGAGTTCCTCCTCCAGCTCCTCATTGGCTGAGTACTCTGGGGTTAATAGTTTGCTCGTATGTCACCTAGGTCTTATTGTCTCTGACTGAGTTACTTTAAAAAATGAATTGAGGCCTTTTCTAGTTGTCTCCACTCCCCTCCTCCCCACCCTGTCTAGTTGAGGCCAGTGGGAGGAGTCTTGTTCTGGGAGATGGGGTTTTTCCCCAGTGATGCTGGCTCCCATACACAGTTCTTTGTTCTTATATCCTCTTCCCTCCTCCCTTCATCCTGTTTGCCCTGGGGAAATTCAATAACTGTTTCTATTAAAAGTTGACTATGCTGGAGATGCATCACAGAGGCCCACTTCCTACACTAATGGACTGTAACTAGCCTGATGCTGAACTGGACCTGGCTGCAACATGGAACGGAAACTCTGGACATGGGTTTTGCTTTTAGCTCTGCTGAAACCCCAATTACACTTTTCCAGGACTGGATTAAGGGAAATGGGACTTTAGAAACCAGAGATGTAATTCCATGCAAATAAAAACCACTCATCCTCTCATGTTTTCTTGAGATATTGTAAGGACTCCACCCCCAGCACACAGTGGGGAAAAGGATAACCCGCTTCCACCCAAACAATATGATCAACTAGATGATCAGCCCGGCCTGTACCCTCTCCCATCTGGGACATCCCTCTCACAATACAGGACCGCTGGCTCCTGACCACTCGCCTGCCTGCCAGCCTGATCACCCCTAACTGCCCTCCCCTGCTGGCCTGATCACCCCTAACCACCTCTGCCTCAGCCCCCGCCACCGTGGCTTTGTCCGGAAGGACGTCTGGAAGATGTCTGGTCTAATTAGGTTATTACCCTTTTATTAGTACAGAGCAGTGGTCGGCAAACTCATTAGTCAACAGAGCCAAATATCAACAGTACAACGATTGAAATTTCTTTTGAGAGCCAAATTTTTTAAACTTAAACTATATAGGTAGGTACATTGTTATTAACTTAATTAGGGTACTCCTAAGGCTTAGGAAGAGTCACACTCAAGGGGCCAAAGAGCCGCATGTGGCGCATGAGCCGCAGTTTGCCGACCACTGGTATAGAGGATTGGACCAGGGTAATCCTGAATAATCTTCCTATTTTAAAGTCAACCAATGAGTAAACCCTAATTACATCTCCAAAGACCCTTTTGCCATGTAATGTAGCATATTCACAGACATAACAACATGACCAAGGTCATGGGGCCAAAATTTTGCCACCATCAGTAAGTACACTTTTATTGTTGTTGCTCATTTGCGGCAATCAGATTAGTATCTGTAAGATTCAGACATATTTGCAATTATCAATAATTTAAAATTTTTCTTTCTTGAGAAGTATTTTATTCTGTGAATATAACATAGTTTGTTTATCCATTCTCTTAGTTGACTGACATGTGTTTTTCCATTTTTTTTTTGCCATTGTGAATAAGAATGCTATGAATATTCTTTTATAAGTCCTTAGCTAACATATGTTTGCATTTCTGTTAGTAAGTACCTAGAATGTAATTGCTGAGTCACAGGGGACATGTATGTTTAATTTTATAAGAAGCTGCCAAATAATTTTCCCTGTTGTTTGCACCATTTTTTACACTCCTGCCAGTGATATATGAGAGTTTCAACTGCTGCATTAACCTCCCTACATTTGTTGTTGTCAGTCTTGTATTTTTCAAAGTAATTCTAGTGAATGCCACATTGTAGCACATGGTGGTTTTAATTTGCCTTTTCTAGATGACTAATGATGTCCAACTACTTTCTTAGAGCTCAATGGTTACTCATGTTTTCTTTTGTGAGATGTCTGTTCAAATTTTGTGTCCACTTTAAAAATAAGATTTTTCAACTATTACTTTGTACATATCAAAATACAAGTCTTTTGTCAGATATTTATTGTAAATATTTTCTCCAGTCTCTGACTTGCCTTTTCATTTTCTCAATAATGGCTTTTGAATAGCAGAAAATTTAATTTTGATGAAGTCCAATTTATCAATTCTTTTGCTACTATTGTTACTGTTACTTGTCTAAAAATATCTATGTGGATTTTTTGCTAGAAGCTATATGGTTATAGAGTGTTTACATTTAAGGATATGATCCCTCCTAAATTAATTTTTCTCTACAGAGTGGCATGAGGATTAAAGTTGTTTTTTTTTTAATGTAGATATCCATTTTTTCTAGCACTATTTATTAAAAAGACTTTTCCTTACCCCATTCATTAATTTTGTCAAAAATCACCTGAATATATATGTGTTGTAGAAATTCTCTAGCTCCATTCTTATTTTTCAGAATAGTTGTCACTATTCTAAATTCTTTTCAGGTATACCAGTAACATCTGTTGAAATGATTTTCTTTTCCCATTTAATTGCCTTAGTGTTACCAAACTAAAGGGGTTCATTTGAGCCCAATCAAATCCCAACAGGAGTTTGCGCAAAAAAAAAAAAAAAAAAAAAAAAAAAGTAAAGGTTTATTAGTTTAGGAAATGGTGCCAAACCAGGAGTCACAGGTGAACTTGTGTTCAAAGACCTGGTTCCCTGATGGCTTCTAGGGCAGGGTTATATGGAGGGAAATCATTAATCATGGTGGAGTTAGGGTCATGGTTTCTATTGATTCGTCGGCACTAGGTAGTGGGTAGTTGATCATTGCATCTGGTCCTGATGTCAGCCATGGCATTACTTTATCTGGTTTTATAAGGATGTGATTGTTGGGGTTCTTCTGCTTTTCTGGGTCTGGAGCTGAAATACATCTAAGGCCTAGATGTTATCTTTAGTTTGACTAAAACTCTGTCTCTGTGGTCAACAGATCTAAGACTTTGTTCCTAAGATTATATGATGCCGACCAGAACCTTGTGTCCTGAAGGCTTAATGTTTAAGGGAGTGTACGTGCAAGGGAGAGGGAGGAGGGTGTCAGGTTGCTCCTAGGCCGGAAAAGGCCAGTTTGAATCAAAAGGAAAGAAAAAGAAAAGGCTACATTAAAGAAATTAAAGTTCTGTGTAGATACATTAGCAATTTTGTCAAAAAGTATTTGATCATAGCCCAGATGGGGTGGCTCTGTGGTTGAGGATTGACCATGATCCAGGAGGTCATGGTTCCATTCCTGGTCAGGGCACATGCCCAGGTTGTGGGCTCGATCCCCAGTAGGGGGCATGCAGGAGGAAGCTGATCAATGATTCTCTCTCATCATTGATGTTTCTATCTCTCCCTCTCTGAAATCAATAAAAAAATATTTTTTAAAATTTAATTGAACATATATATGTGGGTCTATCTCTGGTCTCTATTTTTCATTGATCTATTTGCTTAGCTTATTCCAATATCACATTGTTTTGATTACTATGTCTTATAAAAAATCTTGAAAACAACTTTGTTCTTTTTCAAAATTGAAACATGTCATCCACCACAAATTTAATGCCTTTTCCATCTTAACTAGCTCTTATTATGCACTGTGGCTATAATTTTTGCAGTTTGAGGTATGACAGAAAAACTAACATGCATTTCTTTTTCCTTCTTTACAATTTCACAGATGGAAGATTTGTTCTTACTGTGTAGATCTCAGCAACCTCAGCATACATTTCCCCCCTTTCTTTATTAAGTTGAGAACTTTCATCTTTTCACTTAAAGAGAGCACCTTACAGCTTCTCTTTGGCATATCTGAACTGCCAGCAACAATGTTCTGGTGCTTTGGGGATAGTATTAAGTAAAATAAGGGTTACTTGAACACAAGTACTATGATACCAGGACAGTTCATCTGATAAACAATTAAGTGACTAACAGGCAGAGAGTGAATACAGAGTGGAGATGCTAGACAAAGAGATGATTAACATCTGGATAGATAGAGTGGGACAGCATGGGATTTCATTATGCTACTTAGAATGGCATACAATTTAAAACTTATAAATTCTTGGTTTCTAGAAATTTCTAGTTAATATTTTTGGACTATTGTTGACTTCAGGTAACTGAAACCATAGAAAGAGAAACCATAAATATGGGGAAGGGGGAGAGACTACTGTACTTATTTGGAAATGATTATAATATAGCGGATAGAGCAAGAATCTAGATTTAAAACTTGGTTCTGCCATTTATTAATTCATTCAAATATATGCTGCCAATTAACTATTACTTTTACAGTTTTGTGCCTGGCACTGAGTACAAAATGGCAAACAAAACAGACATGATTCTTGTCTTCCCTGAATTAACCATTTAATGGGAGGTACAGTTGAGTTAACAAGTCATTGCTACTGTGTGTGATAAGAGCTCGTGGCAGAATTTAGTAGGTATTCATCAACCTGTCTTCTCTCCTTCCCTAGCACACAGCTAGATATTAGCTAGTTTCTTTGCAGTGAAGTAGATCTATTTCAGAGGTAAATGGACAAATCACAGTGGTTGAGTTCATGAACAAAGTGAAGAAAGGGGAGGATACAAGGGTGACACCTAGCTTGTTTGGGACACTGGACGAAGAGCTTGAAACACAGGAGTAAGAGCAGGTATGAAGAGTAAAGAAAATTAGTTCAGTCCTCAATAGGTTGAATTTGAGGTAATTATGGTATATTCATGGAGAGATGTCTCTTAGCAAATTGACATGTGTCCACAGAGCTCTGGAGAGAGATAAGTCACCGTTCTATTTTTGGAAGTCATTATCATGAAGATGGTAAGTAATGCTTGAAATAGAGAAATGGCTCAGAATGAATGCATAGAGTTTATTCATTCATCAAATTGTTCATTCAGTGCCAGCATGGGGGTGGGGGTAAGCAGTGAAGATACAAGATCTTTCCTCACTGAAGTTATAATCCATAGGGAAGCCTCTGGAGACAAATAATAAACAAGTAAGCACTTCAATAAATAAGATCTTCAGATAGTTCTAGTGGTAAAAAGAAAATAAACAACATGAATTACTGAAAATAAATACTATGGCAGAGAATTACTGTGTGTTTTAAACCCAATGGTCAGAGAAAGACTTCTCTGAGATGTTGTACCATTGGAGCTAAGAGACAAGAGGGCCAAGGACTGAAGACAGAGGAAAACTGACATTTAAAAACTGAAGAGAAAAAGGATCCACAAAGAAGATTAGAAAGGACCAGCCAGAAACTTGAGAGAACATCCACAGACAAAGGTAGCAGAAGCCACTAGAAGAGGGCTTTTCAAGAATGGAAAGTTTAAGACACGAACAACTGGCCACTGAATTGACAACTAGGAGGCTGACAGGACCTTGGGAAGGGTTCCATTGCTGGAATGGAGGAGGGCTGGAGGGTAGATCAATACAGGGTGAGAATAAAGTTAGAAGTGAGGAAACAAACACAGAGGGAATAGACAGGCCTTTAATGAAGTTTGCTTCAGAAGTAAAGGATGGAATTGAGGGAAAAACAAAATTTAAGCTGTGAAAAATAACAAGCATATTTGATTGAAAGTATATAGAGTAGAGCTGGAAACTTATGAGAGAAAAAAAAAACAAAATAAAAAGAATTCAGTGATTGTATGCTAAGTGTTTTATATAGTTTTCCTTATTTAAATCATACAATACTAATATTATCCCCAGTTTAAAGATCAGAAACTTGAATCTCAGAGAGTTTGAGTTCCTCAATTTACAGCTAGTAATAGGTGTTGTGGCTCTAAATCCACGTCTGTATAACTCCAGACATTGTTTAGGACTTTTAAAAATGTTTTTAAAAATTACACAGACAGTCCTAACTGGGTGGCTCAGTTGGTTGGAGCATCATCCCATACACCGAAAGGTTGCAAGGTCAATTCCTGGTCAGGGCATATATGTAGGTTGCAGATTCAGGGAGCATAGGGGAAAGCAACCAACTGATGTTTCTCTCACAGATCGATGTTTCTCTGTATCTCCCTCTGTCTTCCTCCCTCTCTAAAATCAATAAAAATATATCCTCAGGTGAGCATTAAAAAAAATTGCACAGATAATTCATGGACATGTTCTCCATAAAATACCTAAACAATCAAGAAGTCCACTGTTAATCATTTGGTTTAGATGCTCCCAGTCTTTCCCCTGAGCATTTAATGTTGGAATAATGCTATTACCTTTTAATGGCTCATCATCATTTAAAATACCAGGTTCTTAGAACCATCAGGTCAAAATTTATTGGGGAACTGGATATCTACACAGTCTCAAAATATCTTCCCCCAAGTGACTTATTAATTACAAAGAAGAAAAGTATCTATGCAACGAAATCATCTGAATGGAGTGATCAGAAGTGTCCACCACCAGCAATGAGACAAGGTGACATCAGGTGTCTCCTGATGCAGCACATTTACAAGAGTCCATCATTTGTATAGTGTCACTGTACAATGTGTGAGCTCAAAATTTAATCAGAGAATTTTTATGTAAGCTCAAACTGAGGGAAAGCCTACAAAATAAACTTGCTTATACTCTTAAAAATATTGATATCACGAAAGACAAAGAGAGGACAAGGAACTGTTCCAGCTTAAAGAAGACTAAAGACACATGACAATTAAATGTAAAGTGTGATAAAGGATTGAATCCTGGTTCAGAAAAAATGAGTCAGGGGCCTCTATAAAGGACATTGCTGGGGCAATTGTTGAAATTTGTATGTATTTGATAGCAGTATTTTATCAATGCACAATGTCCTGACTTTGATAATTATGCCATCCTATCTAATAAAGAGGGAATATGCAAATTGACCATCACACAGTCACAAAGATGGCAGTGCCCACAGTGGAGGCAGGGTTTCTGTAACGCAAGATGGCTGCACCCACAGCGGAGGTCGAGTTCCCCTAATGAGTCTTAACGAGCAATCAGCAGGGACCTGAGGCTGCACTCCCTGCCCGGTGGGGCTTGACGGGAGACCTCAGGCTGTGCCCTGTTGCCCCAGCACTGGGCCAGGGGACCTGAGGTTGCGCCCCCCTGCCTGATGGGGCTAGATGGGGGACCTCAAGGTGTGCCCCCCACCCCAGTGCTGGGCCAAGGAACCTCAGACTGCTCCCCCTGCACTGGGCCAGGAGACCTCATGCCACACCCCCAACCCAGGTGTTGGGGGACCTGAGGCGGTGCCTCCCACCAGACAGGGCTTGACCAGGGGCTGAGGCTATGCCCCCCTCCCAGCTGCACCCACAGCGAAGGCCGAGTTCCCCTAATGAGCCTTAACAAGCAATCAGCAGGAACCTGAGGCTGCGCTCCCCCGCCTGGTGGGGCATGACAGGGTACCTTAGGCTGTGCCCCAGACCCCGGCACTGGACTGAGGGATCTCAGACCACGCTCTCTGTCTGGCCGGGCTTGACAGGGGACCTTAGGTTGCACCCCCCCCACCCCAGCGCCAGGCCAGGGGACCTGAGGCTGAGCCCCCTGCCCAGTGGGGCTAGACAAGGGTGGGGCAGGCCGGATCTGGGTCTCGCATGATTTTGAGGTACCGTGGGTGGGCGGGGACTTGACTCTGGGTCCTATGGCATGCCCCAGACTCTGACAGGAGGAAGATTTTCATATACATTTTACTAATTTTCTTTAATCTCTGACACTTCTATTATAGAGAAAGGGCAAATAGCAATATTAAAATAGTTCCTCTAATTAATTCCCTTGTACTGTGCACAAATTTCATGCACTGGGCCACTAGTGGTTATATAAGAGCATGTTGATTTTAGGAGATTCATAAAAAATATTTAGGTATTAAGAGTTATAATGTCTGCCCAGCCAGTGTGGGTCAGTGATTGAGTTTTGACCCATGAACCAGGAGGTCACGGTTCATTTCCTGATCAGGGGACATGCCTGCATGCCTGAATTTCAGGCTTGATCCCCTATGGGGGCGGGGGACCTACAGGAGGCAGCCAATCAATGATTCTCTCTCATCATTGATGTTTCTGTCCCTCTTTCCCTTCCCCTTCCTCTCTCTGAGATGAATAAAAAACTTAAAAAAAAAAGTCATGATGTCTGCAACTTATGCTTGAGTAAGTTTAAGAAAAAATGTTTAGCGAAAGAGAGATATTGAGAGAGATAAATCAAAGTGGCAAAGTGTTAACCATTGATCAAGATTCTAGGTGAAGAGTATAATACTTTGTCTATGCTTAGATTTTTGTTGAATTTTTTTTCCCAAAATAAAATGTTAAGTAAAAAATGTCCAATGTCCTTACAGAAGGCCCTATGTAATCTGACCTCAGAATTCTCTCTTGTTCCAACACTGTCCCCAGAACTTCTGCTCAAGCCACAACGGCTCCTTGCTGTTCTTCAAACACAATGAGAACTCTCTTGCCCTGTATCATCGCTAGGCTTTCCCTAGGGCCCAACATCTTGTGGCTCACTCTTCACTTCACATAGGCCTCTGCTTAACAGTCACTGCCTTGCCTGCCATCTCTAAAATAGTCCCTATCACTTTCTATTTCCTTACTGTGTGGGGCACACTATAGGTTGCCTGACACGTTCTCAATTTTTAACTCCACATTTTCTCTGCCTTTACTCTTCATGCTACAAAAACCAACACTTGATTTCCCAGTCTTTTTTGCAACTAAAGATGGCCATATGATAGTGTTCTGAACAATAACAAGTAAAAAGAACTCTCTTGTTGCCTATGTTTTTTCTTCCTCCTCCTTCATGCTTGGAATGCTGATCTATTGCATAGAGGAGCAGAAGCCACATCCTGAAGATATGGTAGTAGAGCAGGAAGCTAAAAGGAGCTTCATTCTTTCATGATCTGCCCCAAGCTTTCTCCTCTGTCACCTGCATTTCTGTTCCACATGATAAATAAATCCTTATTTATGTAAACCTCAGCTAATGAGGTTTTCTCATACATGGAACACGGTAAAAATGACACACCATGCTTTATTTTCTTCACAGGACTTTTCATTATTGGATATTATGATTTATATTTATTTGTTGATTTGTTTATTGTCAAACTTATATTAGAATGTAAGTTTCTTGAGGGAGGGATTTGATGTTTTACTTTTTTCTGTGTCCCAGCATCTAGAACTGCCTGACTACTTAAGATACTTAATCAGTATTAACATTTGTCCAGTAAGTGCATTGCTTTGCAACTTACTTATTTCCATGTTAGTAGCTATAGTTCTATCTATTTTTTTGCATCAACATTCTTTGTAACAGGGTGTCACATGATTTTATTTACCCACTTCCCTGCAGACAGGCATTTCAGTTATTTGCATGTTTTCCTTATTTTTTATACATACTGTACATACAACTATGCTCACATGTGACTATTTCTATAGGACAAAAATTATCTTGCAAAAAGTCTGACTCAGTATACTTCCACCAATGGCATATGAGACTAGCCACTACCTTACATTGTTGGTCAAGCCTATATTAATCAACTCTTATTTCTGCCAGTCTGAGGGGTTGAGGATTAGGAAGGCTATATCTTAATGTTGATTTCATTTGCATTTTCCTAACAACTAGTGAGACTATCTTTTTATATGTTTATTGGATCATTGATTTTTTTATATCCTTTGCCTAATTTAATCAAATCTATATCATTACAAAATTTATTGTTACTTTTATAGATTAATCCTTTGTCAGTTTTTTATGTTGTAAATATATTGTATCAGACTGCATTTGTTTTCAAAAGTTATTTATGGCATCTTTCATCAAATATAAGTTTTAATATTTTATGTAATAAAAACTACCCAATTTTTCCTTTATGATGTATACATACTATATCTTATTTAGAAACATCTCATCTCAGTGATTATAAATATATTCAACAGTATTTTTTCTAATATTTTTATCATTTTGATATTTCACATTTAGCACTTTAGTCCATCTGTTATTTATACTTACACTATGGGCCCGGTGCACGAAATTTGTGCACTGGGTGTGTGTGTGGGGGGGGGGGGGGGAGTGTCCCTCAGCCCAGCCTGCCCCCTCTCACATACTGGGAGCCCTCAGGCATTGGCCCCCATCACCCTCCAATCGCAGGATCGGCCCCTTGCCCAGGTCTGACGCCTCGGCCAGAGGCGTAGACCCCCATCACCCTCTGATCGCCTGATCGGCCCCTTGCCCAGGCCTGACGCCTCCGCCAGAGGTGTCAGGCTTGGACAGGGGACCCCCATCTCCCCCCGATCACTGGCTCTGGCTCCCACCCAGGCCTGAGGCCTCTGGCCCAGGAATCATGCCTGGGCAGGGGACCCCCATCTCCCTCTGATCGCTTGCTCCACCCCCCGCCCAAGCCTGATGCCTCTGACCCAGGCTTCAGGCCTGGGCAAGGGGACTATCATATCCCCCCAATCTCTGGCTCAGCCCCCCGCCCAGGCCTGATGCCTCGGCCAGAGGAGTTGACCCTCATCACCCTCCGATCACCAATCACCGGATCGGCCCCTTGACCAGGCCTGAGGCCTCTGGCAGAGGTGTCAGGCCTGGGCGAGGGACCCCCAGCTCCCCGTGGTTGCAGGCTCCGCCCCTGCCCAGGCCTAAGGCCTCTGGCCTAGGCGTCCGGCCCGGGCAGCGGGGACCCGCAGCTGCAGCGGCCCCGCGATCATGGGCTCCGCTTTAGGCCCAGGCAAGGGACCCCTAGCTCCCGGGACTGCCTGCTTTGACCGACCGTGCCCAGCTCCCATCGCTGGCTCCACCCCTACTTCCTGCTATCACTGGCCAGGGCGGCAAAGGCGCCTGATTCTCTGATCATGGCTGGGGGGCAGGGCAAAGGCGGCCCCAGGGCCGCCTTTGCCCTGCCCCCCAGCTCTTAGCTCCCCCCTGGGTTTCCGATCACTGTCAGTGGCAGGGGGCTTCTTCCTGCTTTCCCTTTCGCCTCCCTGCATTGTGCCTACATATGCAAATTAACTGCCATCTTAGTTGGCAGTTAACTGCCAATCTTAGTTGGCAGTTAATTTGCATATAGCCCTGATTAGCCAATGAAAAGGGTATCGTCGTACGCCAATTACCATTTTTCTCTTTTATTAGATAGGACTAGAGACCTGGTGCACAAAATGCATGCATTCGTGGGGGGGTCCCACAGCCTAGCCTGTGCCCTCTCACAGTCCAGGAGCCCTTGGGAGATGTCCGAATGATGGCTTAGGCCCGCTCAGTTGGACATCCTTAGTGCTGTCGTGGAGGCAGGAGAGGTTCCTGCCACCACCACTGTGCTCACCAGAGCCCGGCTTCTGGCTGAGTGGCACTCCCCCTGTGGGAGCACACTGACCACCAAGGGGCAGCTCCTGCATTGAGCATCTGCTTCCTGTTGGTCAGTGTGTGTCATAGCGAGTGGTTGTTCTGCTGTTTGGTTGATTTGCGTATTAGCCTTTTATTATATAGGATATGAAGTTGAAATAGATCTAACTTTGTTTTTATCCAAACGGATAGCCAATTATTACATCACTAATTTGTTCTTCACTGATTTGACATAAAATATACAATTGGCACTTGAGGCAGAGAATGTGGGGCCCACTGACTGTGGAACAGAGATGCAGGAGGAGCCTTGCCAAAGGTCTCTGGAACTCCTTCCTCTCTCAGTGGAAGGCCCTTTCCACAGGTGCAACCTCTAGTACAGTGGTTCTCAACCTTGGCTGCACATTAGAATCACCTGGGAATCTTTTAAAAATCCTGATTTCTGGGCCTCATCCTCTGGAAATTCTGTTTCTTTGTTACTAATGTTGTTTCCCCACCCCTTAACAAAGAAACAGAATTTCCAGAGGATGAGGCCCAGAAATCAGGATTTTAAAAAGATTCCCAGGTGATTCTAATGTGCAGCCAAGGTTGAGAACCACTGCTCTAGTACATATATACCTACCTGGTTTTGACTCTATTGATCTATTTGTCCATTTTAGTACCATTATCCCTTTTTTAAAGTGGTATAACTTGCAGTACATTTTGATATATGATATAGAAACTCCCTCCTAATTATTATTTCAAAATTTTTTTTTTAGCTAATTAGATGCTTTTTCTTCTAGATAAATTTGAGAATGATTTTGCTTAGTTTTATAAATATCCTACTGACATGTTATTGGGATTACATTGAGTTTCTAGATTAATTTAGAGAAAATTGATAACTATAAATTTGAACTGATCAACAGAAATAAATTATTTTTCTGCATTTATTTAGATTTTTTTATAGCTTCAGTAATTTTGTTTTACATACAGTTTTTTTTGACATAAGTATTGAAAATGTTTATGCTTAGTTTATTCCCAGCTATTTTGTAGGTTTGTTGTAATTATGAATTAGGCCATTTCCCCCCCTGACATTTCTAATCAGTTATTGTGGTACACACGAAAGCTAATCAGTTTTTGTATATTGACTATATATATCTGAAGTAAACTCTCAAGTTTTTAGTTGATTTTCTTGGATTCTCCAGGCAGATGTTTCTACCATCCACAAGAGCCTAATCTGTTAGTTTACATATGGCATTGCTTCCCCCATGAGTGTTAAGTTTGCTAATTTAAAATATTAGCATGGAAATTTAAGGGAACTAAAAATGTTTTAAGTTAAAGCATAGCATTAATTGTGATAAATAAAATAAGACATTTCAAAGTATACTTTTTACTTATCATCTGTTATTTTATATTTTACCTTGGCTTTGAAATGATGGTTACTTAAAATTAAACAAAATAAGTCATGATTAAATAGAATTGTGTATTAAAATTAGCATTCACCTAGGAAGTATTAGATTTTACTCTCACCTAAATGGATAGGACATTAAGAATCCTTCAATGTTTCTTTAACAAATTATCTACCATTATCTAGGGGTGATCCATCAGAGGCTACTATTAAAGCTTCTGAAAAAGCTGATATATTTGAACAGAGGAGTTAAAGATCCTACTGAATGTGGTTTCAATTTTCAAATGGGAATTACAGACCAAATAAAATTTACAAATTATTTTCTTGATCATATGCTTGAAATTTGATCATTTGTATAGGCCATTTGAGTTTTATGGTCAGATCAGCATCTATAAAATACCACTTGCTAAATAGCAGTGAACTGTTAGAGAAACAGATGATGAAAATAAAAAAAATACATTCTTTATGCTAAAATATGTAATGCCATAATTTTATGTTAACATAAGTTTTAAAATATTACACATTTTTTTCCTCCAAGAGAAAAATAAGGGTCTTTCAGTTATGTTCAACAAATTTTTGTTTTTGAAATGGCTGTTACCTTATTTCAACTCTTCTGACCATTCTCAATAATATTTTGAAACAAAAATGAAGAAAATGACCAAACAAATAAAACAAGTCCATCTGTTGGTCTCTCTTGTTTTCCTAGCACAGAGAGCCAAAATGGGAAGGCACTAATCCAGTTCTCAAAACTGATTTAGTTCTTTCTTGATGCACTCAGGGTTTAGGAGTCAGACTAACAACACGCTTATTGAATTTCCAAGTATGAACGTTTCACTTCATGTCAGCACAGGCATAGTGATCTTTAAACAAAAGGCCATGTGCCCCCAATCCTTCCTCCCTGCCCCCCTTTTTTTCACTACAATTACCACAGGAAAGAGAGTTCTGGAAATATCAAGGGAGAGAAGAGTAAATGAAAGAGTATATAAAACCCAATGTCTATTCAACTATAAAACCTAGTAGAACAGGTACTGAGGAACAAGAATAGAATTCCTTAAGATAAAAAGTGTGGAAAGGGAGTGCAAAGATTTCTTTTAGTTTTAAATATATCAACCCAAGTCGAACATTTATTTCTATCATATTAAAAGGGTACCCACTGGAACTTGGAAATACATACAGGTTGATCATGGACAGTGATGAGGGTGGTCCCATTTTTTTTCACTTAGATTGCAGACCTTGGAATATAGTTGCATGAAAACACTTCCACATTTATTCCTTCCCCATTTTATTGCTATTACTTCCCCCCCTCCATTTAAATTTTATAAGCCATTTCTATGCAGATAATTGTGATAGCTCAGGAAATCAGGCAGCTTTTTAATTTTTCCCTCCAAGACAAAGGATATTCTTTAGAGATTACATTTTGTAATCAGAAATGGAGGGGAGAACCCAGTAAGGTTGTCTTGTTGAAATTATATGTAGGCAGAATGAAAATCCATGGCCAGTCTGTCACTCTTAAAAACCAAATTACCTACCAAAGCAACAAGAATTAGGAAAGGTTAAATATACTCTTTAAAAATCCACTTTTGATTTTTTTTCTGCCAACATTAAGAATTCCTTTTGGAAATACAATAATTATTGAGACAAAATTCAGTAAAGCTATTTATAGTCCAGGGGAAATAGTATTTTGTGTTGAGGAGATGAGTTACACATCAGGTTATGTCAGCACAGGCAGGTGAGATTCAACATTCTTTACTTCTCCTTTTTCTCCCTTTATGAGATGTCCCTGGTTTTCTGCACTTAGTTTTACTAAGCTTCACCTTGCTTCACCAGCTTACTAGGGTCTGGGCAGGCAGCACATATGTGATGTCCTGAAAACACACTGCCCTATGCAAACAATTGTTTTTGGCAATTCGGAGGTTTCGTGGCAGGATTGCATCTTTTCCCCCCTCAAAATGAAATGTTTAGGCCAAAGTTAGAACTACATGTGCAGTTTTATGAACTGGCATATTCAAACGTTACAATTGTGTGTTTAAAAGGGGAATTGGATCTTTTTTTTTTTTCTTCTTTGGAACTCCTTCTTTTCCTAGTTCCTTTGTTTTCTCTTTTACAGAACATTTTCATATCTTAGTATATCTATTCAGCATCTGTTTCTCCTCAATAACAATTCTCATTCAAAAATAATAACTCTTTGTCCTCTTTGGACATGTTTTGTTTTGCCCCCACCTATGAAGTTCACCAGCATGTGTTGAAGGTTAACAGCTCCATTTCTGGAATTCTCTTGGATCCGTTTTGGAGCAAAGTGCCAAAGTATACAAGGAGGGCTCAAATGTGTCTGGACTCGGCCAAGTTCTGCGAGGAAGACTCCACAGAGCCGCGCCTTTGCCAGCTCCCCTCTGTTCTCGCTGGGCCCGGCTTCTTCGCGATTCCACACACGGCCTTTTACCATTGGCTCGTATGAAAAAGAACCTTCGGATGAATAGAATCAACAGAATTGTCATTTATGCAGCAACACTCTAACTTGTCCATTAACAGGTAGAAAATTGTTTCTTACCTTACTGAGTTTTCTACTCTTCTACTTCCTATCCCGCAGCACCCAGGGTCATGAATGGTTCCATTGATCATTTTCTAATGGTCCCATCAATCAATTGTCAACAATGACCAAAGTTGTTCAAAGAGCTTTTCCCACAATGACTGTAATAGTAGAAAGAGTAGGTGTATGACAAAGGCCCTGCTGGAAATGGTAGAAGGGACTCTTTTACAGTGTTTTGCCTGAGGGGCATTGGGTCACAGGGTCACTCCATGAACATCCTGTCTATCCTACTAGCTGTGTTTGGCTGTTTGCTTCAGTTGTAACTTTCTGGTGCATGAGGCAGTAACTCAACCCAAAGTGGTTCAAGTAGAAAGAGATTTTAGTGGCTTGTATAAATGAAAAGCTCAGAGTTGCAGCTGTCTTCTTATGTAGCTAATATGTGGGGCTCAGGTGATGTGATAAGGCCACTGATTTCTCTCATTTTATAAATCTTTTAGTCTTGGCTCATTCATAGGCAAGCTCTCCTTTCAGACTCACAATCTGGCTGCAGAAGCTTCAGAACTTATATCTTCTCTGTTTCACATCCATAAGGAATCACTTCAGGCCGACATTTGATAATAGAAGGGTCAGCCTCATAAAACTGGCTCAACAGTGGCTCTGGAAAGAGGAACACTGCTGGAGACCTGACACTCCTGGAGATTAACTAACCCTGGAGCCATCCTACCTCAGGACTTGTGACTGGAAACAATAACTTATTCTTACTGATTAAACTATTTTATGTTAAGTTTTCTGGTTATAAGGGAAATTATTTTTTTGATATATATTTTTATTGATTTCAGAGAGGAAGGGAGAGGGAGAGAGATAGATAGAAATATCAATGAGAGAGAATCATTGATCAGCTGCCTCCTACACAACCCTGGGATCAAGCCCACAAGCTGGGCATGTGCTCTTGACTGGAATAGAACCTGGGACCCTTCATTCCGCAGGCCAATGCTCTATCCACTGTGCCAAACCAGCTAGGGTGGGAAATTATCATTTTTAATCTTTCATATTTTAGCCTACATTTTCTTCTAGTTCCATTGTTTCTCTTATTTGGTTCATTCAACAGAAAGCATCCTAACTGATAATTGTCATACTGCCTCTAATTGGGTCATATATGCATCCCTGACCATACATAATGGGAATGTGATGTGTGATTGGCCTCAGCCTCAATGCCCCAATCCACTTCTGCAGTGGGATGAGTTTATCCCATCTGACTACATGGACTGAGTGTGGAGAAAGGGGAAGAATATCTACTGGGAAATGAGGATATGGTTTCCATTAAATAGTGAAATAGATACTGTGAAGGAAAAACATCATGTGTCCAGTACTTTATCCTTTTGAATGTGCCTTTTATTACAGAGTGGCCTGAAATTGTCAGTATAGTAAATTAAGGAGTTGTGATTTGTTACTTGGTCTGGTAGCCCAGAATATATAACTTTGAAGGTTTTAAATCAAAGGCAGAGCTGCTATGCTATTGAATCATCTCGTTAGCCTATGAATCAATATGTTTCCTCAATTAGGGCCTCATATCTCCAGCTTTGGAACATCAGCCATTTCAAGAAAAGTGGCTCATGGCCAAGACAGACAAAGGCTGGGTTGCTTAATAATCTAGTACTCTCAAAGGATATTGGGAAACCCGGGCAGCTTTTAAGTGGCATGTGCCATCCCACAGGCCCGGTGTTTTTTTCTGGCCCCTTTCCTCATACCCCTGAAATTCATTTGGTCTCATGGCTCTCAGACTCAGCCTGGTATGTAGAACAGTGGGGTCTCAGGTCAGGTTGTGTCTAGTGATTTCAATTGTGCTGTTGGCTGGAATTCCATCTGTCAAGCAGGTTTTACAGTCAGCCATTCGATAGCAGTAGGGTTAGCCCATGAAACTGGATTTCCTGCATATCTGGAAACAGGAGCACCCCTGGAGATCTGACATGCTCTGAGAAAATTAGGAGTTAGTTTTAGCTATTCCTGGTTAGTCTCTGTTGAACCTAATGTATTCCAACACTTGAGGATAAAACACCCCCCCCCCACACACACACAGAAAGAATAATTTATTTTTTTATTGTGAAGTTAAGTAACTTCATGGGAAGAGAATCTAATCAACATTGAACTATTTACTTGTCTCCACAGTAATTTTCTCTTTGTCAATTGACAGACATGGATTTTTATTTACTTATAATTAGTGTGAGCATACTAATTTTTGTTTAAGAAAGGTTTTCTTTACCTTGGCATTATGATTTGTTTTCATAGATGGAAAAAAAAAATCAGTGAGAAGGAGAAGGAATCATCCCTGGAGAGTTGGGAGGAATATATGGGGTCATACTCTCCCAGAGTTAAAGAAACCTTAAAGGACCCTGAACCCCTCCCCACATCTTTGATAACTGCCTTTTTAGACTGATAGTCACTGGAGCAGCTTTCCCAAGAGAGCAAGGACCTCTCCCAATTTCACTCCCCAACACCCAGGGGGGACCCTCCCTTACAAAGGAAAAATGAAATCCATCCTTTAGGTGTGCTAGGATCCACTTGTCTGCCATGGGCCTATACCTTTGCCCCTTGCTTTACTATGTTAGGTTATTTCACTGGTTTCCCTCACAGGAAGGAAGTGGAAATGATGCCCCTCTGGGACAGTCCTCCATATCATTCCCTCTAATGTCTTTTTTTTTTTAAGTGCAATTGCACACCAATAGTTTCTAATCTATCAAAACATAAGTTAAGGAAGTAGTGAAGTTAGGTTTAATTAAAACCACAATTATTTGTACAGCTGTCCGGGGTTCATGGCTTGTAAAAGAATTTAGCTTCAAACCCTGCTGCCTAAGTCCTTTGGGAGTTTCACACAAAACCCTTTATGCTCCACCTGGGCAGTGCCTACCCCAGTTTCACCAGTCACTTCAGGAGCAGGCCTGGAGGGCTTCGCCCTGATGCCACTCCCATGGTCAGGCTCTCCAAGCACCTGTTGCATGGGGCAACTCGGAGAACTGCAGAACTTTGAGATACAGTCATTTTCTTTTGTTTGGGGGGCCTAGAGGCCTTTAAGGATACTTCAAGAAATTCCTGAAAATTCTCCTAGGGCTGTGAGAAAGGGAGAGAGAAGAATCAGGCACAGTCTTCCTTTGTGAGCTTTTCTCTGGTTCTTTACACTTTCACTCCCAGGAGGGTCTTTTATGTTCCTCCCACCCCCAGCCCCAGAGCGTTAATGGACATTGGCAAGCATCTTTCAAAGGAGATGGGGGTGGGGTAATGCTGCAGATATGTATGCACATAGCGGCATGTTTTCTCAGCAGGACCCCAGAGAGGAGGATGAATTAGAGCTCAGCATCTGGCTGATTTTCAAGTGCCCGTGCAGCAGCGCTTCCAGCAGCCTGGATCTGAACAAGGCGATTTGGACTTTAAGCAAATGCACTGGTCAGCGCGGATCACTGACCGCGGGCCAGGGGCGGGGCCAGCGCCACAAGTCCAGAGGCCTGGAAGCCTGGGAGCCGCGGGTTAGGAAATGTGACCCAGCCGACCTCAAACACCCACCTCCTCCCTCACTCGCTGCCCCACCTGCCTGCGGAGCGCACAGAGCCAGCCAAGGAGACGATGGCCAGCCCTGCGCCCTTAGTGGCCTCCATCAGCCACCAAATGTTGGCTTTGCAGACCTTGCAGCTCCTGCAGCAGGAGTGGGGCTGGGGGGACGGTCCGGGCGCCCATAGAAATTCGCGCGACCTGGACCAAGTGTCTGCTGCCCCAGCGCATCGCTCAAGCCCGCGGCGGGCCCCGGGCGGGGCTGGGGCGGGAGGAGGGCAGCAGAGGCCAGGGATTGAGGAATGGGGAGCCTGGGGGCAGGCGAGCTCCTCCGAGGTAGGAGTAGTGCCAGGTGCCAAGGGGGGAGCAGAGCTGCTGCCCTGCCCCCAGGGCCGCGGGCCATGCACCCTGGCGCGGATGGCAGTGCGCAGTGCACTGGCCCGCGTGGTGGACTCGACCTCAGAGCTGGTCAGTGTGGAGCAGACGTTGCTGAGTCCCCTGCTGCAGGAGCGATCCTTCCCCATCCACCTGAAGGTGAGTCTGGCCTCCAGCACCCCCCTCAGGAGCCGGATCCCCCTGCTGGCATGGCTGCAGGGCCCAGATGGAGGCTGGGTGGGGTCACAGGATCCCAAGCTGAGCTGCTCACTGCTCCCCTGCTCCCCGGAGAGTGAAGGGGTGGGGATAGGAGGAGGACTCCGCACTTATGGCAGGGAACTCAGAGTGGGGAGTGAGGGGTGGGTGCGGAGGTGCCCACTGGGGCCGCCTAAGTATGGAGCAGAGAAGCGGAGAGGCCTTGCCAAAGGCCTCTGGAACTCCTTCCTCTCTTACATAGTAAATCAGCTTCCTGCTCCAGCTGAAGGCCCTTTCCACAGGCATGGAGGACAGCTTCCCCACTCCCCCTTCCAACTTAATAACCCTTCTTCCAGGGCCGTAAATACACGTATTAAGTCCCCACTGCCTTCTGTATGACAAAATCACCTACATTAATTTAAAGTCCTTTGAAAGTTATGAATCACAGTTATTTTTGCATGCATGGAGTTTCCCACAGAGCTCGGGGACCTTAGAGAGTCTAAATTCTCATAAAGTGAGATAAGAGTGGCGTGGATCCCTAGTGTTGAAGCGTGAATTCTATAGGTCTTTTTTATCATATACTTTATTTTTTTTAAAGTTTATTTTTATTGATTTCAGAGGAATGGAGAGGAAGAGAGAGATAGAAACATCAATGATGAGCGGGAATCATTGATTGGCTGCCTCCTGCACGTTGGACCAAGCCTGCAACCCAGACATGTGCCCTTGACCAGAATCAAACCTGGGACCCTTCCATCCGCAGGCCAACACTCTATCCACTGAGCCAAACTGGCTAGGGCAAAGCACGAATTCTAATGCTAACCTCCTACCAAGTCACGCACCTCTTGTTTGTGGAGTGAATTTTCTTCTTAAGATACCCAACTGTCAGGAAACAGAGCAGCTGCCTCCCAGGCGGAGAAGGATCCTGGAAATCTGGGGGTCTGGGTTACAGTGTTGGTCTTGACATTAATTAACCTAACCGGTGGTTTAAGGTCACAATCTCTTGGAGGCCTTGTGGCTTTCCAGTTTTGACTTGGAGTATTGCATCATTCATTTCCCTTGGGAGTCTAGCAGAAGGAACTGGGAAGGAATGATGAAGAAAGCTTAGAGAACTTCTCAAGAATTGCTATTTGCGCTTTACAAGCCAAGGTTTGGGAAAAAAAAATAGCTACATATTAGATTGCATACCCACTATAAAAGACTGATTTAAAAACCAAACATAATAAAGCATATCATACATCCAAATAAGCATTATTACTCTACCTTAGGGTTTCTCAGCCTCTGCTTTATTGACATTTTGTGCTGGACAATGTTGTGGGGGTTTGTCCTGTGCCTCTATCCAGTAGATGCCAGCGGCATACCTCCCTGGCGCCCTACTCCCTCCCCCCCCCACCTTGAGTTGATAAAACCAAATATTGCCAAATGTGTGTGCATGAGAGGGAAAGCTGGGATGCCTCCAGATGCGAAGCACTGCTCCATTCACCTTAGAAAATTAAAAAATGAAGCTGCATTTCACCAATGCTCTTGAGTTAAGATGCATCTTTTTATGTACTTCCAAGAAATAAAAAAAAAATCCTGCCAATTATATTATGACAGACCTTTGATTGTAAGATAGCCTCATTTCAGAGATTTTTTTGAAATGGAAAAAAATGTACATCCTAGAATTGATGAAATAGGAAGCATTGTATGATATTAGGAGCATATACAAGACATAGAGGCTGGCAAAAGGAGAGACCGAGTGATCAGTTTTACCTAAGGTGATCCTGGCAGGTTTCTTGTAGGAGGTAACCTTTTAAAAAAGTGAATGTTTGCTCCCCAGGCATTAAAGGGAAAACATATTTTAAGGGAGCTGTATGATCTAAGATCCAGAAGCAATGCAAGGGCATGAGTTTGGGGGAATTAAAATTAGTTCACTATGGCAGAAGGCAAAAAATGGCATGAAGGCAGAGAAACCCTCTCCATAATAACAATGGGTACTTTGCAGTACTTTACTCTTTTTTTTATTGTTTAAAGTATTACATATGTCTCCCTTTCCCCCAATTGACCCCCCCCCGCCCCTGCTGCTACTCCCAACCCCCAGGGCAAGCCCCCACCTCCCCAGTGTCTGTGTCCATTGGTTATGCTAATATGCATGCATACAAGTCCTTTGGTTGATTTCTAACCACCCCTCCTCCCCTGCCTTCTCTCTGAGGGTGGACTGTCTGTTCAGTGCTACCTTGTCTCTTTTTGTTCATCAGTTTATGTTGATCATTATATCACACAAATGAGTGAGATCATGTGGTATTTATCTTTCTCTGACTGGCTTATTTCGCTTAGCATTATGCTCTCCAGTTCCATCCATGCTGTTGCAAATGGTAAAAGTTCCTTCTTTTTTACAGCAGCGTAGTGTTCCATTGTGTAGATGTACCACAGTTTTCTAATCCACTTATCTGCTGATGGGCACATAAGGCTGCTTCCAAATCTTAGCTATTGTAAATTGTGCTGTTATGAACATAGGGGTGCATATATCCTTTCTGATTGGTGTTTCTGTTTTCTTGAGATATATTCCTAGAAGTGGGATTACTGGGTCAAATGGAAGTTCCATTTTTAACTTTTTGAGGAAACTTCATACTGTTTTACAGAGTGGCTGCACCAGTCTGCATTCCCACCAGCAGTGCACTAGAGTTCCCTTTTCTCCACATCCTTGCCAGTACTTTTCCTTTGTTGATTTGTTTATGATAGCCATTCTGACAGGTGTGAGATGGTACCTCATTGCTGTTTTGATTTGCATCACTCAGATGATTAGTGACTTTGAGCATGTTTTCATATGTCTCATGTCCTCTTTGAAAAAGTGTCTATTTAGGTCCTTTGCCCATTTTTTTATTGGGTTGTTTATCTTCTTTTTGTGAAGTTGTATGAGTTCCCTGTAAATCTTGGAGATTAAACCCTTATCAGAGATAACATTGGCAAATATGTTCTCCCATGCAGTGGGCTTTCTTGTTGTTTTGTGGATGGTTGCTTTTGCTGTGCAGAAGCATTTTATTTTGATGTAGTCCCATTTGTTTATTTTCTCCTTAGTTTTCATTGCCCTAGGAGCTGTATCGGTAAAGATATTGCTATGACATATGTCTGATATTTTGCTACCTATGGAGTCTTCTAAGATTTTTATGGTTTCCCATCTTACATTTAAGTCCTTTAGCCATTTTGACTTTGTTTTTGTGTATGGAATAAGTTGTTGATCTAGTTTCATTTTTTTGCATGTATCTGACCAATTTTCTCAGTACCATTTATTGAAGAGACTGTCTTGACTCCATTGTATCCTCTTGCCTCCTTTATCAAATATTAGTTGAGCATAATGGCTTGGGTCTATTTCTGGGTTCTCTGTTCTGTTCCACTGGTCTATATGTCTGTTCTTGTGCCAGTACCAGGAAGTTTTGAGAACTGTGGCTTTGTAATATAGCTTGATATCTGGTATTGTGATCCATCCAACTTTGGTCCTCTTTCTCAGGATTGTGTGGCTATTAGGGATCTTTTTTTTTTCCAGATGAATTTTTGGAGAGTTTGTTCTAGTCTGTGAAATATGCCGTTGGTATTTTAATGGGGATTGCATTGGATGTATAAATTGTTTTGGGTAGTATGGACATTTTAATGATGTTGATTCTACCAATCCATGAACATGGTATGTTCTTCCATTTGTTTATGTGTTCCTCTATCTCTTGTCTCAATGTCCTATAGTTTTCTGAGTACAGGTCTTTTACCTCCTTAGTTAAGTTTATTCCTAGGTATCTTAATGTTTTTGGTGCAATGGTAAATGGGATTGTTTCTTTAGTTTCTTTTCTGTGAGCTCATTGTTGGTGTATAAAAAAACCATAGATTTCTGGGTGTTGATTTTGTATCCTGCTACATTGCTGAATTCATTTATTAAGTCTACTAGTTTTTTTATGGAGTCTTTGGGGTTTTCTATGTACAGTATTATGTCATCTGCAAATAATGACAGTTTTACTTCTTCTTTTCCAATTTGGATGCCTTTTATTTATTCTTCTTATCTGATCGCTATGGCTAGCACTTTCAATACTATATTGAACAGGAGTAGTGAAAGTGGGCATCCTTGTCTTGTTCCTGTTCTTAGGGGGAATGGATTTAGTTTTTGCCCATTGAGTATGATGTTGGCTATAGGTTTGCTATATCAAGCTTTTATTATGTTGAGGTATGATCCCTCTATTCCCACTTTGCTGAGAGTTTTTAACAAGAAAGGGTGTAGAATTTTATCAAATGCCTGTTCTGCATCAATTGATATGATTATGTGATTTTTATCTCTTGATTTGTTTATGTGATGAATCACATTTATTGATTTGCGGATATTGTACCATCCTTGCATCCTCAGAATAAATCCCACTTGGTCATGGTGTATGATCTTTCTAATGTAATGCTGAATCCGATTTGCTAGGATTTTGTTGAAGATTTTAGCATCTATGTTCATTAAGGATACTGGCCTATAGTTCTCTTTCTTTGTGGCGTCTTTATCTGGTTTTGGAATTAGGGAAATGCTGGCTTCATAGAAAGAGCTTGGAAGTGTTCCTTCCTCTTGAATTTTTTGGAATAGTCAGAGGAGGAGAGGTTTTAGTTCTTCTTTGAATTCTTGGTAGAACTCCCTGTAAAGCTGTCCAGACCAGGGCTTCTGTTTGCTGGAAGATTTTTGATTACTGCTTCAATTTCTTTGGTAGTTTTTGGCCTATTCAGGTTTTTTTATTCTTCCTGATTGAGTTTTGGAAACTTGTATTTTTCTAGGAATATGTCTATTTCATGTAGGTTATCCAGTTTGTTGGAATAGAGTTGTTCATAGTACTTTTTAAAAAAATAATCCTTTGTATTTCTATGGGATTTGTTGTCACTTCACCTCTTTCATTTCTGATTTTGTTTATTTGGGTCCTCTCTCTTTGCTTTTTGGTGAGCCTGGCTAGAGGTTCATCAATTTTTTTTATCCTTCCAAAGAACCAGCTCTTGGTTTCCTTGATCTTTTGTATTCTTTTTTTGGTCTCTATGTCATTTATTTCTGCTCTAATCTTTATTATCTCCTTCCTTCTGCTCACTGTGGGCTTTTCTTGTTGCTCTCTTTCTAATTCTTTGAATTGTAGAATTAGATAATTTATTACCATTTTTTCTTGTTTTTTGAGGTAGGCCTGTAGAGCTATGAACTTCCCTCTCAAGACTGCTTTCACCATGTTCCATAGGTTTTGGATTGTTGTGCTTTCATTGTCATTTGTTACTGGGATGTTTTTTATTTCTTCTTTGGTAACCCAATAGTTGTTTAATAGCATGTTATATAGCCTCTGTTTGATTTTTTTCATTGTTTTTATTATAGTTCATTTCTAAGTTTATGCCATTGTGATCTGAGAAGATGCTTGATATGATTTCTATCTGCTTAAATTTGAAGAGATTTGCCTGTGTCCCAATATGTGGTCTATCTTTGAAAATGTCCCATGTGTACTTGAGAAGAATGTATATTCTATATCTTTGGTGTGAAATATTCTGAAAATGTCAATTTATTCCATCTGATCTAGTGATTCATTTAGAATTGATGTTTCTTTGCTGATTTTTGTTTAGAGGATTTACCCAGTGGTGTCAATGGGATATTAAAGTCCCCTACTATGACTGTATTGCTGTCTATCTCTCCCTTGATATCTTCCAGAAGATTTTTTATGTATTTGGGTGCTCTTGTACTGGCTGCATATATGTTTACCAGAGTTATATCCTCTTGTAGAATTGCTCCCTTTAGTATTATGAAGTGGCCTTCCTTATCTCTTGTTATGGCCTTCACTTTGAGTTCTAACTTGTCAGATATAAGAGCTACTACCCCAGCCTTTTTTTCATTTCTATTCACCGAGAACATTTTTTCCCATCCCTTCACTATCATTCTGTGTTTGAATCCTTTGTTCTGAGGTGGGTCTCTTGTAGACAGCAGATATATGTTTTCTTATCCATTCAGCTACCCAATGGCTTTTAATGGGAGCATTTAGTCCATTTACATTTAAGGTTATTATTATTTTTTAAATTGTTTTATTGCTAAAAGTATTACAAAGAGTATTACATATGTCTCCTTTTTTCTCTGCCCTTAACAATCTCCTGGCCTCCCCTACCCCCCAGTGTCTTATGTCCATTGGTTATGCTTATATGCATGCATATAAGTCCTTCGGTTGATCTCTTACCCCTCCCCTCTCCTACCCCTAACCCTCCTCAGCCTTCCTGCTGTAGTTTGACAGCCTGTTCGAGGCTGCTCTGCCTCTGTATCTATTTTTGTTCCTCAGTTTATAATGGTCTTTATTATCCATAAATGAGTGAGAACATGTGGTATTTTTCCTTCATTGAATGGCTTATTTCACTTAGCATAATGCTCTCCAGTTCCATCCATGCTGTTGCAAATGGTAAGAATTCCTTCTTTTTTACAGCAGCATAGTATTCCATCATGTAGATGTACCACAGTTTTCTAATCCATTCATCTGCTGATGGGCAATTAGGCTGTTTCCAGATCCTAGCTATGGTGAATTGTGCTGCTATGAACATAGGGGTGCATATATCCTTTCTGATTGGTGTTTCTGTTTTCTTGGGATATATTCCTAGAAGTGGGATCACGGGGTCAAATGGGAGTTCCATTTTTAGTTTTTTGAGGAAACTCCATACTGTCTTCCATAGTGGCTGCACCAGTCTGCATTCCCACCAGCAGTGCACAAGTGTTCCTTTTTTTCCACATCCTCTCCAGCACTTGTCATTTGTTGATTTGTTGATGATAGCCATTCTGACAGGTGTGAGATGGTACCTCATTGTTGTTTTGATTTGCATTTCTCGGATGATTAGTGACTTTGAGCATGTTTTCATATGTCTCTTGGATTTCTGAATGTCCTCTTTTGAAAAGTGTCTATTTAGGTCCTTTGCCCATTTTTTTTTATTGGATTGTTTATCTTCTTTTTGTTAAGTTGTATGAGTTCCCTGTAAATGTTGGAGATTAAATCCTTATTGGTGATAACATTGGCAAATATGTTCTCCCATGCAGTGGGCTTTCTTGTTGTTTTGTTGATGGTTTCTTTTGCTGTGCAAAAGCTTTTTATTTTGATGTAGTCCCATTTGTTTATTTTCTCTTTAGTTTCCAATGCCATAGGAGCTGTATCAGTGAAGAAATTGCTTCAGCATATGTCTGAGATTTTGTTGCCTTTGGATTCTTCTAGTATTTTTATGGTTTCCCGTCACACATTTAAGTCCTTTATCCATTTTGAGTTTATTTTTGTGTATGGTGTAAATTGGTGGTCTACTTTCAGGTTTTTTTGCATATATCTGTCCAATTTTCCCAACACCATTAATTGAAGAGACTATCTTGACTCCATTGTATGTTCTTGCCTCCTTTGTCAAATATTAATTGAGCATATTGGTTCGTGTCGATTTCTGGGCTATTCTATTTCATTGATCTATATGTCTGTTCTTGTGCCAGTACCGGGCAGTTTTGAGAACAGTGGCTTTGTAATACAGCTTGATATCTGGTATTGAGATTCCACCTACTTTGTTCTTTCTCAGGATTGCTGCTGCTATTCGGGATCTTTTTTAATTCCACATGAATTTTTGGAGAGTTCGTTCTAAGTCTGTGAAATATGTCGTTGGTATTTTAATGGGAAGTGCGTTGAATTTATAGGTTGCTTTGGGTAGTGTGGACATTTTAATGATGTTGATTCTACCAATCCAAGAACATGGTATGTTTTTCCATCTGTTTATATCTTCCTCTATTTCTTTTTTCAATGTCCTGTAGTTTTCTGAGTAGAGGTCTTTTACCTCTTTAGTTAAGTTTATTCCTAGGTAGCTTAATTTTTTTGGTGCGATGGTAAATGGGATTGTTTTTTTAGTCTCTCATTCTGTAAGTTCACTATTGGTATATAGAAATGCCATAGATTTTTTTTGTGGTTAATTTTGTATCCTGCTACATTGCCAAATTCATGTATTAAGTCTAATAGTTTTTTGATGGAATCTTTAGGATATTTTATGTCTAATATCATGTCATCTGCAAATAAGGACAGTTTTACTTCTTTTCCAATTTGGATGCCTTTTATTTCTTCTTCTTGTCTAATTGCAATGGCTAATACTTCCAGTACTATGTTGAACAGGAGTGGTGAGAGGGGGCATCCCTGTCTTGTTCCTGTTCTTAGGGGAAATGGTGTTAGTTTTTGTCAGTTGAGTATGATGTTGGCTGTGGGCCTGTCACATATGGCTTTTATTATGTTGAGGTATGATCCTTCTATTCCCACCTTGCTGAGAGTTTTTATCAAAAATGGGTGTTGGACTTTGCCAAATGCTTTTTTTGCATCAATTGATATGACTATGTGGTTTTTTTCTTTCAATTTTTTATTTGATGTATCACGTTTATTGATTTGCGGTTATTGTACCATCCTTGCATCCTGGGGATTAATTCTACTTGGTCATGGTGTATGATCTTCCTGATGTACTGCTGGATCCGATTTGCTAAGATTTTGTTGAGGATTTTGGCATCTATGTTCATTACGGATATTGGCCTGTAATTCTCTTTTATTGTGTTGTCTTTACCTGATTTTGGTATTAGGCTGATGCTGGCTTCATAGAATGAGCTTGGAAGTGTTTCTTCCTCTTGACTTTTTTGTAGTAGTCAGAGGAGGATAGGTTTTAGTTCTTCCTTGAATGTTTGGTAAAACTCCCCTGTGAAGCCGTCTGGTCCTGGGCTTTTGTTTGCTGGAAGCTTTTGATGACTGCTTCAATTTCTTCCATAGTTATTGGCCTATTGAGGTTTTTAGATTCCTTCTGATTGAGTTTTGGAATGTTGTATTTTTCTAGGAATATGTCCATTCCCTCCAGGTTGTCTAGTTTGTTTGAGTAGAGCTGTCCATAGTATTTTTTAACAATCATTTGTATTTCTGTGGGGTCTGTTGATATTTTGCCTCTATCATTTCTGATTTTGTTTATTTGGGTCCTCTCTCTGCTTCTTGGTGAGCCTGGCTAGAGGTTCATCAATCTTGTTTATCCTTTCAAAGAACCAGCTCTTTGTTTCATTGATTTTCTGTATTGTTTTTTTGGTCTCTATGTCATTTATTTCTGCTCTAATCTTTATTATCTCCTTCCTTCTGCTCACTCTGGGCTTTTCTTGTTGCTCTCTCTGTAGTTCTTTGAGATGTAGAGTTAGATGATTTACTAACATTTTTTCTTGTTTTTTTGAGATTGGTCTGTAGAGCTATAAACTTCCCTCTCAGGATTGCTTTCATTGTGTCCCATAGGTTTTGGATTGTTGTGTTTTCATTGTCATTAGTTTCCAGGATGATTATTTTTAACATATTTTATTTATTTTTTACAGAGAGGAAAAGAGAGGGATAGAGAGTTAGAAACATCTATGAGAGAGAAACATCGATCAGCTGCCTCCTGCACACCCCCTACTGGGGATGTGCCCGCAACCAAGGTACATCCCCTTGACCGGCTGACGCTCTATCCACTGAGCCAAGCCGGTTATGGCTCCAGGTGGGTCATGTTTTTTTGTTTTTTTTTTTTTTATCTATTCAGCCACTTGATGTCTTTTGATTGGTGCACTTAGTCCATTTACGTTTAAAATTATTATTGAAAGGTACTTGTTTGTAGCCATTCTATTTTTTGTGCCTGTTTTCTTTCTAAGTTTTTTATTTCTTCTTTTTACACCAGTCCCTTTAGCATTTCTTGCATTGCTGGCTTGGTGGTGATAAACTCCCTTAGCCTTTTTTTTGTCTGTGAAGCTTCTTATTTCCCCTTCAATTTTGAATGATAGCTTTGCTGGATAGAGTATTCTTGGATTCAGTCCTTTGCTTTGCATCACTTTTTAAATTTCAGTCCATTCTTTTCTGGCCTGATGTGTTTCTGTTGAGAAATCATTTGATAATCTAATGGGAGATCCCTTGTATGTAACTTTCCATCTCTCTCTTGCAGCCTTTAAGATTCTCTCTTTGTCCTGAACATTTGCTATGGTAATTATGATGTGTCTTGGTGTGGGTCTTTTCAGGTTCACCTTGTTTGGGACTCTCTGTGATTGTGTGACTTTTTTCTTCCCCACCTCAGGGAAGTTTTCTGATATTATTTCTTCCAATAGGTTTTCTAACCCTTGTTCCTCTTTCTGTTGTTCTGGCACCCCTATTATTCGTATGTTGTTTTGTTTCATGTTGTCCCATAGCTCCCTTAGTTTCTCCTCCTGTCTTTTAATTTTTTTCTCCAATTGCAGTTCTGTTTGGGTGTGTTTTGCTTCCCTGTCTTCTAATTCACTAATTCGGTCCTCTGCATCTCCTAGTCTACTGTTGAAACTTTCAATGGTGTTTTTTATTGCAGCTATATCACTCTTCATTTCCTCTTGGTTCTTACCTAAGTTATTGATTTTTTCATCCATTTCTTTTTGATTCTTGCATAAGTTGTTGATTTTTTCCTCCATCCGGTTTATGCACTCTAGGACCCTTAATCTGAATTCTTTTTTTTTTTTGTCATGTTGCATGCCTCTGTTTCACTTAGCTGCTTTTCTGGCAAGTCCTCCTTTTCTTTCCTTTGGGGGTTTCTTTGTCTACCCATGTTTGATCTCACCGACATATCTAGATGTTGAGTCGTTCAGTGGCTGCTCTTTGGGTGGCAGTGGCTCCTCGGGCTGTGGTTGCTCCTCAGGCGGTTGTGGTAGCAGCTGCTCCTCATTTGGTAGCAGCTCCTCTGGTGGGTGCTGTTCACAGCTGTTGTGGCTCCTCTGGCTGGTGGGGGGAGGCTTCACACACAGCTGCTGTTCCTCAGACAGAGGGTGTGGTGATCACGAGGCTGCTGTTCCTTGGATCTTAAGGTTATTATTGATAAGTACTTGTTTGTCGCCATTTTTATATTCCTTTATGCTTGTATTCCTTCTTCCCTTCCTATTTATTCTTTTTATAGCAATCCTTTTAGCATTTCTTGCATTGCTGGCTTGGTGGTAATAAACTCCCTTATCCCTATTTTGTCTGTGAAGCTCCTGATTTCACCTTCAATTGTGAATGATAGCTTTGCTGGGTATAGTATTCTTGTATTTAGTCCCTTGCTTTGCATCATTTTGAATATTTCATTTCATTACCTTCTGGCATGACGTGTTTCTGTTGAGAAATCAGTTGATAGTCTAATGGGAGATCCCTTATAGGTAACTTTCTGTTTCTCCTTGGTAGCCTTTAAGATTCTTACTTTGTCATTGGTGTTTGCCTATTTAATTATGATGTATCTTGGCATTGGTCTTTTTGGGTTTATCTTGTTTGGGACTCTGTGAACTTCTTGGACTTGTGTGAGTTTTCTTCCCAATATCAGGGAAGTTTTCTGTCATAATTTCTTCAAACAGGTTTTCTATTCCTTGCTCTGTTTCCTATCCTTCTAGTACCCCTATTATGTGGATGTTGTTTTGTTTTGTGTTGTCTCATAGCTCCCTTAGGCTCTTCTGTTTTTCAAGTTTTTTTTTGTTTTGTTTTGTTTTTTTTTTTCCAATTGCTGCTCTGCTTGGGTGTTTTTTCCTACCTTGTCTTCTAGCTTATTGATTCTGGTCCTCAGCTTCTTCTAGTCTACTGTTGATGCTTTCTATTGTGTTCTTTATTGAAGCTATGTCATTCTTCATTTCTACTTGGTTCTTCTTCATTTCCTCTTGATTCTTACACATGTTGTTGATTTTGTCTTCCATCCTTATGACAATTGCTCTGAATTCTTTCTCTGACAAATTGCTTGCCTCCATTTTGTTTACTTCTTTTTCTGGTGATTTCCTCCTTTTCTTTCATATGGGGGCTGTTTCTTTGTCTCCCCATTTTTGCTCCTCTCAGGGTGTCTGGTTATGTGGCTCAGTATCTACCACACTGACCAAAAGGCACAAAATACAACTCAACAAGACACCACACAGAGGGAACAAAACACGAATGTATTCATGACACTGATAACCCAAATAAAGGTGACCACCAGAGAAAAGAGAATTAGGGGAGAGAAAAGAGTGCAAAAATGATATTCAGAAAAGAAAAAAAGGTAAGAGAGAAAAGCAAAAGAAAAAAATAACGGGAAAAATATACATATATGGGGAGAAAACTCCACAAAACCAACAACTAAACCAAAAAAATGAAACAACAAACACCCCAAGAAAAGAGGAGGGGAGCTCAATCTGAAGGGGCAGAACTTATTTCCAGAAGGTAAGGAAAAGGAATTGAATGAATGGGGGAATGGCCATGATTCAGTATAGAGGAGGTAGAAAGAGAATGAATGTACAAGAAGAAAAGTAAAAAACAAAATACTCAATTAAAAAATAATAAATAATAATTAAAAATATATTAAAAAGTATATATATATATAAACTCATATATATACATATATATAATAATAAAAAAATTCCCCTTTCTTTAATCTATCTATCTATTCATCTATTTTTGGAAAAGGAGAATAGAATAGAGAACAGATAGGCCTGAGTTTGGTGAGTGAAACTAATTAAACTATTAGTAGAAGAAGAGAACAAGCAAGGAGAGGGTAAACAAAAACATAAAATAAAAACCAAAAAACCAAAAAAACAAACTAATAATCAAGTAAACAACAACAACAAGAAGAAAAATTGGCTAGCGAAGAAAGAGAAAAGAGAAGGGTGCATGTACTTGGAGCAGGGGACAGGAAATTAGATATATGAGTAAGCCAACAGAGACTACTATAATATTAACACATCAATACAGCAGATAAAGATCAATTTTTAACAAGGAGTAAAAAGAAAGGAGAGAAACAAACTAAAGCAGGGACAGGAGAAGAGAAACAGGAAGAAAAAAGAGAGAAATGAGGAAGAAAGGATTGGCATAAAGGAATAAATGAGATAGAGTGGAATAATGATAAAAAAAATAGAATGTAGAACACTAATCCAAAAAATAGTGAAAGCTTAAAATAACAATAACAATAATAATAATAATAATAATAATAATAATAAATACTAAAAATAAAGTAAAGAGAAAAAAATTTAGTTTCTTAAGTAAAAGATAAAAAATTAAAAACTGAAGTAGTGAAGTTTATTCACTTCAGCTGAGGTTTAATGTCCCATGGGGGCTGGTTTAAGACCCCTCTTTACTGTTCTGTCTGCCACGTCTCAGTTTCCTCTTAGGTAGTCAGCACCGTGTTTAGTTCCTAGCGATTGACTGCTCCTCTGTGTCAGACTCCGCAGCCTTGGTTTCAGGCAGACAGGATCAATCTGCCCACTTTGTTTTCCTGTCTGCTTTCAGTTGTATTTACACAAGAGTCTATTTCTGACATGGCCTCTAGGTGGCGGTGTTTCTGTATTAGTTTCTGGAACCAAATGGTGCCCCCACACCTGCCATGAGGGCTCCCTGAGGGTATTCAGAAATCTTGTTTCCCTGCTGATCTCAAGGCTGGGTGCGACTGCGCTGCTAGGAGGGGTCTGGTCTTCAGGAGAAAAACGTTGATTCATGTTGGTTCAGGATTGGAGGGATCGGACTGTCCCAGAGCTGGCCTCCCGATCACCTCTCCCTATTTTGCTCCCCAGCTTCCACAAAGCCACCTTCCTCTGCACCGCAGCCTTGGTGGGTGTTTGTAATTGAAAGATCCTATGCACTGAGTTTAGTGAGTAAAAGCAAGGAAAATATAAAGACAGAAAATATAAAGACACGCTGCTGGTGTCCCCCCTCTCTCCCGCCACTGCACAGCCGATGCAGAACTTCAGGCTGCCTTTCTGAGCGCAGCCTCCCATGGCTGTGGGCTTAGATCTAGAGTCCCCCGCTGCCAGCAGCCCTGTGGACCCCCTTCCACAGTCAAGCACTACACTGTCCCCAAGGGACGTGGACTTGGTGCAGCACAGTCTCCCTCTGAGACTCTAGTCCCGGTTGCATGGGTCTCTCCTTCCAGCCCAGAACCCCAATCCCACCTCTTTCCAGGCGACCTCTGACCTTTCCGTCCACAGGTTGTCTCACCAGTTGTGTTTAATTCACCAATTCCGGGTGGATGTTATTCGATTCAGCTGTTTCTTCTGTCTGCTCCGTGAGAAGGTGCAGGACCCATCTGCCTATTTGGCCACCATTTTGTCTCACCCTGGACAAACTTTTTAGGAGCCCGTGGCCAGGGAGGCTGGAGTCTCCGTGTTCCTGAGTTCGCAGCCGAGGCAGCTGGTCCCTGGCCGGTGTGGCTGTAGGGTCCCGGGTGGTGTAAGAGGTCTCCCTGGATGGAGGTGAGGCTGGGCTCTTAGTCATAGCTGCTCTTTCCTTCAAGATGGTGTCTTTACTCTTTTCTTAAAGAAACCAATAATTTATATTCTTTTTGAACATTTAGAGTTTATCAAACATATGCAAAGAAAAAACATGAAATGAGTTTCTTTGTGGTGGATAAAAAGTGCTTACTAGTTCTGAGTCTTGTCAAATTTGGTGGAGAAGATGGAGTTGACCAGTTTGACAAATTTTTTTATAGCAGGAAACTGAGGCTCAGAGAAATATTAAGACTTTGCTGAAGATCCTGCTTCTCAGAAGTGATGGCCCATGATTCAAACATATTTTTATTGATTTTAGAGAGAGAGGAAGGGAGAGGGATAGAGAGATAGAAACATCAATCAGGGAGAGACATCAATCAGCTGCCTCCTGCATGCCCCCTACAAGGGATCGAACTCACAACCTGGGCATGTGCCCTGACTGGGGATAGAACTGGGGATCTCTTGGTTATGGATTGACACTCAACCACTGAGTGAGTGTCAAACATGTTTGAGGCCAGACATACTTTTTTGTGACTCTACCAAAATCACAGTGCTAGCTTAAACGGGTATTAAAAACATCACATTAAAGTAAAGTATGTGAGAGTGTTTAGTCGACAGAACACAGTCATGCATGCCCTGCACTACACACCACTTGGGATGTAACAGTCACATTATAGACTCTTAGGTCCGGCTGACATAACAAAATGCCACAGACTACGTTGCTTAAACCTCCAACATTTATTTTCTCACTGTTCTGGAGGCTAGGAAGTCCAAGATCAAGCAAGGTGGTAGTAAATTTGGTTTCTGGTGAAGGCTCTCTTCCTGGCTTGTAGATGGCCACTTTCTCACTGTGTCCTCACATGGCCTTTCCTCTGTGCATGTGGAAAGAGAGAGATCTCAAATGTCTCCTTCTTCTTCTCCTTCTCCTCCTCCTTCTTCTTCTTCTTCTTCTTCTTCTTCTTCTTCTTCTTCTTCTTCTTCTTCTTCTTCTTCTTCTTCTCCTTCTTCTTCTCTCTTTCTCTCTCTCTTTGGTTAATCCTCACTTGAGGATATTTTTTTTTCCATTGATTTTTAGACAGAGTATAACAGAGGGGAAATCACAGAGAGAAACATTGATGTGAGAGAGACACATCGATTGGTTGCTTCCTGCACATGCCCTGACCTGACCTGGGAGTTGAGCCTGCAATGGAGGCACATGCCCTTGACCAGAATCAAGCCTGAGACCCTTCAGTTCATGGACAGATGCTCCAACTACTGAGCCAAACCGGCTAGGACTCTTCCTCTTCTTAAAAGGACACCAATCCTATTGGATCTGGGGCCCACTCTCTGACATAATTTAACCTTAATTACCTCTCTAAAGGCCCTATCTCAAAATATAGTCACAAGGTGGTTAGGTGTTCAATATATGCATTTCTGGGGGGTGGGGCAAGGCAGGAGGAGGTGGGGAGACAAAATTCAGTCCATAACACTGGGTGATTTGTGTGCCTCCTTCCATGAGGGTGGCTTTACATAGTGACAAAAAGTACCAGGCAAATGTAGGAAAACATTGTCAAACTAGTAATCTAGCAAGAATGCTTTAGGCACCTGCAACCTAAAGGGAGTACAGAAATGTGTGGGACACCAGAAGGAAGGCTAGGATTTAAAAACTCCCCAAAATGACCAACTCACATAGAGACTATTAAACAGCCAATTATGAGGTCACTGATTGAGTTTTGTCTGTCTTCCTTTGAGAGTTAAAAATATTTATAGTTTCCAAGAGTTCTTTCTGTTCTGAAGCAAGTTTCATGGAAACTATGGCTGATGCCAACTTTCAGAGGAAAAAGAACTTTCCTGACATTGCAGATTTAACTTGCCTGTGAGTTCTCCATTTCATTTAGCTAATTTTGGTACCAATCATTCCATCACATTTAGTAGCCTTCACTGTTTTTTCATTCTACAAAGCAAAGCCAGTGGTTAGGAAACCATTGGCATTGGTTGCACAGTTATTGTTGTAATGCTCTTTAATTAGTGGAGCCAGTTTCTGCAAATTTGAAAATTGTGTCTTCAAAAATTATCCACATACTCTTGAAGAAAAAAATGCTTATGGTCATATGATTAATAGCCAAAGCCAGGAGGTTGCTATTGACTTGAGACAAAATTGTGCTTATGTTTTAGAAAAAGGCCCAGTGACTGCTATAGAAGTAGCTTAATTATAGTTTGTAATTCCTATTATGTGAATGATATGAGAATCAGGACATATAAACTTTCTGAAATTAAAATTTTGCAAAGAATATTGCAGAAAGGCTCTAAAACAAAACTACTTATGTTTAACATCTTGGTGGAAATGCTGCCATGCTCTGTTTTACAGTTTGGGGTTTGCCTTGTGAGCATACCTGAATCAAGTGCTTGTATCCATCACAAAGTGCTTTTCACAGACTTTCCTAATGAAAATGATGACGTACCCAAAGCACATGCATAAGGAACCTTAGTTACTTGTGGGGCATTGACACTGGGTACAGCACCAGTAAAAATCTTTAATTTCCTGTGGATGAGAGACATTTTATGGTGAATGGCAGATACTTTGGTTCTTCATTGGGTGTTTTATTAGTGTGTAGTTACATATCTATTGGAGATTGACCTGGGTTTCAGGTAACTGGTGACTGATCTGGGCCCTGTGAATTTGTAGCTCAAAGCCAGATGTTGATGAGCCGAGTGAAGTTGGGGCAATTTGAAGCATACTGATCCTGATAGTATGGTTTTCATGACATCTCTCTACATAGAGGAACGTTCTCATTTTATGTGCACATCCTGTTGGAGGGTTGTAAGGGGCTTGGGGAGAGGATTTGTGTTCCTTTGTAGTGCCTAGCACTGGGTGGCTTTAGTGGAGAATGTTCTGCTGGCCATACTGACGCTCATTACAGCCAGGCCCCACGACAGAAAGCAGGGGAAAAGCTCTTTCTTTCTTTACTACTCTCTGTAGAGGACATTAGGAATTCAGGGAGAATGAGAGGGGAAAAAGTGAGAAGAAATAGATTTGTGGAAGCCATTGTAAGACAATATAGCTCAAGATGTGACTGTTTTGAAAAGAACCAACTTATTTTAAAGCCAGTGGTTAAGGGAATATGAACTGATTTATGGTTCATGTAGATCTAGAAGTAATTTTGAAGGTGACATAATAGGAAAACAACAGTAACTGTCCTGGTGGATTGTTGAAAAGCTGTCTGCATTTTGGAACCTATAAAGTCATATTGTGTTTTGAATTTATTATCCATTGGTATTGGTTTCAGGAAATAAGCTTTGAAACTGACTTCTGCAGCCAGATTCTTTTTGCCTTCAAGCCTTCAGTTTTATTTTCAGTAAGAAGCTAAAAAAAAAAAAAAAAAAAGTTTAACTTTTCTTCCCTGTTTGGACTTTGCAGGTGCATGAAAAGTTGCTCAAGGGTCCCATATGTGTGCATCCTAAATAAACACAATGCAGAATGCGGAAAAGTTTTTCTAAGAGACCTCCCTTACACTGGATAGGAGAGAACAGAGCAGAGGAAGGGGGAGCTCCAGCTTTACATGGGGTGCAGAAGGTTTCATGCCTTGAATATCTTCCAGACGGCCAACCGCTCTCAATTATGTTGCAGGAAAGAGGATGGGCCAACAGGCTAATATTCAGTTTAGATGTGTCCCAGGCCAATCTAAGTGTTGTAACACTCATAACACTGTGTTAACCTTAAAAAACAGTGTGACTATGGCCAAAAAGAAACATGCAACAATTCACTTGTAAACATTTGTGTTTCATCGCCAAAGTTAGTTTGGTGCCTCCTCTGCTTGCTCCCATGGTGTCCCTGTTCATCCCACTGTGGCATCCACAACTCCATCGTTCCCGTTTGCCCGTCTGTCTCCTGTCCTGGACAGTGAGTTCTGCTGTCTGAGTCCTCAGGGCAGCTGGCCCAGGTTCTGATTTGAGGCAGGTTTTTGCAGAACATTTAAATTTGAAATGGAGATTAATGCCAGCTCTGTCACTTGCTGTGTGATTTAGGTACATCGTTTAATCTCGCCAAGCCGCATTTCTTTGAGTGAGACAAGGTACAGAGGTGCCTCACTTGGAGCTTGGCGCCTCCTACAGTAGGTGCTCAGGCTCATGGGGCCAGACTAGTGTTCTTAAAATGCTGGTTTGCCATGTTGCTCTCATGCTTGGAAATCTCCAGGGAATTTACTGGGGCACTTGCAGCTTTTCACACTAGCTTATATCCTGATTCTCTGTTATTTTCAGACTGATCTCCTCCCAGTCCTAGCCCCTACTTGACTTTAGCCCTTTGCTTATGTTATTCATTCTAATTGCAAGGGCCATCTCTTTTCCTTATAAATCAAACTAGAGGCCTGGTGCACAAAAATTTGTGCACACAGGGGGGATGGGGGAGTCCCTCAGCCCGGCCTGTGCCCTCTTGCAGTTTGGGACCCCTTGGGGGATGACCACCTGCTGGCTTAGGCCCGCTCCCCAGGGGATTGGGCCTAAGATGGCAATCAGGCCCGGCAGCCCTCGGGGGATGTCCACTTGCCAGCAAGGAGCAGGCCTAAACTGCAGTCGTACATCCTTAGCGCTGCTGAGGAGGCAGGAGAGGCTCCCACCACCACCGCTGTACTGGCAGCCATCAGCCTGGCTTGTGGCTGAGCAGAGCTCCTCCCATGTGAGAGCGCCCTGACCACCAGAGGGCAGCTTCTGCATTGAGCGTCTGCCCCCTGGTGGTCAATGTGTGTCATAGTGATCAGTCATTCCCAGTCCTTCTGCTGTTAGGGTCAGTTTCCATATTACCCGTTTACTATATAGGATAGAGGCCTGGTGCACGGGTGAGGGCCAGCTGGTTTGCCCTGAAGGGTGTCCCGGATCAGGGTGGGGGTCCTGCTTGGGTGCCTGGCCAGCCTGGATGAGGGGATGATGGCTGTTTGCAGCTGGTCACACCCCCTTCAGGGTGGGGGTCCCCACTGGGGTGCCTGGCTAGCCTGGATGATGAGATGATGGCTGTTTGCAGCTGGTCACACTCCCTTCAGGGTGGGGGTCCCCACTGGGGTGCCTGGCCAGTCTGGGTGAGGGGCTGAGGGCTGTTTTCAGGCTGGTGGGCGACTGAAGCTCCCAGCCTCTCCTTTTTTCTTTTTTTCTTTTTTATTCTGTGATTAATTTACCTTCTATAGCTGTCACTGGAGCTGAGAGCAGGCTCCAGCTCTGAGGCCGTTGCCGGCTGAAAGCAGGTACCTGGGTTTGTTTAGATTCTATAGTTGAAACTCTGTTGCCATCACTGACAGCTCTAAGCTCCGATGCCGCGCTGGCTGAAAGCAGGTTTCTGGGGTTTGTTTAGGTTCTATAATTGCAACATTGTTTCATCCGGAGCTCAGAGCTGAGCTACAGCAGGCGGGGAACGTTGACTTCCTCCATCACTGGAATAAGCAAGCCTCATGTTCATGTTCGCTTCAGCTGCCTGGCTGCCGGCCGCCATCTTGGCTGGCAGTTAATTTGCATATCTCGCTGATTAGCCAATGGGAAGGGTAGTGAAGTTATGGCTAATTACCATGTTTCTCTATTATTAGATAGGATACTGCTTTTGTCAACACCACCTAACTTATAGTGTCTGTACAGTCCTCCCAACCCAACATTTCTCTGATGCCTCATACAAACCTTCATGCCCTTCTGCATGCCCTTGGCAGCACTCTGATGGCCTCAACTGCATTAAAATTTTTTTTTTATTGTGGTAAAAAATGCATAACATAAAATTTACCATTTTAAGTGTATAGTTCACTAGTGTCAAGTACATTAACATTGTTGTGCAAGTAATGTCCATAATGTTTCCATCTTGCTATGTTTCTACTTTCTGTTTCTATGTGTTTGACTACTCTAGATACCACATGCAAGTGGAATCAAACGGTATTTGTCTCTTGTTGGTGTGATTTGTTTCATTTAGCATTACGTCCTCAAGGTTAATTCATGTTGTAGCATAAGTCAGAATTGCATTCCTTTTTAAGGTTGAATAGTATTCCATTGTACGTATATACCACATTTTGTTTATCCATTCATGGATACTTGAACTGCTTCCACCTCTTGGCTATTGAGAATAGTGCTGCTATGAACATGGGTTTGCAAATAGCTCTTAGAGATCTTGCTTTTAGTTCCTTTGGATATATACCCAGAAATGGAATTGTTGGGCCATATGTTAATTTCATTTTTACTTTTATTGAGGAATCTCCATTCTCTCCAGAATGGTTGCTTGATGTTACCTTCCCACCAGCAGTGCACAAGGGTTCCACTTTTTTCACATTCTTACCAAAATTTAGTTTCAGTTTCTTTTTATGGTAGCCAGCCTAATGGATGTGAGGTGAGCTCAACCACTCTTTCTGAGCCTAAATTTAATTGTGTGTGACAGCTCTACTGAACAATTTAAATAGTTTCATATCACCAACTAGATTCCAAGTTTCTGTGGAACATATTTTTCTTTTCTCTCCTTCCTTCCCCTCCTTTCCTTCTTACTGACCTTCCATCTAGCAGAGTGCTTCACTTATAACCTTAGACTGATGAGTGCTTTATAAATACAATGAGTTTGCAAATCCATGGGCTAATTTGATATTCACATCCCTCCATGTGGCAGTTATTACTGTTTCCATTTTACAGATGAGAAAACTGAACATCCCATAGATAAAATGTCTTGTCCACAGATGGCCCATCAAAGGCACAGAACCAGGGCTCTGATAGCAAGTCCAGTGCTTATGCGGGAATGGGCTGTGCCTCCTCAGGGTCTGTAGCTGCCTGAGGCTGCCTGTCCTACCCAACACCTATAGCGTCCCTTTGGCCACGTAGGGTAATATGCTCCGGGTTCTGAGGGTCAGGACATGGGCATATTTGGGAAACCACATAGCAGTTTTCAGCTAAACATGGGAAGAAATGTTCTAAAAACTAGAGCCATGGGTTGCCTCCTAAGCACATGAGTTGCTCTAGTGCAACCAAGATAATTTCGGACAACCACACATCAAGTATGCTATAGAAAGGATTCACACATTCAAAGGAGCTCCGTATGAACCTAGTGCATTGCTTAGGTTATGAGTCTAAAAATGTCTGTTCCTATATAGGATTGGGTTTCTGTGTTTATTACTATAGCCCTCATCACATTTCATTGGACGTTGGTATATGTGCTCTATGTGTCTCATTCTCCTTACTAGTTTACAAACTCTTTAGAGAACAAGTGCCATATCTTACTGCCTTTATTTTTTTTTCAATTAGAGTTGGCATTTAATATTATTTTATATTAGTTTGAGGTATACAGCATAGGGGTTGGACATTTATATACATTAGAAATGATCCCTCTACACAGTTATTACAATATTATCAACTAGATTCCCTGTGCTGTACTTCATATCCCTATGACTACTTTGTAACTCCCAATTTGTATTTCTTAATCCATTGACCTTTTTTACTCATTTCCTCACTCCCCCCTCCCACCTGGCAACCATCAGTTTATTCTCTGTATCTATGTGTTTATTTTTGTTTTGTTTGTTCACTCATTTTATTCTTTAGATTCCACATGTAAGTGAAATCATATGGTATTTTTTTTTTCTCTGACTTATTTCACTTGGCATAATACCCTCTAGGTTCATCGATGCTGTTACAAATGATAAGATTTCATTCTTTTCTATGGCTGAGTAATATTCCATTGTATACATGTACCGCATCTTCTATTTCCAATCGTCTGTTGATGGACACATAGGTTACTATTGTAAACAATGCCACAGTGAACACAGGGATCCATATATCTTTTCAAGTTAGTGTTTTCACTTCATACCTGTCAGAATGGCTATCATCAGTAAATCAATAAACAAGTATTGGTGAGGGTGTGGAGGAAAGGGAACACTCATGTATTGTTGATGTAATTGCCAATAGGTGTAGCCACTGTGGAAAACAGTCCAGAGGTTCCTCAATAAATTAAAAATAGAACTATCTTATGACCCGGCAATTTTACTTCTGGGGTATTTATCCAAAGAAATACATATCTTACTGCCTTTTATTCCATGTAGTCAATCAGATAGTGGATACCTGATATAAAATTAGCTGATTCATTAACTGAATCAAACAAGCTGAGGCCATTATTCTAGTATGTGAGTTGAGTTACCACCTCACTTTACAGTGTAATTGCTGGCCATCAGTTCGGACCACTGTAGCAATCAACACATTTCATATCCAGACTCTGAAATTACATAAGGCTTTAGAAGTTCCAAAAGCGCTTTTAGATTGCTCAGCTGCAGTGTTCTAATTCTGGCAATGCACCCACATCCCAGTGTAGGGTATTACATCATTTCTGAAAGCACCTGGAACTTGCTAAATAAAAGAACTTGCTGGGAGGATGTGCTCTATCATTGAATAGAAAGCACATAAGTGAAATCATCACCAATATTGACCATGTGAATTTCTACTGAAAGCCCATGAGCCATTGAATATGCTGTTGCCTCAACACTGTGACTTGTGGCCCCACCTTATACAGCAGAATCATTAGAGGTTTGGGTGGAGGCCATTGTGACTGGATCCATAGTTGGCCTTCAGACCTTCCAGAAAGGAAGAGAAGCAACCACTTGCTTTATTTTTCCCTTCCCTGGCTTAAGAGTCCATGGAAAGCTATTCCTATTAATTTGTTTTCTTTGACTGTTAATATATTTGAGAAAGGATTAAAAGGAAATACTGTATTAAAATAGTAAAATAAAGAGACTTTGCAAAGTTTGCCAGAGATCTGAAGTTTACCTAGGACCTCAGGGATCAGTACAGCCAAGCAGTAGAATTTTATTTTATGTATAATTTCTCCAAACGATGCCTTCTTTGATTCTTTATAGTAAGTGTGACATTGACTACAGATATTAGGCCCACAAATATATTGTAAGGGCATTTTCATCTTCTCTGAGTGACAAATGCCTTTGCACACTGGCTAATAGGCACATGTCCGCACACATCTCAGTGGTTCCTTCTATTTTGAATTTCCTTTTGCAAGTTGTCTTTGATCCTCCCACTTTGTACTTAGAGTTGGATCACTTCTGTAAAGCAAGCGGACCATTTTCCTTGATGTGGATCTATGGCAAGTAGTCCAGAGTCATCTTTCCCAGACTTGCCCATTCCCAAGCAATGTGCTCCCGCAATATAGATTGCCCTATAAACTATGGGGCAGATTATCTAAGTAGCCCCTTGATACCTTCTGAGGAAAAATGAGTAACACACAACGGCAGGGAAGCAAGAATGCTTTAAAGAGAAGAAACCGCCCTAACCGGTTTGGCTCAGTGGACAGAGAGTCAGCCTGAGGACTCAAGGGTCCCAGGTTCGATTCCCGTCAAGGGCATGTACTTTGGTTGCGGGCACATCCTCAGTGGGGAGTGTGCAGGAGGCAGCTGATCGATGTTTCTCTCTCATCGATGTTTCTAGCTCTCTATCCCTCTCCCTTCCTCTCTGTAAAATATCAATAAAATATATTAAAAAAAATAAAGAGAAGAAACTGAAGCGTGTGATAGCCTGTGAAGCCTTGAGTAAAGGGCCTGTAGCATGTTTAGTTTTCTATCCTATGCCTAGCTCACACTGGGGTCCTACTGCCACTGTTTGCTGAATTGAAGAAATGGATGTTTGTTTTGCTTCTTGGAAGATGTTCTCTATTAAACATTTTGCCAGAAACCCAGGTTCTTCTCACCTAAGTGACAGTGTTTGTTTGTTTTTCTATTTTTTGTTATTGTTTTTTAGGGGGAGGGAAAGCTTTATTTTTTTTTTTAAATCTTCGCCCAAGGATATGGTTTTGATTTTAGACAGAGGAAGAGAGACAGAGGAGAGAGAAAGAAAGAAAGAAACATTGGTGTGAGAGAGAAATATCTATCAGTTGCCTCCTGCATGTGCCTCACTCAGGAATTGAACCTGCAACTTTTTGGTGTGCAGGATGATGCTACAACCGAGCCACCTGACCAGGGCATCATGACAAAGTCTTTATTAGGGAGAAGAATAGCTTTGTTTTTCTATTAAGAATTAGGAAGAAAACTCTAGTTCTTCATCAAATATTGGTTCAATTTTAGTTCTACCTTTTATTTTATTTTGAATTATTTATTTTCTTTTCCTGAATTATTGAGTTGAATTCTTATCTCATGGTTTTTTGGGGATTATTCTTTAGTATATAAGCATTTAAGTCTAGCATTTCTCACTGTAGCCATATCCCATAAATTTGTGTTATAGTATTTTCATAATTGTTCAGTATAAAGTTTTTTAAAATTTAAATTTTTTTTTCACTGAACCATGAATTATTTACAAGTAGCTTGTTAAGTAATACATGTTTTGGGAAGGTTGTCTATGTTATTGATTTCTCATTTATTGCATTGTGATTTGTATAACATAGACTTTTCATATTCATTGAGATTTGCATTGTGACATATTATAATATAGTCAGCATTCATAGATATTTAATATATTTTTGAGAATAATGTATATTTGCTTATCTCAATTGGACCAAGGTTGTGATTAGTGTTTCTATCTTTTCTCTCCAAGCTGATTGTTATGTTGTTTGATCTGTCAGGTTCTGAGAAAGCTGAACTAAAATGTCTGTATGTTTGTGGATTGAATGTAAATTGAGGTTATCATAGTAGGCACACACAAGTACAAAATTGTTATATCTCCTTAGGGGAATAATTTCTTCTATTAATTGACGTTTATTTTATACTTAGTAATGATTTTTCTGGCTTTATTTTGTCTTCTGTGCTTGATATATATGTTAGTATTCATTTACTTTCAATCTTTAGGTACTTTTAGTTTAAAATTTTTTTAAAAAGCATATAGATTTTTAAAATACAGTCTGGTTACCACTATATATTTCAAAGGTGTCTTGTTTGGTGCTTTCTACTCACCTTGCATTATGTTTGTGTATTTTTTCATTTTTACCTTTATAGATAGGATCAATACAGTTTTAATGTACCTTCCCTCTGCTAATTCTGAAGTTGTATATATTATTTCTCTACTTTAATAATAATGCTTACATTTCTCATGTACATAATTAAAAAATCTGAAATTTATCAATTTGCCATCTTTCTCTTGAATAAATGCAATGCCTTAAAATATCTCTTCATCCTACATATTACTACTATTCAGCATTTTGAATCATCTTGCCTTTGTAAACTCCAAGTTAGATGTTATGATTTTTGTTTTGAACAATCAATTCTTTAGATTTATAACATATTTTTAAGTTTCTTCATTCACTGTTGCTTCTTGTATCTCATTCTTTCCTTTTGCATTGAATTTCCTCTTTCTGAATTATATCTTGAGGAAGATCTGACAGTGAGAGTCTATTTGTGGTAACTCCTTTGTCTTTCTAAATGAAGATATATTTATTTTGCCCTAATAGTTCACTTAGATTAAAAAAAAATTCTAGGTTAAAAGTTATTTGGCAATATTATTCTATTTTTTTCTATGTTCAATTGTAGCTAAGAAGTTCATTGTCTGTCTTGTCATCCCTTAAAATCTGTTTGTCTATTTTCTCCGGTTACTTTTAAGGGTAATTTTGCCTTATTGAGTTTAGATTTGTGTCTCATTTAACTTACTCTGTACAAGGCTTGTTTTATTTCCTGAATCTAAGGATTCATGTTTTGGATCAAAATTGGATAATCTTATTCATGATTCTCTTGTCTCTTCTGGTTATGCATTCATTGTACTTCGGCATTCTGTCATCCATGTTGCTTAACCTCTCATTCATATTTCCCATGACTTTAACTTTCCTTATTTTTTTTGAGTTGTGGAGTTTTGTTATTTTTCTTTTTTTAAATTTCTTTATTGTTGAAAGTATTACAGATGTCCCCTTTTTTTCCCCATTGACCCCCTCCACCCTGTACCCACCCCTCTTGGTTCTTCACCACACTATTGTCTGTGTCCATGGGCTATGTATATATGCATACAAATTCCTTGGTTAATCTCTCCCTATCCCTCCACCCCATCTTCACTCTGTTTATTTTTTATTCTGGGTAATTTTCTCACATTTATCATCCTGTTTACTAATTTTCACTTCAGATGTATTTATTCAAGTGTTTAAACTGTCCATTGAGTATTTAATTTGTCGTGATAGTTGTCATTTCTAGAAGTTGTATTTGGTTCTTTTTCAAGCCTGATTTTTCTTTCTTTTTTTTTAAAAAAAAATTTTATTGATTTTTTTTTACAGAGAGGAAGGGAGAGGGATAGAGAGTGAGAAACATCGGTGAGAGAGAAACATCCATCAGCTGCCTCCTGCACACCCCCTTCTGGGGATGTGCCCACAACCAAGGTACATGCCCTTGACTGGAATCGAACCTGAAACCCTTCAGTCTGCAGGCCAACGCTCTATCCACTGAGCCAAACCGGTTAGGGCCTGATTTTTCTTTTTTCTTTTTTTTTTAATTAAATCTTTATTGTTCAGATTATTACATTTGTTCCTTTTTTTTCCACCCATAACTCCCCTCCTCCCAGTTCCCACCCCACCCTCCACCCTCACTCCCCACCCACTGTCCTCATCCATAGGTGCACGATTTTTGTCCAGTCTCTTCCCGCATCTCCCACACTCCTTTCCCCCCCAAGAATAGTCAGTCCATTCCCTTTCTATGTCCCTGATTCTATTATGATCACCAGATTATTTGTTCACTTGATTCTTAGATTCACTTGTTGATAGATGAATGTTTGTTGTTCATAATTTGTACTTTTACCTTTTTCTTCTTCTTCCTCTTCTTAAAGGATACCTTTCAGCATTTCATATAATATGGGTTTGGTGGTGATGAACTCCTTTAGCTTTTCCTTATCTGTGAAGCTCTTTATCTGACCTTCAGTTCTGAATGATAGCTTTGCTGGATAAAGTAATCTTGGTTGTAGGTTCTTGGTATTCATCACTTTGAATATTTCTTGCCACTCCCTTCTGGCCTGCAAAGTTTCTGTTGAGAAATCAGCTGACAGTCGTATGGGTATTCCCTTGTAGGTAACTGAGTCTCTTTCTCTTGCTGCTTTTAGGATTCTCTCTTTGTCTTTTGCTCTTGGCATTTTAATTATGATGTGTCTTGGTGTGGTCCTCTTTGGATTCCTTTTGTTTGGGGTTCTCTGCGCTTCCTGGACCTGTAAGTCTATTTCTTTCACCAGGTGGGGGAAGTTTCCTGTCATTATTTCTTCAAATAGGTTTTTAATATCTTGCTCTCTCTCATCTTCTGGCACCCCTATAATTCTGATGTTGGTACGCTTGAATCTGTCCCAGAGGCTCCTTACACTATCTTCGTATTTTCGGATTCTTTTTTCATTTTGCTTTTACAGTTGGGTGTTTTTTGCTTCTTCGCATTTCGAATCTTTGATTTGATTCTTGCGCTCCTCTGGCCTGCTGTTGGGTGTCTGTATAATATTCTTTATTTCAGTCAGTGTATGCTTAATTTCTAGTTGGTTCTTTATCACAACATCAAGGGTCTCATTAGATTTCTTGAGGATCTCACTACATTTATAGGCGGTCTCACCAGTCTTTTCGAGGGCCTTCTAGACAGTTCTTGAGAGACCTTAAAAGTGTGGTTTTGAGCTCTATATCTTCCATTTCTGACATTTTTGTCCTGTTTCTTTGTCTCCGCATTTTTTTTATCTTTTCTTGGTGCACCCCCTAGTGGTCTTTGTGCGCAGTCTTGTTATAGTTAAGCCTTGATTGTTCTTGGCAATACCAGGGGTGATTTGACCTCCAGGCTAATTGGCTATGAGAGTCAGCTGTGTCTGCAGTGGGAGAGCTTCTGTGTTGGATCTCTAGGGCAGTGCTAATCTAGCCTTTGCCTGAGGCTATCTGGCAAATGGCTCTGCGCAGGGCTTGGGCGGGGCAGGTCCCGGGGGACCTACAGGGCGGGCCAGAGCGAGCAGTTATGGCTGCTCTCAGTTCTGTCCCTAGGGGCTCTGCCTCACAGAGTCCCAGCAACTGCTGCAAACCTCAGAGAGAAAGCTGCCTTCGAGTTCCGACCGAAGCCAGACAGTCCCGCTTCTCCCGTTTGAGTCTGGGTCCCTAGAGACTCGCCCAGATCTGGAGCTCAGAGTCTGAAACTCCCTCCTGATTGAAAACAACAACCGCGCCCTCCGCCGCCAGCCCGCTCTGCGCACACTCCACACCTCAGTATTTCACTTCAGCACTGCGCCTCCTCTGAGTCTGGGTATGATATTCTCCTTCCTCCTAGTTGTAGAATTTCCACTCAGCCAGCCTTCCTGTGGTTCTGGATGATGTCCATTCTGTCGTTTAGTTGTTTTTTGAAGTGGTTGTTCGAGGCAGCAATCTCTGGCATTAACCTATGCCGCCATCTTGGTTTCTCCCCTGATTTTTCTTAAAAAGTTTTTTATTCCTTCTTTTATATCTTTAATCATTTTAAGCATATTTTATAGTTTATATTTGAAACTTTTGTAATTTAATATTGCCCTGCATTATATCTGCTATATCATGGTGAATTGTATTTTAAATTTCATATACTGAGCTTGTCTTTGACAGAGCTTTATGGGAATACCACAGTGGGGCGTGGGTTGTGGACATGTTCTGTGGGATAGGTTTTTGTTTGCTTTTCCTTGTGTCCATGGATATTTCAGCCGAGTTCCAATTTTGAAGTTAATTTCTTAGCATGAGTGTTCCCAGAACATGTATATGATGTAGAGGGCAACTCCAAACTTAAACTTCTGTGTAGTACAGGTCCATAGTTACACATTCTTGGGAAAACTTTACCCTCATCCTAAACTCAGTTTAAGAGAGAGACTGATTTTCTTTTTCTGATGGGTATTGACGGGCAGTTAAAATAATCTACTTTTATTTCTGGCCCTTGGGGATTTCCATTACTTTCCTGCAAGTGCAAAAAGGATGTTTGTTCTATTTTATTTAGCATTCATTTAGTAGCAAGAGGTTTTGAAGAAAATAAACATGCCATGTTGCCAGACCCAGAAGTCTGTGGGAAATCATTTCCATTGATTTTAAAATAAACCATGTAATGTGGAGTAATTTCAGTGTACCATTTACATGCAATGTATTTTAGAATATGAAACATTTGGGGATTAAAAATCTATTCACTTACTTCCTTGTTTTAAGCCACCTAGGAACTATTTTTTCTAAATTTGCACTGGAAATTTCTTGAGACCCTGTTCAATCCTAAATCCTATATTGGAAACTTGAAGAAAGTGAGTACAGAATAACAGGAACAGAGGCTATTTGTGTATTTGTCAAAGCTCTGTTAGGAACAAGTAACAGAAATTCAACTTCAAATGGCTTAAGTAAAAAGGGATAATTGTTGACTCAGATAAATAAAAAATCCTGGAGTTTATTTACATACGGCTAAGTTGACATGTTCAGAAAATGTTATTAGAATCAGTCTTTTTAAATTTCTTGGGTCTAGTTTTCTCTGTGTTGGCATCATTGTAACTTGGATTCTCCCCTGTGGTAGCAAGATATTTTCCAACAGCTTCAGTTAAAAAGTGTTTCTCTTTCCCAGTCTAGCAAATATTCTGGGACTGTGGCTTATTGGCCTGTGTTGAGTCACCTGTCCATCCTTAATGAATCCAAGTGGCTAAGGCATGATATGCTCTGATTAGCCTGGTCCCTGGAGTTGTGGCGTGGAGTCAGCTTTGGTCAAAACACACAGGCTGAGAATGGAGGAGAGCAGTTCTCTGGGAGAAAAGTCAGAGTGCTGTCATCAGAAGAGATGGGGATGGAAGCTGGGTACACAAAGTATAAAACAAATGTCCTCAACAATCTGTCTAATTGCTTGTTGGTTTTTGCTGTTCCTTTCAGGACAGTGTTGAGTTTAGAAACATCTGCAGTCATCTGGCTCTACAGATCGAAGGACAGCAGTTTGACAGAGATTTGAATGCTGCTCACCAGTGTTTGAAGACAATAGTTAAGAAGTTGATTCAGTCACTTGCTAACCTTCCTTCTGATGCTCATGTGGTAGCCTGTGCTTCATTGAGACAGATCTTACAGAATCTCCCAGACATATGAGTGCTCAGGACACTGGAATCAAAACCACAGCTAAGCACTGCTAAGAAAACTAGGGACCTTACCTTCCTGATTGAATCAGCAAACAATGGATGTTTTGATTCTCACTAAAGAGACACTTGATAAAATATATAGCAGTCTGACCAGTGGCATCTGTACCCTTATAGCATGTTGGTGAAAAACTTTTGAAACAGTACTTCACATTTTTAAATATGTTGTCATATTTGATGACTTTTTTTGATGGAAACATATTCTACATTGTGGAACTAATTGGATTCTATCCTATACTAATAAAAGAGAAAAATGGTAATTGGCGTAGGACCGATACCTTTTTCATTGGCTAATCAGTGAGATATGCAAATTAACTGTCAGCCAAGATGGCGGCTGGCAGCCAGGCAGCTGAGAATAGGAGGCTTGGTTGCCCCAGCGATGGAGAAAGTCAAGGATCCCCGCAGCTGCCGGGCTCTGAGCTCCTGAAGCAACAACTCCAAAAGATACAATGTTTCAATTATAGAAGCTAAAAGATGGCGGTTAATTTGCATACTCAGGCTCCAAGCAGAGTGAAGCCAAACAGCCCTGAAGCAGCAGGGCAGAGAGGCCTCAGGGCCTGGGATCAGCAGAGTCGAGAGGCCTCCGGGCCCCACGATCAGCGGAGCCGAGAGGCCTCCCGACCCGAGATCAGCGCAGGCCAGAGTCGGCCCAGCCCCGCGATCAGCAGAGCCTAGAGGCCCCCCAGCCCCGGTTATCATCCCAGCCAAGAGGCCTCCCAGCCCAGGTGATCAGCGGAGTCGAGAGGCCTCCCAGCCCAGGTGATCAGCGGAGCCAAGAGGCCTCCCAGCCCCGGTGATCAGCGGAGTCCAGAGGCCTCCCGGCCCGCTCCTGGCCCCGTGATCAGCGGAGTCAGAGGCCCCGCGATCAGCGGAGCCAAGAGGCCTCCCAGCCCCGGTGATCAGCGGAGTCGGAGGCCCCGCGATCAGCGGAGCCAAGAGGCCTCCCGGCCCCGCGATCAGCGGAGCCAAGAGGCCTCCCAGCCCAGGTGATCAGCGGAGCCCAGAGGCCTCCCGGCCCCGGGGATCAGCGGAGCCCAGAGGCCTCCCGGACCCATGATCAGCAGAGCCGAGAGGCCTCCCAGCCAGGTTATCAGCAGCCGAGAGTCCTCCTGGCTAGAGATCAGCGGAGCCGAGAGACCTACAGGCCATGGTTATCAGCAGCGGAGAGGCCTCCAGGCCAGGGATCAGGGGAGCCGAGAGGCGTCCTGGCCCTGGGATCAGCAGAGCAGCGAGGCCTCCCAGCACCGGGATCAGTGTGACAGGGTTCGGAGCCCCAACCCTCTGATCAGCCCTGCTCTGTGTGTGACAGGGTACAGAGCCCCAACCCCCCTGATGGGCCCTGCTCTGTGCATGACAGGAGTGGTGCTGCAACCTCCCTATGGACCCTGCCTTGAGTGTGACAGGGGGCGGTGCCCCAACCCCCCAATCGGCCCTACCCTGAGCGTGACTGAGGGTGGCATCGCAACCTCCCAATCCGCCCTGCTCTGTGCATGACAGGGGGCGGTACCCCAACTCCCCAATTGGCCCTGCTCTGAGCCTGACCAGGGGCTGCACCTAGGGATTGGGCCTGCCCTCTGCCACCCGGGAGCAGGCCTAAGCCAGCAGGTCATTATCTCCTGATAGGTCCCAGACTGTGAGAGGGCACAGGCCAGGCTGAGGGACCTCCTCTCCCAACCCCAAGTGCACAAATTTTTGTGCACCGGGCCTCTAGTATGTATATAAATATTTATTAATTCTTATTAAGTATTCACTTTAATTGAATGATACGTGAATCTATGTTTATATTCATGTAGACCTATGAGGTTTAATATGGGGATTATTCATATGATTAAAGATACATGTTTCTTAAAATTATCTCGAATAAATGGGGTGTTGGTAATTGATATATTGTACTTACTGAGCACTTTATTTTTTGTTATCAGACTGATCTCAAGCTATTGTAGGACCACATATGTTGGTAATTATGGGTCTCAATCCTGGCATTAATAACTTACTGTTGCGCAGGAGAAGAGCTGCTTCTAAACCTTGTGCTTTCATATACTGCTTTGTAAATTTTGAATGATAATGAGCTATGAAGTACCAGGGATATATGGTATGTGAATACAAATACTACAATATTATTAAAGTCATATGGAAACATCTAGCCCTTCTTACTGTTTCTAAATATTCCGCTTGAAGTAGGAAATTCTTTTGAAAAATAGGAGGGGTTGAATATACTGGCAGGTTCCCTAAATATTTATAGTTATGCAAAAAGAGGGTGACTATTTCCACAACAATGATCTGCACAAGCTTAGGAGAAACTGCATTTCTTGTTGTTTAATGATGACTATGTTGAAAACCAAAGTACATTGAAATGCTACTTTTCCCTTAAAAATAAAATAGAAATGACATCAAATTTAGAAAAAAAAGAGCACAATGTATTTGTGCATCTTGTTTCCTAGAGGAATGAAAAACTGGGTCTGTATGGTGAGAGTACATCTACTATTAAAAAAGAAAGTGTTAATAGTAATCAAAGCCTTTTAGATCCCACATACTCTAATCCTATTGCTTCCAAATATTTTCTTCCAGAATCTGAGGATGAAAGGTAAATATATTGCTTTTCTGTAAATGTAACTGACCATTTTCATAGCAGAAAATTAAATATAAGAAACAATTCTAAATGAAAGATGAAAGGTGTGTGTGTGTGTGTGTGTGTGTGTGTGTGTGTGTGTGTGTAAGGCAGCGGTTCTCAACCTGTGGGTCGCAAATCCTTTGGCATCGAACGACCCTTTCACAGGGCTCGCCTAAGACCATCCTGCATATCAGATATTTACATTATGATTCATAACAGTAGCAACATTACAGTTATGAAGTAGCAACAAAAATAATTTTATGGTTGGGTCACAACATGAGGAACTGTATTTAAAGGGCCAGAAGGTTGAGAACCACTGGAGGGAAAGTGGGTCAGAAAGGAAGAGCATTTATTTCTTGGGAATAGTTTTTGCCTTTTAGTTTTCCTACTCCTAGGACACTTCACGTCCTGAGAGTATTACTGTCTTTTATTGCTCAGTCTTTCTCTAGGGAAATTACCCAGGACTCCTCACTAAAGACCTGTCATTATTTGTAGGCTGCTTTCCCAATTGTGAACTGTAGCTTTCCCAATCAACATCAATATTAAGATTTTTTTCTCTTGCCTCAAGAAATGTTGAGTGTTTTTGTTTTTTTATTTATGCTTATGCTTTCCCCCCACTTTTCAGTGTGTTTCCCATAGACCAATTAAAATACTCTGTATCTTTCTAGACCTTATTTGCCCACCCCCAACCTCCATGAACCCTCCTGGGACATCCTAGTAGGACATGAGCTCTTCCTTCTGTGAACGCACATGAAGTACATTTTGTGATACCAAGCAGGCATTTATCATATACTATGTTATAGCAGGGCTGTCCAAGATTGGCTTGCTGAGGGCAGGCATCTTGACATTTTGTATATTATATAGCAGCTACAGTTCTAAAAGCTCTTACTATAATTTCCATTGCCCTTACCACCTTTTTGCACCCCCCACCCCAATTCTTACTTTTGTAGCTTACTTTCTATGGTCAGTCTGTATAACATTTGATTGTCTATGCCACCAATTTCCTTCTGTTATTTTCCTTTGGTTGAATGCTATGGCAAACTCCATTCCTGATCAAGACCAACTCTGCCTACTCCATGTCTGCACATGGGTTTGTTTTGTTTAATTGGTGAAGGAAACTTTATTATTTTTTTAATTTTTAAAATTTCTCTTTTTATTTAAGTACAGTTGATATATAATATTAGTTTCAGCTGTACAAAATAATGATTTGACATTTTTATACCTTAAATATGATCACAGTGCAAACTTATCATAATATTATTGACTATATTCCCTTCATATTTTTCACCCACCCCTCCACTCCTTCCTCTCTGGTAACCATCCATTTAGTCTCTGTTTTTATGGGTCTGTTTTTGTTTTGTTTTTCAGATTCCACATATAACTGAGACCATACAGTATTTGTCTTTCTCTGTCTGACTTATTTCACTTAGCATGATATTCTCTAGGTCCATTCATGTTGCAAATGGCAAAATTTCATAATTTTTTATTGCTGTGTAATATTCCATTGTGTTGTATATTTACCACACCTTTTTTTATCTATTTATCTAGTGATAGACACCTACAGTCTCTTCAAATGGTATTGGAAAAACTGGACAGATACATGAAAAAAAATGGTACTGGACCACTTTATTACACCACATACAAAAATAAACTCAAAATGAATTAAAGATTTAAATATATGGTCTGAAACCACAAACTCCTAGTAAATTATTTGACATTAGTCTGAGTAATATCTTTTTGTTGTTGCTGCTGTTGTTTTATTGATTTCAGAGAGAGGAAGTAGCCTCAGGTAGGAGCAGGAGCAGGGAAGGTCTTCCTTACAAAAAAAAGGGAACACAGATATAAGGTCCATCTGCTAGTGTGAAGATGAACATGCACTTCTGATGGCTTTTATTTTCCCTGTGCAATCAGAAGCAAGGTTATCAGCTAAGAATGGGGAGGATGGAGAAGAACCAATTTTGAGAAGGTATGGAACAACCCCATTAAAGAGTAAATTGTCAAGGACAGCATTGAATTGTCTAGTAGACGTTCTAGGATAGTACTATTCTATAGAATTATAATGCAAGCCACATATAAAAACTCCTTAAAAGGTAAGAAGAAATGGGAAAATTACCAAATATGACAAAAGTGAATATACCCTTAAATAGTAACAGACATAATTACACTAGGGATATTGAGATGAGATGATTTGGGATTATAATATATGGCATCACAAGTGTCCTTATAAGGAAGAGGCAAAAGGAAACAATATAGGCAGATGAGGAGACAGCAATGTGACAGAGACACAGGTTGGAATGATGTATCTACAAGTCAAGGAATGCTGACATCAAACAGAAGCTGGAAGAGGCAAAGAATGGATCCTCCCCTTCAGCCTCCAGTAGGAGCTGCCTGCTGATTACTGGGTTTTGGACTTCTGGTCTCCACAACTGCGAGAGAATTCCTGTTTTTAAGATAACCGTTTGTGAGCATTTGTTGCAACAGCCATAAGAAACTAAATACACCTGTTTTCCTTATTAGAATATATGCACAAGCTATCGTCTGTGGCTGTTTCATCAGTACTGTAGAAACATCTGGCCAGAGCAGAAACTCAATCAATATTTGATGAATAAAGACATACAAGTCATGTGGTTAGTCATTGAAGCTTTTTTTAACCTTGGGATTTGATTCCTTTAGAAATTTCCCAAGTCTTATATATTTTTATAAATAACTAAACTCAAAGAAAAAGTCTGACAATTTTAAAAGTTAAACTAATCAGCACATTTTGGTCAAGTTTTGAGTTAAGAATAATTATGTAGCTATTATTTAATAAGTGATTATTATGGTGACCATTGTAACAATGACTGTCCAGGCCATGCTGAAGAGTACATTTTCTCTTCTCTCTTACCTCAAAGACTGCATATATATAGGTTTAAAAAGGAACATTTTAAGCTTTAATACTGTGGGCTGCTTTAGTCCACAGCCATATATATCATCATCATCATCACAATAAAAATAATAGTAATGAAAATTCTTAAATTTTTGTGGTTCCAGAAGTGTTTTGGGGAGATTTGGTCATCTTGGAGCCAGGCCACAGATTTAAATGTAAAACCATATAGTGCCCAGAGCAGTAGCATGAGTACACTTTGTGGATGTCTCTTCATAGTGTTGAGAAAATTTGGGTCATGTGATTTTTTTCCTGCTGAAGTTCCTTGGATATTTCACCCTCCCATTGCCCTGGAGTCATGTTTGAATGCTCTATAACAATGATTTCTGGGTGGTAGAATAAAGATAGGGGCCATACAGGAACTTTCTAAGTAGAGCTGACAAGCAAGTGACAAAGTAGTGCCTCCACCCTTTCTCTTGTCTTTAGATGTTTTCTTCATCCTCACTACCTTCTGTACTTTCTGAAAGCCCCAAGAGCTCCCAGGTCAGCCTGATCCTACATCTTGACTACACACCTTATACATTTTAAAAAATGTTTTAATTGATCTTTATATAGAGGAAGAGAGAGAGAGAGAGAGAGAGAGAGAGAGAGAGAGAGAGAGAGAGAAGAAACATTGATTGGTTGCCTCCCATATACCCTGACGGGATCAAACCCACAACCTGGGTATGTGCCCTGACTACTGGGAATTGAACCTTCCACCTTTTGGTGTATGGAAGGACTTCCAACCAACTGAGCCACACTGGCCAGGACTCACATGTTATACTTTTTATATACATTTTCATAATTTTTTTGTGTGTGTCTTCAGAACCAGTTCTTTCCCTCCATTTAAATGCTTTCCTAACATATCTAACTGACACAGTTTTTCCTCAAAGTGGATTCCATTCCTTGGTTTCAATGAAAACCTTTGGAGAGCAGGAAATCATTTAGATACTTATTTCGTACAGAACACAGTACTTCAAGAATTAAGTCTTTCCTGTCTAAAAATTCCTTCTAAAAGTTGGACCCATTTTCTATTGTTCTTCATGCTCTTTATCACTTATGTGATAAATCTGAGAGGACTATAAATCTGAGAGGAGTATAAACTCTGTCATCATGAGTTTCAAGACATTTAATTCAGCAGAGCTTCAAATAAGTGTTTTTTATAATCTAGGTATCCTCATCGGGATCCCAGTGGTCCATTCTATAGCCCAAAGTGACCACAGTCCTGGTTTCACTCAGGAGTTATAGCCTTGATATGTGTTACCGGAGAGCTTATCTTTGTCTGATGTGACTTGTTTAATGCTTTGCTCAATAGAAGTGATATTTAAAGCAGAACCATAGTTTATAAATTTCTCTGCTTATAGACAAGCTCATATCTGCCCCATGCTTATAGTCATAAGTCAGGAGACACTTTCATGGTTGGCATAAATCTTTCCCTATACAGAATTAACACTAATTAATTCCTCTTGCTTTGATAATAACCTTCATGGCTTCATTTAAAGTATTATGAAATGTCTGTGGAGCATAAAGAGTATTTCTGGTGGAAAAATAAATTCAAAATGATCCTTAAAATAAGTAGAAAACAGTGTTGGCTTAGTTGCTACAAAGAGAAGAGAGGTTTTACCAACCCCATCCCCTCCTGCATATGTCACACTAGCTCTGAATATAGCTAAAGAGTACAGGAGTTATAGCACACACTTGGAACACTCTGAAGTGTGTGTGTGTGTGTGTGTGTGTGTGTGTAATTTCCTGTATCAAGAAATACAAGGTTTCCAGGTGTCTCCCTCACTTCCTTTACCCATTTCAGTCATTTGAAATATGAGTTGAAAAGATCTTTGAATGGAGATGTTTCTTTATTAACAACTAGAGGCCCAGTGCATGAATTTGTGCATGGGTGGGGTCCCTCAGCCTGGCTGGCGATCAATTGGGGCTGTCTGGCCCAGTCCTGATCAGGTTTGATGGGGGCCGGCTGGCCAGGAAGGGACCATAGGAGAGGTCGAGGGAATGTCTGGCCCTCTCGCCCAGTCCCAATCAGCTGGATCCCAGTAACAAGCTAACCTACCAGTTGGAGCATCTGCCCCCTGGTGGTCATTGCGCGTCATAGCAACTGGTTAGGCAGTTGACCCAATGGTCAACCAATTGGTCAGACACTTAGCATATTATGCTTTTATTATGTCCTCGGGTTGCATAGGACTCAATGTACATTGTTTTGTGGTTATGTTGCCATCTCCCATTTATTTTATTTTATTTTATTTTATTTATTTTTATTTTTTATTTTTTTATATTAGTTAAGGTATTACAAATGTGTCCTCATCCCCCCCATTAACCCCCAACCTCCCCCCCCCCCGGCCCTGCACACTCATGCTCCTATCCCCCTGTTGTCCATGTCCATTGGTTTGGCTTATATACATGTATACAAGTCCTTCGGTTGATCTCTTCCCCTTACCCCCGCCCTCCCCTACTTTCCTTCTGGGGATTGATAGCCTGATTTCTGTTGCTCAGTCTTTGGGTCTGTCCCTTTTCATCAGTCTATGTTGTTCTCTATAATCCACAAATGAGTGAGATCATGTGGTATTTATCTTTCTCTGACTGGCTTATTTCACTTAGCATAATGCTCTCCAGTTCCATCCATGCTGTTGCAAAAGGCAAGACTTCCTTTTTTTTTTTTTTTTTTACCGCAGCATAGTATTCCATTGTGTATATGTACCACAGTTTTCTAATCCATTCATCTGCTGATGGGCACTTAGGCTGTTTCCAAATCTTAGCTATGGTGAATTGTGCTGCTATGAACATAGGGGTGCATATATCCTTTCTGATTGGTGTTTCTGTTTTCTTGGGATATATTCCTAGAAGTGGGATCACTGGGTCAAATGGAAGTTCCATTTTTAGTTTTTTGAGGTAGCTCCATACTGTTCTCCACAGTGGCTGCACCAGTCTGCATTCCCACCAGCAGTGCAGAAGGGTTCCTTTTTCTCCACATCCTCTCCAGCACTTGTCGTTTGTTGATTTGTTGATGATAGCCATTCTGACAGGTGTGAGATGATAAAGCATTGTCATTTTGATTTGCATCTCTCGTATAATTAGTGACTTTGAGCATGTTTTCATATGTCTTTCGGCCTTCTGTATGTCCTCTTTCGAAAAGTGTTTATCTAGGTCCGTTTCCCATTTTTTTATTGGATTGTTTATCTTCCTTTTGTTAAGTTTCATGAGATCCCTGTAAATGTTGGAAATTAAACCCTTATCGGTGGCATCATTGGCAAATATGTTCTCCCATGTACTGGGTCTTCTTGTTGTTTTGTTGATGGTTTCCTTTGCTGTGCAAAAGCTTTTTATTTTGATGTAGTCCCATTTGTTTATTTTCTCTTTAGTTTCCATTGCCCTAGGAGCATTATCAGAGAAGAAATTCCTTCGGCATATGTTTGCGATTTTGTTGCCTGTGGATTCCTCTAGTATTTTTATGGTTTCCCGTCTTACGTTTAAGTCTTTTATCCATTTTGAGTTTATTTTTGTGTATGGTGTGAGGTGGTGGTCTAGTTTCATCTTTTTGCATGTATATGTCCAATTTTCCCAACACCATTTATTGAAGAGACTGTCTTGACTCCATTGTATGCTCTTGCCTCCTTTATCGAATATTAATTGGGCATAGTGGTTTGGGTCGATTTCTGGGGTCTCTATTCTATTCCATTGATCTATACGTCTGTTCTTATGCCAGTACCAAGCTGTTTTAAGAACAGTGGCTTTGTAATAGTTTGATATCTGGTATTGATATCCCACCTACTTTGTTCTTTCTCAGGATTGCTGCAGCTATTCGGGGTCTTTCTTTAGTCCAGATGAATTTTTGGAACGTTCGTTCTAGATTGTGAAATATGCCGTTGGTAATTTAATGGGGATTGCATTGAATCTATAAATTGCTTTGGGTAGTATGGACATTTTGATGATGTTGATTCTATCAATCCATGAACACGGTATATTCTTCCATCTGTTTATGTCTTCCTCTATCTCTTTTTTCAGCGTCCTGTAGTTTTTGGCATATAAATCTTTTACCTCCTTAGTTAAGTTTATTCCTAGGTATTTTAATTTTTTTGGTGCAATGGTAAATGGGATTGCTTCGGTAGTTTCATTTTCTGTAAGTTCACTATTGGTGTAAAGAAATGCCATGGATTTCTTAGCATTAATTTTGTATCCTGCTACATTGCCGAATTCATTTATTAAGTCTAATAACTTTTTGATAGAGTCTTTAGGGTTCTGTATGTACAGTATCATGTCATCTGCAAATAAGGACAGTTTTACTTCTTCTTTTCCAATCTGGATGCCTTTTATTTCTTCTTCTTGTCTGATCGCAACGGCTAGTACTTCCAGTACTATGTTGAACAGGAGTGGTGAGAGGGGGCATCCCTGTCTTGTTCCTGTTTTTAGGGGGAATGGTTTTAGTTTTTGCCCATTGAGTATGATGTTGGCTGTGGGTTTGTCATATATGGCTTTTATTATGTTGAGGTATGATCCCTGAATTCCTATCTTGCTGAGAGTTTTTATCAAGAAAGGGTGTTGGATTTTGTCAAATGCTTTTTCTGCATCAATTGATATGACTATGTGGTTTTTTTCTCTCAATTTGTTTATGTGATGTATCACATTTATTGATTTGCGGATATTGTACCATCCTTGCATCCCTGGGATAAATCCTACTTGGTCATGGTGTATGATCTTTTTGATGTACTGCTGGATCTGATTTGCTAGGATTTTTTTGAGGATTTTGGCATCTATGTTCATGAGGGATATTGGCCTATAATTCTCTTTCATTGTATTGTCTTTATCTGGTTTGGGGATTAGGGTGATGTTGGCTTCATAGAATGATTGGGAAGTGTTCCTTCCTCTTGGATCTTTTGACATAGTCTGAGGAGGATAGGTTTTAGGTCTTCCTTGAATGTATGGTAAAACTCCCCTGTGAAGCCGTCAGGCCCCGGGCTTTTGTTTGCTGGAAGCTTTTTGATTACTGCTTCAATTTCCTCCATAGTTATTGGCCTATTGAGATTTTTAGATTCTTCCTGGTTAAGTATTGGAAGGTTGTATTTTTCTAGGAATATGTCCATTTCCTCCGGGTTGTCTAGTGTGTTGGAGTAGAGTTGTTCATAGTATTTTATAATAATCCTTTGTATTTCTATGGGGTCTGTTGTTATTTCTCCTCTTTCATTTCTGATTTTGTTTATTTGGGTCCTCTCTCTTTGTTTCTCGGTGAGCCTGGCTAGAGGTGTATCAATCTTGTTTATCCTTTCAAAGAACCAGCTCTTGGTTTTGTTGATCTTTTGTATTGTTTTTTTGGTCTCTATGTCGTTTATCTCCGCTCTGATCTTTGTTATTTCCTTCCTTCTGCTAACAGTGGGCTTTTTTTCTTGCTCTCTTTCTAACTCTTCGAGTTGTAGAGTTAGGTCATTTATTCTCATTGTTTCTTGTTTCTTGCAGTAGGCTTGTAGAGCTATGAAGTTCCCTCTCAAGACTGCTTTTGCTGTGTCCCATAGGTTTTGGATTGTTGTGTTTTCATTGTCATTTGTTGCCATGATGTTTTTTTATTTCTTCTTTGATCTCACTGGTAACCCAGTCCATGTTTAATAGCATGCTATTTAGTCTCCATGTGTTTGATTTTTCTGGATTGTTTTTTGTTGTAGTTGATTTCCAGTTTTATGCCTTTGTGGTCTGAGAAGATGCTTGATATGATTTCAATTTTCTTGAATTTGAAGAGACTTTGTGACCCAATATATGGTCTACCTTTCAAGATGACAAATGTGCACTTGAGGAGAATGCATATTCTGTGGCTTTGGGGTGAAATGTTCTGAAGATGTCAATTAATTCCATCTGATCTAGTGAGTCATTTAGGATTGATGTTTCATTGCTGAGTTTCTGTTTAGAGGATTTGTCCAGTGGTGATAATGGGGTTTTAAGGTCCCCTACTATGATTGTATTGCTGTCAATCTCTCCCTTGATCTCCTCCAGAAGATTTCGTACGTATTTGGGTGCTCCTATATTGGGTGCATATATATTTACCAGAGTTATTTCTTCTTGTTGGACTGCTCCCTTTAGTATTATGAAGTGGCCTTCTTGATCTCTTTTTATGTCCTTCACTTTGAGATCTAATTTATTAGATATAAGTATTGCTACCCCGGCTTTTTTTTTTCACTTCCATTGGCCTAAAAATCCCTTTTCCATCCCTTCACCATCAGTCTGTGTGCGTCTTTTTTTCTGAGGTGGGTTTCCTGTAGACAGCAGATATATGGGTCATGTTTTCTTATCCACTCATTTACCCTATGCCTTTTGACTGGGGAATTTAATCCATTTACATTTAAAGTTATTATTGATAGAAACTTGTTAGTCGCCATTTTTGTTCTTTACCGCTGCGATCCTTCTTTGTTTCCTATTTTTTCTATTTACAGCAGACCCTTTAGCATTTCTTGCATTGCTGGCTTGGTTGTAATAAACTCCCATAGACCGTTTTTGTCTGTGAAGCTCCTGATTTAACCCTCAATTTTGATTGGTAGCCTTGCTGGGTACAGTATTCTTGGATTCAGACCCTTCCTTTGCATGACTTTGTATATTTCATTCCATTCCCTTCTTGCCTGATGTGTTTCTGTTGAAAATCAGTCGGTGGTCTGATGGGTGATCCTTTGTAGGTAACTTTCTGTCTCTCTCTGGCTGCTTTTAAGATTCTTGCTTTGTCGTTGTTGTTTGCCAATTTAATTATTATGTGCCTTGGCATCGGTCTTTTCAGGTTCATTTTGTTTGGGACTCTGTGAGCTTCTTGGATTTGTGTGAGTTTTTTCTTCCCTGTATCAGGGACATTTTCTGTTACTATTTTTTCAAACAGGTTTTCTATTCCTTGCTCAGTTTCCTCTCCTTCTGGCACCCCTAATATTCGGATGTTGTTTCGTTTAGCATTGTCCCAGAGTTCTCTTAGGCTCTCCTCCTGCTTTTTAATTTTTTTTTCTAGAAGCTGTTCTGTTTGGGTATTTTTTCCTACCTTGTCTTCTAGCTCGCTGATGCGGTCCTCTGCTTCTTCTAGTCTACTGTTGATGCTTTCTATTGCATTCTTTATAGCAGTGATGTCATTTTTCATTTCTTCTTGGTTTCTCTTCATTTCCTCTTGGTTCTTCTTCATTTCCTCTTGGTTCCTACATATATTGTTGAATTTGTCTTCCATTCTTTTCATCCACCTTATGGCCATTTCTCTGAATTCTTTCTCTGACAGGTTGCTTGCCTCCATTGCCTCCATTTCGTTTACTTCCTTTTCTGATGATGCCTGTTTTTCTTTCATATGTGGGTTGGTTCTTTGTTTCTCCATGATCTCTCTTCTCCAAGTGTTTGGTTATGTAGTTATCTCTCTTCTGCGTTGATTTAAAGGCACAAAATACAACACAACAAGGCACAACATACAAGGCACTGAACAAAATGTATTCACGATATTAATAACCCCAAATAAAGGTGACCACCCGAGCGAAGAGAATTAGGGGATAAAGGAGAAAAAAGAGAAAAAGATTAAAGAGAAAAAGAAAAAAACAAAAAGGAGTGCCAAAATGAGATTGGGAAAAGGGAGATAAGAAAAAAACAAACAGACAAAAAAAAAAGTAATAGAGAGAATGAAATAGAGGTGGTGAAGAGGCTATTTGTATGGGGAGAAAACTCTAAGAGAACCGCAACTAATCTCAATGAATTCCAGCAGCAGATCCCTGGAGATTAATGCAAACTACAAACAACCACTAATATCAAGCAAGGCAAGGGAAAACAGAAGCACAAAAATAACCAGAGAAAGAAAAAATAAGCAAAACAGAAAAATGAAAATGAAAAACAAAACAATCTCCCAAACAAGCATAAAAACCCCCAATATACTCAAAATCAAGCAAACACTAGCAAAACGACAGAGAGGGAGAGAGAAAAAAAATTGGATAGTGAATACAGATAAGAGAGAGGTGTATATGGATTTAGAGCAAGGGATTGGAAATTAGATATATAAGTAGGGTGAAATTTAGACAGTGGGTAAAAAGAAGGAATAGAGAAAATCTAAAGCAGGAATAGGGTAAGAGAAACAGGACAACAAAAGGGGAAAAGTGAGGAAGAGAGTTTTGGCTTAAGGGTAAATGTGTGATAGAGAGAAATGATGCTAAAGGAACGATGAAAATAGAGTGTAGAACACTAATCCCAAAATAAAATAAAGAAAAATAAAAAAATAAAAAATAAAATGACATTTGAAAAAATGGTAAAATGATAATAATAATAATGGTTAAAAATGTAATTAAAAAGGTAAAATCAAGTGATGAAAACAAATAATAAAATAGATTCTTAATGAAATGGTGAAAAAAGAATTTAAAAAATATATAAAAATATGCAGTAGTGAAGGTGCTTCAGGTCTTCTACTCTTCTTTTTGGCACGCCTTAGTCCTGCCAGGCATTCAGGAGAGTGTTGAATTTCCCTGCAATTTTAAGGCAGGTTGTATTTGTTTACCAGACTGCCTTTATTTGTGATCACAGAAGAGACAGTACGTGGATCTGCCTCTGGGTGGCAGTGTGTCTGGATTGACCTCCGAGGTTATAAGTCCTCTCTATCAGTAGGGTTTTTTTTTTTTCTCTATGGTACTTGAAACTGATTTGGGAAAGTCCACTGCCAGAGCTGGTTCTTCAATCGTCACTGCCCGCTCTGTTTCCCAGGCTCCCCAAAAAGAACCCTCCTCCACAGGCTCTGCGAATGACCCCAACTGGGGAATCCCATGCACTGGGTTTAATAATCAAATGCACGGATCTAAGGGGAACTGTAACAAGAGCCAGCTACGTTGTGCGAATTCGCAAGCCTCCACCTTCCAGGTCTGCGCACAGTCTCCGTGCGCCCACTCATCCCTGGCACCAAGCAGCCGGCACACCGGCAAAGTCCAAGGCTGCTTTTTTATATCCAGTCCAGCTATGGGCCTATTTCCAGCGTTCCCTTCTGCCAGCAGCCCTGTGGGGCCCCTTCCCCACTCGCGGGTCATGCTGGTCCGAACGGCTTCGCGCGGTGTGCATGCGCGAGCTCGGTCCTCTCTCCAACCCTAATTGCAAACTGCACCTTTAGGGGAAGTCTAACCTTTCCATGAGAAGAAACAGTGCTCATCTGAGTTCACGCAGTCATGCTGCTTGAGATTCCTTGTTTCCAGGTTAGTAGCTGATCTCTGGATGCCGGCAACAGCCACCCAAGATGGCACAGTCTCCGCTGCTGAGCTGGTGCACCGAGAGAGGTTTCAGCCACAGTCTCCAACCATCCTTTTTTTTCTGGGGGTTCTCGGTCTTTCCCAGCTGCAGACAGTCTCTCAGCTGAAAATCCTCTGCCTATTCGGGCTGTATGTTACCCGTTTCAGCTGCTCACCCTTATCTGCTCCAGGACAAGGCACAGGACACGCCCATTTATACCTCCGCCATTTTCTCCTCCCCCATCTCCCATTTATTTATATAAAAAAAACTTCCGTCATTTCTACGTATGTAGATATGTGCTTTATATTTTTTATTATTTATTTACCAGGTGTAAAGGTCAGGAATTGTTATCTTTCTTTTAAATTTTTTTTTACTGTTTCACTTCATTACTGCTGTGTATGTGCTCTATGTGAGTGACATAGGTGCTTATGTAGGTGGGTTCCAACCTACAGCAAAAATCATGTTACATTGCGCCATAGAAATGGATCTCCGACATAACCCAAGGACCTGTTATATAGGATTGTTCTTCCAAAAATAAGAAATCCCAGAATGACATGCAATTCTAAGCAATGATTACATATCTAACATGTTCCTAAATGGGCTTTTGAGTCATGACTAATTATTACACCCTAATTTCCCAGACTTTAAAAACAGTTCATCCTACATAATAAAAGGCTAATATGCAAATAGACCGAACAGCAGAACAACTGGAACAACCAAACAACTGAACAACCAGTCGCTATGACGTTCACTGATCACCAGGGGGCTTGTGTGAAACATGGTGGGCGTTGGCCACTGCGGGATGGTGGAGCAGGTGAGCGGGGTTGCCAGACCAAGGTGGGGTGCCGGTTGCTGTCATTAGGATGAGCCTCTGGTGGTTACTGAGAATTCTTTGCTCCCGCACACCGCGGTCCTGCCCAGTGCTCGCATCTGCTGCTGGCACTGGCCCCACTCACATCCTCTGCTGGCGTCAGCCCTGCTCGCACCCACTGCCGGTGCCTGGTGCTGGTCCCGATCACTCAGCACCATCAGCAGGTGCGAGCGGCAGCTGCCAGCCCTGATTGCCGTTGAGAGTTTCTCCACTCCCCCTGCTCCTGAGGGGCAATCGGGCAGCAGCTGCTGCTTGCACCCGCTGCTGGCGCTGGCCCCAATAGCTCCAGGATGTCAGTGGATATAAGTGGGGTCAGCGCGCATGGGAGCTGTGGTAGTGGGAGCAAGGCTGCCACAGACAGGGGACCATGGAGGTTGTGGTGGGAGGGACAAGGTGAGGGCGCAGAGGATGGGCCAAGACCCACCCCTGTGCCTACCACAGCCCACAGTTCCTTTCAAGGTGCATGAATTCATGCACTGGGCCCCTAGTTACAAATAAAATGAGTCCATGGGAAAATGAGGGTGGCCCTTAGCAAATCAATATCACTAATCAAGAATAGAGGTTATCAAGTAAATAACTCAGGCCCTTTTATATTTATCTAGATAACTATCTATGCATTTACTTATTTTTTTTAACCCTTGTATTTTGAATTAATTATAGATTCAGATTATTCAGAAATTACAGATTCATAGGAAATTGCAAAATACAGTACCTGGGGTCTTGTGAACTCTTCACCGGCTTTCTCCAATGATGACATCTTATATGTCTGTAGTACAACAGCAAAACCAGGAAGCTGACATTGGTACAATAGTGCTAGCTAGATTACAGATTTTATTCAGTTTTCAAATATACTCGTGTGTGTGTGTGTGTGTGTGTGTGTGTGTAGTTCTATGCAATTTTATTCTATGTCCAGATTTCTGTAATCACAAGCAAAATATAGAACTATTTCATCACTCCAAGGAACTCTCTTGTGCTGCCTTTTATAGTTGAATTCACAACACTGGAAACCACTAATTTGGTCTTCAGCTCTATAATCTTGTCATTCAAGAATGTTATATAAATGAAATTATACAGAATGTAATCTTTTGAGATTGGTTCCCCCACCCCCCCACTAAGATATCACATATATCTACATTTTTTAGCAGAATTCTACATTTATTTATTTTTTAAAATATATTTACCACACTGCATTCTAAAAATGTGATTTTGGGTGGGCTCACCAAAATAGAGTACAGCAAGATAAAAATAGGTAAGTCAGAAGATTAGAACCATCTTTGAAAAAGTTAACCACGTAGACTTCCTCTAGCCCTAGTATAGAGAGTCAGCAGCTGTGAAGACTGGAAGGATATCAGATCCCATTTCTCCCATGGTTTTACTAAAAGCTTCTCAGAGCAGGTGGGAGCAGCTAAGCCGGGGGGTCACCTCAGGTCTGATTCCAGAACCCATTCTCTCAAGCCCTCCTCCATATTGATATCTAAATAGCGAGCAGAAGTTCTTTCTGGGATTGTGTTTCATGAAATTGAAGAATGAAATCCCAGACCAGAAGATTCAAGAAAGAGGTGTAGTAGGATTTATTCAAGCACAGGGAGGGGGCCCAAGAGAGGGTTTCTGCTGAAGCTCACTTGTCTAGGGGTTTTTATCTGCTATGGACCCCTCTTTATCTATCCATGTCACTTCCTGATTGGCTCCTTCTATTTGCCTAGCAACAATTTCAAAATCTACCCAGTGCTCTTCTTTTCTCTTCCAACCCCATCTTTTGCAACATTCTGCACTTGCAAGACAAATATCCTTGTCTTGTGACACCCTGTTTTTCTGTAAGGCAACATGTTGTGGTTTCAGCTAGCTCCAGCTATCACATCCATACTTCCTCCTTCTTCCACCCCTTACCCTGTCTGCCTCATCTTGCTTCGAACTCCTCTCAAGATCATAAACGTATTATTTATGTAGTTATTTCTTTATATACATTTTAAAATAGCATTTCTATTGAAAACAGAATTCTGTAATGAAAATAAATGTAAAAATGAGTACTACAAATAAATTAATAAAACAAATCACAAACACCAAACTTTTCCATCTTACAGATTTTAAAATATGAGACTTGAGAATGGGGGTGACTTTTCCAAGATTACAGAGACTGGTCCAGTTCTCCTGACTCCTGAGCCATCCTTCTCTCTGTTAGGTCCTAAAACTAAAACACATCAGGCTGTTGGGGAATCTTGTCTTTCCCTGCTCAGCTCAGCCTTCCCAGACTCGGGGTAGAAGGGCTGGTGATGAGTGGAAAGAGAGAGTCAATGTTAAACCTGTTGGGTAGGTCCATTTTCTCCCTGAGTTGTGCATGTTAGCCAATTTTCTCCTCAGAAATGCCAATCATTACAATTATTTCAGGGACAGAAAGTTCCAGCCAGTTACTATAAGCACTTATGTTAAATAGATAGGAGTAAAGAAAACAGTACAGGAGAGAGCTCATGAGGTTCCCTGCTCCATTTAAGAAGTCTGGCTTCTAGGAGCACTACGTCCCCTCTGTGTTTTCCCTCCTCCTCTCTGGTTACTTTTCTTTCTTGCTTTTCCTGCCTTCTCTTTTGGTATTAAAATTTTCATTTCTTATAGAAAGTGAGGGTAATAGTGGATGATAGCAATATTCTCTTGTGTTTAAATGACCTTTCTTTATAAAATTGAAAGATTGAAACTCTGTAAGGGTTTTAAAACCAATTTTAGCTCTCCATGGAAAATGTTGCTTTAAGACTGGGTCAGATCCCAAGACCAAGAGTGAATGTCTAAAATCACTGAAACTCCTAAGAGAAGTTAGCTTTTTTTTTTTTTTTAATTTTTCTTTAGGAGAACTTTTCTTCCAGAAAGTATAGAGAATGAGGAAGGTGAAGGATCCATCACCTTATTGTCTCTCTTTATCCAACACCCATAGAAACAAGGTCCTCTTGAAATGTGAAGCAGAAAATGGGTAAGGCAGGCAAAAAAGTGCTACTACCAACATTATGAGAGCTGCCTTCATTGTTGATCTGTTTCTTGTGCAGATGGCTTAAAGGATCATGAAGTGTGACACTGTGTCACAGAGTCCCCAATGTGTTTACTTTTTCCTGACAAATACTATAATTTTTTTCCTTGTAGGGAACAGACATTGTTTATATAGCTTCAATTTCTTAAATGAAAACTGACTTTCTATCCCAATGTATCTTTGTTTCAAAGAAACTTAAAGAGAGCTCTCCTGGCCTTTGGAGAGGTCTTTTAGAGTAAAAATGCATAATTAGGAACAATCAGTATGCCTAGTTAAGTGTTTCCATCTTGGGTTATAGGCTTCATCTAAAGTAGCTTCTCCCTGGGTCTTAATGGTCTTTGTGTGGAGACTGAAGGTAAGATAAGTGCTGGTTGGCCCAGCAGAGATCTGAAACAAATGAATAGACAGTTGAATTCCCAATTACCTGAGACCAGCTGAGGTTATTTTGCTACTTCATTTAACTAGTTAGATGATAGCTTGACTGATGGGGTCATTATGTCCAATTCAAAGAAATTTTAGAATGAAATTTATGCAATAAGTTAGATCACAGGTCAATCTGTATCACCCAAGTGCATGTAATGCCCTTAATGTGATTGCCTTTGGGCTAAGACTTAAAGAAATGCTCAGTCCCAAGGTAGCTATATTTTCTGAAATAGAATGAGTGAAATCTTTTTTTTAATTGTTTTATTGCTTAAAGTATTACAAAGGGTATTACATATGTGTCCTTTTTCTCCCCCCCTACCCTTGACAATACCCTGGCCTCCCCTACCCCCTAGAGTGAAATCTTTCTCTCTCTTTTCAATCTAAACACACGAATTTCTAGTCTCTACTTTAAAAACATTAGGTAGAAGGTACAAACTACAGTGATTAATATCTCCTATGAGACTGGTGGTTGAAGAAAAGTTACTAAGCTTTATCTGACTGTCAATCAAGTTGCTATCATCATTTTCCTGCTTGAGTCAGTCAAGCAGGTAGTAGACAAACTTCTTGACACGTGGAATTACCTGGGAAATTGGGAATTGATCTCATTTTTAAAAATGTTCTCAACACAAATATTTTTGCTTAAGTGCCTTCTACTTTCAAATGCACCCCAAGATACCATTGTAGTTTCTCTTGTGGCTGTTTCTTATTGATTTTTATATATTTTTTCTTTTGACATGAAGAAATAATTTTAATTTCCTGTCTTTATAGGAAAGCTCAATTTGCAAGAACATCAGCAATTTCTCATTTTAATACCTTTTGCTATGCCCAATAGCTAGAGCTTGACTTTTGACTCCTAAACCCAATTTGTAAATCTGTCATCCTTTTCAGCCCTATCCACCCCAAATTGACTTCTCTTCCTGGAGTTCTTATTTCATTTTTTTGGTGCCCTTACCTACTCAATAGCTCAAGAACCGAAGAAACTTTGTAGTCATGGGTGTCCTTTCCATCCATTTGTCCCTTCACTTTGCACATGTATATTGGATGCCTACCATGTGCCAGACACTGCTCTGGGTACGAGAGATAACAGTCATGTGCAGGGCAGGTACAGAACTCTAACCTCAGAGCAACTGCGTTCAAGTACATTTCTTCCAAAAACAGTCTCTGTTCATGAACATCCCCAATCTTACATAAATGTATATATTTTAAAATTTGTATAATCTATTTTGATGTATTATATTTTAAATAAATAAAAACAAAAAATGGATGTTTTTACAAGAATGGCCCAGTTCATTTCAGTGGCATCAGCTACCCATTGAACAAAAATGGATATGTTGAACAGCTTGCTATGTGATGGAAGCGCTGTGGTCACATCAGAGAAGATTAGATTCTTGTAATCTGCTTCTTTGGGATTTATATAAGCAACATGCAATTTAAAAATATCCATTCCTGGTAAGTCTTTTTGCCTTGGTGCACATTTTTTTTGCAGGCTGACAGTTAGGACTATGGAAAAAGTACTTTTCTTTGTTCCTGATAAAGCCCCATTCACTGTGCGATGCTGTCTTTTGCTCTTCTGTAGTCTTAATAAGTCTACAGAGCTGAACCACTCACAGTTTGATCCCCAGTAGTATAGATTTCTCCCATTCAGTGAAAATTCTTCAGTTGCAGGGCAGCAGTCAAGTTCTCATTGCTATGACCCACTTTTCAATCGTTGTACATCCTAGCCTTTGCACATGCTGATCGCTTTTCTTAGAAAGTCCCTTCTGTCAGGCATGATCTCCTTTTGGAAGCCATCATTGACTTCCTCAGGCCAGGTTAGATGGTGTTTCTCTCTATGATAGTAGTTCTCCTCAAATTGGAGAACAATAAGATGAAGGGTAAAGTGTATGACTAAGTTATGTGATACCCAAGCTGGCCATATGAGTGTATTGTGAGAAGGTCCTTTACTGAACATTTTTTCCCCCTTATTCCCCTTTCTTTAGCCTTTCAAAGTTTCTGAAATGTCCATTTAAGAAGATTTCTTATACTTTTAAGGTGAGTCTGACTTCAACATTCTCCAATTAAAATATTAGTACCCTTGAAGAGAGTAATTGGCATGCCAGTAAGGAGGATAGTGACTTTGGTTTATAAATGGCCCTAAGGTGCTAATATGAATTGGCTGGAAAAAGTTGAAGGCTCAAAATAACCTTTTTCATAAAGAACACAAAACAAAAAAATATTCCCGTGGCTGGGACATGGCCCTTACCCCTGCCTTTTAAAAATAGCCGAGTCAGGTCTTAGTTAGCATGGCTCAGTGGGTTGGGCATTGTCCCATGCACTGAAGGGTTGCTGGTTTGATTCCCGGTTGGGATGCATGCCTATGTTGTGGGCTCAGTCCCCTGTAGGAGGTGTGCAGGAGGCAGCTGATCCAAGTTTCCTCCTCATATTGATGTTTCTCTCTCTCACTCTCCTTTCCTCTCTCTCTCTTAAAACAATTAATAAAAATATTTTAAAGAAATATCTGATTCAGGAAAAACTTGCCTTATTGCAATGTACCTAATCAAAAAAAAATCAACACAGGTTCTATAAAAACATATTAAAAAAAGAAATAAAAAAGAGGACAGAAAGAAGAAAACATAAATGGTGGTCAAGAAATATTTACTAGAAAAATGTCTAATGAACTGGGTCAAAATTGTGACCAAATATATTCCTGAATTTTAAAAAAATGAGTAATCACTTATATGCAGTTTAACAGAAAATAATGACAAAACAACAGAAGTAGGTTAAACATGTGCTGGCAGAGTTAAGGGAAGATATTTTTAAAATCACAGAAATGAAGATCGAAGTGCAACTTGGAAGCTGCAGCAAAGATTGTGTACTGCTGAAACAATGCTAGGCATGTGGGAGAATGGATGGGGGAAAAAGAGGGTGTAAAGAATACACAAGCTTAAAAGGATTAAATAACAGATATGAAATATATACAAAATAAATTACATATATTCATAATTGGTGTTTCTGAAGAAAAAACTCAAAATAGTAAGATATCACTCTAGGAATATTATACAAAAACAATCAATACAAAAGACTATTAAACCAAATCCCAAAGCATATTAACAAACTAACATACCATGACCAAATGTGATTTATTCCAGGAATGATAACTGGTTTAATATCAGGAAGTCATATATGTATTTTTATCATGCTAATAGATTAAAAGTCATGTTTCTAGTGCTGAGGCACTTGATAAAACCCAGCATCCATTTTTATTTATTTATTTATTTAAAAATCCAATTAATGGGAGAACCAAGATGGCGGCATAGGTTAACGCCGGAGTTTGCTGCTTTGAACAACTACTTCAAAAGTGAAACCAAAAAACGGAAGGGACATCACCCAGAACCACAGGAACGCTGGCTGAGTGGAAGTCCTACAACTAGGAGGAAAGAGAAACGCATACTGACACTCAGAGGAGGCGCAGTGCTGAAGTCAAATTCTGAGGTGCGGAGTGCGCGGAGCGGGCTGGCAGCGGAGGGCGCGGTTGGCGTTTTCAATCGGGAGGGAGTCGCAGACTCTGAGCACCAGATCCGGGCGAGTCTTTAGGGACCCAGACTCAAACGGGAGAAGCGGGACTGTCTGGCTTTGGTCAGAGCGAGTGCAGCTTTCTCTCCGAGCTTTGCAGCGGGTGCTGGGACTCAGAGAGGCAGAGCCCCTTGGGACAGGACTGAGAGCCGCCATAACTGCTCTCTCCGGCCCACCCTGTTGATCCTTGTGCGACCCGCCCCGCCCAAGCCCAGCTCAGAACCATTTGCCGGATAGCCTCAGGCAAAGGCTAGATTAACACCTCCCTAGAGGACAGAAGTTCTCTCACTGCTGACACAGCTGATTCTCATAGCCACTTGGCCTGGAGGTCAAACCCTCCCTGGAATTAGCTACAACAATCAAGATTTATCTATAAGACTGCAAACAAAGACCACTAGGGGGTGCACCAAGGAAGCATAACAAAATGCGGAGACAAAGAAACAGGACAAAATTGTCAATGGAAGAAATAGAGTTCAGAACCACACTTTTAAGGTCTCTCAAGAACTGTTTAGAAGCTGCCAATAAACTTAATGAGATCTACACGAAAACTAATAAGACCCTCGATCTTATATTGGGGAACCAACTAGAAATTAAGCACACACAGACTGAAATAACGAATATTATACAGACTCCCGACAGCAGACCAGAGGGGCGCAAGAATCAAGTCAATGATTTGAAATGAGAGGAAGCAAAAAACATCCAACCGGAAAAGCAAAATGAAAAAAAGAATCCAAAAATGCGAGGATAGTGTAAGGAGCCTCTGGGACAGCTTCAAGCGTACCAAAATCAGAATTATAGGGGTGCCAGAAGATGAGAGAGAGCAAGATATTGAAAACCTATTTGAAGAAATAATGACAGAAAACTTCCCCCACCTGGTGAAAGAAATGGACTTACAGGTCCAAGAAGCGTGGAGAACCCCAAACAAAAGGAATCCAAAGAGGACCACACCAAGACACATCATCATTAAAATGCCAAGAGCAAAAGATAAAGAGAGAATCTTAAAAACAGCAAGAGAAAGAAACTCAGTTACCTACAAGGGAATACCCATACGACTGTCAGCTGATTTCTCAACAGAAACTTTGCAGACCAGAAGGGAGTGGCAAGAAATATTCAAAGTGATGAATACCAAGAACCTACAACCAAGATTACTTTATCCAGCAAAGCTATCATTCAGAATTGAAGGTCAGATAAAGAGCTTCACAGATAAGGAAAAGCTAAAGGAGTTCATCACCACCAAACCAGGATTATATGAAATGCTGAAAGGTATCCTTTAAGAAGAGGAAGAGGAAGAAAAAGGTAAAGATACAAATTATGAACAACAAATATGCATCTATCAACAAGTGAATCTAAGAATCAAGTGAATAAATAATCTGATGAACAGAATGAACTGTTGATTATAATAGAATCAGGGACATAGAAAGGGAATGGACTGACTATTCTTGGGGGGGAAAGGGGTGTGGGAGATGTGGGAAGAGACTGGACAAAAATCGTGCACCTATGGATGAGGACAGTGGGTGGGGAGTGAGGGCGGAGGGTGGGGCGGGAACTGGGAGGAGGGGAGTTATGGGGGGGAAAAAAAAAGGAACAAATGTAATAATCTGAACAATAAAGATTTAATTAAAAAAAATCCAATTAATAAGCCCTAACCGGTTTGGCTCAGTGGATAGAGCATCGGCCTGCGGACTGAAAGGTCCCAGGTTCGATTCCGGTCAAGGGCATGTACCTAGGTTGCGGGCACATCCCCAGTGGGGAGTGTGCAGGAGGCAGCTGGTTGATGTTTCTCTCTCATCGATGTTTCTAACTCTCTATCCTTCTCCCTTCCTCTCTGTAAAAAATCAATAAAATATATATTTTTTAAAAAATCCCATTAATAAAATGATAATAGATACCTACTTCACATAATTAAATATATTTGTCTTAATCTAAAATCTAACATGGTATGTATCTAATGGGGAACCCAAGAACTATTCATATTAAAGTCAGAATCATGACAAGAATATTTACTATTGCCACTATTAATCAACATTAACCTGGAGATCCTGGGAAAATTAATTATACAAGAGATATAAATAAAAAGTACACAATTTAGAAAAAAATGTAAGATTTAATATTGAATTGAAATAAAAAGTGATCAACTGAAAAAAATATTACAAATTATAGTGGATTTTAAATAGGTCTTTGGTTACAGAATTAATTTATAAAATTATCATCTTCCTATATTAAAATAAAATAGCATTAATAGAAAATACTTCATCTTTAATAGCAATATTACTAGAAAATACTTAGAATTAAATTAATCACATCTGAAAGATCTATTTGAAGAAATCTTACAATGATACTCATGGAAACAAACAACATTTATACTATGCAAAGATATACTATATTCTTGGCAAGAGAAACACATATTGTACAGCTTTTAATTCTTTCCAAACTATGTAAATATTTAATACTAGAGGCCCGGTACACAAAAATTTGTGCACTCGGGAGGGGGTCCCTCAGCCTGGCCTGCGACCATTTGCAGTCCAGGACCACTTGGGGGATGTCCACCTGTCGACTTAGGCCCACTCCCTGGGGGATCAGACCTAAGCTTGCAGTCAGACATTCTTCAGGCAGCCAGGGAGCCCTTGGGGGATGTCTGACTAAAGGCTTAGGTCCCCAAAGGATCAGGCCTAAACCGTTAGTTGGACTTTCCTGCCACGGAGGTGGGAGAGGCTCCTGCTACCACCTCTGTGCTGGCCAGCTATGAGCCAGCTTCTGACTGAGTGGCACTCCCGATATGGAAGTGCACTGACAACCAGGGGGCAGCTCCTGCATTGAGCATCTGCCCCTTGGTGGCCAGTGTGCATCATAGCAACTGGTCATTCTGCTGTTCAGTCAATTTGCATATTAGCCTTTTATTATTATTATATAGGATGTCCCTATTTCCCCCCTTTTTCCCCCTCTACCCAGCTCTTGCCCCCCACTTCTCTCTGGCCATCACCATACTGTTGTCTGTGTCCATATATTTTCTTTGGCTAATCCCTTCTTTAAATTCACTTCTTTAAATTTTTATTTTCAGACTAGAGGCCTGGTGCACGACATTCATGCACTGGCAGGGGGGCAGTCCCTCAGCCCATCCTGGGCCCTCTCTCAGTCTGGACCCCTCAGGGGATGTCCACCTGCCAGCTTAGGCCCAATCCCCACAGCCAGCAGTCAGACCCCCCAGGGGGTCCTTAGCACTGCCATAGAGGCCGGAGAGGCAGCCACCACTGCTGCTGAGCTCGCTAGTGTGAGCCCGGCTTCTGGCTGAGCAGCGCTCCCCCTATGGGAGCACAGTGACCACGTGGGGCAGCTCCTGCGTTGAGTGTCTGCCCCCTGGTGTCTGTGTGTGTCATAGCGACCCATAGATCCACCGTTTGGTCGATTTGTATATTAGGGTTTTATTATATAGGATAAGTGCTTACAATTGCACTATTACATATTTTCTATTATATCATTTAGAATTAAGATATTTTTTAATTGAACCCTTGTAAATTTTAGCACAATTTAATAAATTATGCTAGAAGCAATGAGGAGATTTTTCATGTAATGCAGATACATTTCAATTAATATCTTATTAATTTTTAATTTTTTAATATTTTAATTTGAAATAATCTCATACATTTAAAAAAGAACTATAAAATACTACAGCATATTATATGTACCCTTCACCCAATTTCTTAGATGTTAATAATTTAAACATAACCATTATACAACTAACAAAATTTGGAATATATTTTTCTTATAATGTCTTTAATGTTACTTAATCCATTTACTTTGTTTTTGTTAATCTTCACCCAAGGATATTTTTCCATTGAATTTTAGAGAGAGTGAAGGGAAAGGGACAGACACATTGATTGGTTGCCTCCTGCACATGCTCTGATAGGGACTGGGGCTCAAGCCAGCAACTGAGGTACATGCCCTTGACTGGAATCAAACCTGGGACCCTTCAGTCCACAGGATAATGCTCTATCCACTGAGCAAAACAGGCTTCAGCTTAATTCATTTACTTTTAATCTATATGTGTCTTTATATTTAAAGTGGGTTTTGTTTTTGATTCACCCTCATAATCTGTCTTTTAATTGGTGCATTTATGCCACTGACTTTCAGAGTGCTTACTGATAAAGTTACTGCCATATCAGGTGGCTTCTGGGGCTTCTGGAGCCGGCCTGCGGCCCAGTATCGGATCCATTCACGGGTGGCAGGCAGGAGGCTTCTGGGGTCACACATGGGGGTCTGGATGGTGGCTCATGCTGGTGGCTCACGCTGTCCCGCCCTGCCTGCAGTATGCAAATTAGCCTCCATTTGGGTTGGCAGTTAATTTACATATGGTGCTGATTAGCCAATGGGAGGCATAGCAAAGGTACGGTCAATTACCATGTTTGTCTATTATTAGATAGGATAATCCTATAAGAATATCAAAAGATTTCGGGGCCTATATATGATTGTAAAGTTCATATTGAAAAACTCTTAGAAGAAGTTATAGGCAGCAAAATAGCAGACATTTGTCATAGCAATATCTTTACTAATTCAGCTCCTAGGACAATGAAACTAAGGAGAAAATAAACAAATGGGACTACATCAAAATAAAAAGGTTCTGCACAGCAAAAGAAACCATCAACAAAACAACAAGAAAGTCCATTGCATGGGAGAACATATTTGCCAATGTTATCTCTGATAAGGGTTTCATCTCCAAAATTTATAGGGAATTCATACAACTTAACAAAAGTAAGATAAACAATCCAATAAAAAAATGGGCAACAGACCTAAATAGACACTTTTCAAAAGAGGACATACAGAAGGCCAAGACACATATGAAAATATGCTCAAAATCACTAATCATCCAAGAGATGGAAATCAAAACAACAATGAGGTACCATCTCACACCTGTCAGAGTGGCTATCATCAACAAATCAACAAATGACAAGTGCTGGGCAAGGATGTGGAGAAAAAGGAACTGTCTTGCACTGCTGGTGGGAATGCAGACTGGTGCAGCCACTGTGGAAAACAGTATGGAGTTTTCTCAAAAAGTTAAAAATGGAACTTCCATTTGACCCAGTGATCCCACTTCTAGGAATATATCCCAAGAAACCAGAAAGACCAATCAGAAAGGATATATGCACCCCTATGTTCATTGCAGCATAATTTACAATAGTTAAGATTTGAAAACAACCTAAGTGCCCATCAGCAGATGAATGGATTAGAAAACTGTGGTATATCTACACAATGGAACAGTATGCTGCGGTAAAAAAGAAGGAATTCTTACCATTTGCAACAGCATGGATGGACCTGGAAAGCATTATGCTAAGCTAAATAAGCCAGTCAGAGAAAGATAAGTATCACATGATTGCACTCATTTGTGGAATATAATGAACAACATAAACTGATGAACAAAAATAGAACCAGAGTCATAGAAACATCAAGCAAACTGCACAACCTATGAGGGAAGGCGGGGGGTGATGGGGTGAGAGATCAATCAAAGGACTTGTATACATGCATATGAGCATAACCAATGGCTACAGACAGTAGGGGGGGTGAGGGCATGTGCTGGTGGGGGTTGGGGGTGGTCGGGGAGAGGTCAATGAGGGAAAAAGGAGACTTATGTAATACTTTAAACAATAAAGAATTTTAAAAAAAAGAAAAGAAAAAACTCAGAATATACAAAATTTAGGAAAAAAATATGTAACTCTAGTCCAGCCAGATGTTAAAATATTTATGATGTCATAAGTGTGGTGCCCCCAATTCCGTGGAAAAAAGTTGAAAATAAATAATAAAAGTTGTTTTTTTCTTGCCCAGTTATCTTATTGGGTTGCCTTCCAGAAGTAATATTAGATTCAAATCTTAAAACTTACATCAATATAATTTCCTGATGAATCAAAAATTTCTATAAAAACAATAAAAATATTAAAATACTAGAGGCCTGGTGCACAAAATTCATGCACTCGGGGGAGGGTCCCTCAGCCTGGTCTACGCCCTCATAGTCTGGGAGCCCTCCGGGCTGTCCAACTGTCCAGATTAGTTGGACACAGTCTGACATCCTTAGCACTGCCCAGGAGGCGGGAGAGGTTCCTGCCACCGCTGCTATGCTCGCCAGCCATGAGCCCGGCTTCTGCCTGAGCGGCTCTCCCTCTGTGGGAGCACACTGACCACCAGGGGGAAGCTCCTGCTTTGAGCATCTGCCCCCTGATGGTCAGTGTGCGTCATAGCGACTGGTCGTTCTGCAGTTCGGTAGATTTGCATATTAGCCTTTTATTATATAGGACTAGGATACTCCATAGGAAAATTATAAACTAACATAGTGGAGAAGACCTTTCTAAGTATAACACAAAGTCATCCTATCTAATAATTGACCCTCACACTGTCGCAAAGATGGCGATGCCCACAGCCAATAAGGATAGAATATGCTAATTGACTGCCCCACCCTCAAAGATGGTGGTGCTCACAGCCAATAAGGAGGGAATAGGCTAATTGACTGTCACGCCCTCAAAGATGGTGGTGCCCACAGCCAATAAGGAGGGAATATGCTAATTGACTGCCACGCCCTCCAAGATGGTGGCACCCACAGTCACAAGATGGCCTGCAGGGGAGGACAATTGTGGGTGATCAGGCTGGCATGGGAGAGCAGTTAGGGGTGACCAGGCTGGCAAGAGAGGGCAGTTGGGGGTGTGGCCAGGCTGGCAGGGGGGCAGCTAGGCATTGATCAGGCTGGCAGGGGAGTAGTTAAGGGGTGATCAGGCAGGCTGGCAGGCGAGCAGTTGGGAGCCAGCAGTCCCGGATTGTGAGAGGGATGTCTGAATGCTGGTTTAGACCTGATCTCTGTGGGATTGGGCCTAAACCGGCAGTCAAACATCTGCCGAGGGGTCCCAGATTGGAGAGGGTGCAGTCTGGGCTAAGGGACACCACCCTCCCAGTGCATGAATTTTGTGCACTGGGCCTCTAGTAAGCTATAAAAAAGAAAGACAGATGAATCGGAAAATAAAAATATAACTGAGAGAAAAATGTACAAGTAATGATATAAACTAGCACTGTCTAATAGAAATATGATGCAGGAGACATTTGTAATTCTAACCTTTCTAGTAATTATATTAAAGAGTAAATAGAGGGTTACTTTTTCTCCACATCTTCGCCAGCACTTGTCATTTGTTGATGATAGCCATTCTCACAGGTGTGAGATGGTATCTCATTGTGGTTTTGATTTGCATCTCTCGGATGATTAGTGACTTTGAGCATGTTTTCATGTCTCGTGGCCTTCTGTATGTCCTCTTTCTAAAAGTGTCTAAGTCCTTTGCCCATTTTTTATTGGATTATTTATTTTCCTTTTGTTAAGATGTATGAATTCTCTATAAATTTTGGAGATTAAACCCTTATCTGAGATAACATTGGCAAATATATTCTCCCATGCAGTGGGCTTTCTTGTTGTTTTGTTGATGGCTTCTTTTGCTGTGCAGTTATTTTTAATTTTGATGTAGTCCCATTTGTTTATTTTCTTCTTAGTTTCCATTGTCGTAGGAGCTGTATTGGTAAAGATATTGCTATGACATATGTCTGATATTTTGCTGCCTATGACTTCTCCTAGAATTTTTATGGTTTACCATCTTATGTTTAAGTGCACTGCTGGTGGGAATGCAGACTGGTGCAACCACTGTGGAAAACAGTATCGAGTTTCCTCAAAAAATTGCAAATTGAACTCCCATTTGACTCCAATAATCCCAAGAAATCAGAAACACCAATCAGAAAGGACATATGCACCCCTGTGTTAATAGCAGCACAATTTACAATAGCTAAGATCTGGAAACAGCCGAAGTGCCCAGCAGCAGATGAATGGATTAAAAAACCTTGGCACATCTACACAATGGAATACTATGCTGTGGTAAAAAAGAAGGAATTCTTACCATTTGCAACAGCATGGATGGTACTGGAGAGCATTATGCTAAATAAGCCAGTCAGAGAAAGAAAACTATCCCATGATCTCACTCATTTGTGGAATATAAGGAGGAACATAAACTGATGAACAAAAATAGATCCAGAGACATAGAAGCATCAAACAATCCTCAGAGGGACAGCAGGGGAGGCGGGGGAGATAAGAGATCAACCAAAGGACTTGTATGCATGTACATATGCATAACCAGTGGACACAGACACTAGAGGGGGTGGGGGCATGTGCTTGGGGGTGAAGGTAGCCCATGGGGAAAAAAGGAGACATATGTAATATTATATGCAATACTTTAAACAAGAAAAAATAAAGAGTAAATAGAATTGGGTAAAATTAATTTTAATAACATATTTTATTTAGATTGACATACCCAAAATATTATTTCAATAAGTAATAAATATAAAGTATTATAAGTGAGATATTTCTATTTTTTGAACTAAGAATTCTGGTGTGTGTTTTATACATGTATATTGCAATTTGAGCTAGCCACATTTCAAGTGCTCAAGAGCCTCACATGACTAGTGACTATCATGTTTGACACCACTTCAATGAGTTAATTTCCTTAATATAGAATACTATGACATAGAAAATTCTCGTAAATCAATAAAAAAGTCTAAGCATTTTTAATTCACTAAAAGTTAGCAAATTTAAAGTTGAACTATAAGAATATGTAATTTCTCAGATTTGCAAAGATCAATACATTTTATAACATGCTGGGTCCATGAGGAAGAGGAGAGTCAGTCATACCATACATTGGTGGTAAGAGTATAAATTGGTACATCTGTGGAGGAAAATTTGGCAATATTTATCAAAATGATCAATGTAAAGGGTGTCCCAAAATTCACGCAATAAGTAATTTTGATAGAAAACACAGGTTTGTAATTAAAAATTGTGAATTTTTTATTGATTCATAAAGTATACAGTATAAGGTTATGTACGGAATAGCATATCGGGTAAATGGCCTCCACAGCTTTGCTGGCACATACGCACTCTTTTGCTGAAATTTTCCATGACCGTTTTGCATAAATGTGGCTGAATTTCGATGAGGCTCATTTTCATCTTGATGGCTTGGTTAATCGACAAAATTGTCGCATTTGGGGTTCAGAAAATCCACGAGTGATTGTTGAGAAACAAATGCATCCACAACGTGTCACTGTTTGGCGCGGATTTTGGGCTGGAGGCATCATCGGACAATTCTTCTTCGAAAATGCGGCTGCTCAGGCAATAACAAAAGAGTGCATATGTGCCAGCAAAGCCGTGAGGCCATTTACCCGATAGGCTATTCCATGCATAACCCTCCTATACTATATACTTTGTGAATCAATAAAAAATTTACAATTTTTAATTATAAACCTGTTTTATATCAAAATTACTTCTTGCGTGAATTTTGGGACATCCTTTATATACCTTTGACTTAGCAATTCTAATTCCAGGAATTATTTTCTACAAATATACTTGCAAATGTGAGACATTATTTATGTACCAAAGATTTATTGAGATATTGTTTATAAATGTAAAAATTTGGAAACTGCTTCAATGTTTACCAATACAGTAAATTATGGAACATTATATAATGAAATACTATGCAATAAAAACTAATAAGGAAATATTTTATGTAATAATAGGGGAGGCTATTTAAGCTGTATTGTTTTTTGGGAGAAAAAGGCAAGACACAGATAAGTATAAATAATCTAGTACCAACTGTGAAAAAATTTATGTAAATATATACATACGTATGTATACATATACACAGAGGTAACATACATACACACAGACATATTTAATGAGTCTGGAAATATCCATAAATAATTAGTAATAGAAGTTGCCTACTAGGAATAAAGCTGGTTGACTATGAGACAGGGGTAAGAGAGAGTTACTTTTTATTGTATACCCTTCAATGCCTTTTAATTTAGTACCATGAATATGTATTACCTATTGAAAATGTATATAAAATATTTAAGTATATTAAAGGGCATTGAAGCAACAAGAATTTCAGTTGAGGCTGTGTCACTCACTTTTTAAAATATCTACTGCAAACGTATATTTTAAAATTTCTGCTTAAGATTAACCTCAACATAGTGGTGTTAAGGCAACATCCTGTTCCAAATGCAGGCACCATCCCAAAAAACACAGGTTTGGTCTCTGAGAGTTTGTTTTTTTGGGTCCGGGTTTCTCAATAGTCAGAAACACCTGCTACCGTGTTTGCTTAGACTTTTCTGACCTCCTCTGTTCAGTGGGGCCAAATGGTAATTATTTCCAAATCAGTATCTCCTCTATCAATTGCTCCTTGAATCTTATGTAAACTCCTGAGTGGGGAGCCTCAATAGGCTTCCATTTATAACCAACAAGGGCTCAAATTCCTGAAGGACTACAGTAAATATTTCCTAAAATATCTCCAGGAAAGAAATGGGCTTGCATTTTTTTCAGGGTGCACTTTGCACACCACCTCACCAAAAAACCCTGGCTGGTTCCAAATCCTGACCACTGTGATGGGGAGAATCACAGCCCACCCTTGGTGGCACTGATCTAAGTAGGCCTTCCCTGCCTACCTCCTGGCAAACAAGGAAGGCATTGGCAACTTGGTATCTTGTGCAGATTGAGTCTGTAGGTGAGGTTATTACACTAGTTGAAAATATGGTTATAAATGCCAATTTGAGTTTGAGGCATTTGAAAGATATTAAGTCAATTGGCAACTGAGTAGTCATTGATACCACCATGGGAATAGGTTGACCTCGATTTCTCAGATCCCTGTGAATTCTACCTTGATCATCCAAACCTGCCATAGGCAAAATGGCACCACATCCTGTTTTGGTTTGTGGCAGTGGGGGTGGGTGGCTTGAGTTCCACCAGGGTCTGTGGTCTCACAGATCTATGTTGTACCAGTTTTTCAGAATCTGTATAGGTACCTTGGAAGGTGGATTTATTATCATTTTACATTTCAATCAATAGCAAAATGCTAAGGTAGCAATGCAAAGTGCTATGGGTCCCCTGCCCAACCTGTGAAAATGTGCAAGGTTTGGAGAGAAAGGGATGAGGTATTTTTACACAAACCAGTGGAGGTCAGTGTTGAGTCACTGATCTCTTGTTCTAACTGGATGCAGAAGTTAACACATCAGATAAGTCCTTGCTCACGAAACAGAGAAAGGACCCTAGAAGATGGCAAATGTGGGGCTGTGACACCCTTTGAAGTGTAAGCAGCAGCTCTGTGATGCTGAAGAGCGATAGCCGGAGTAGCTGATAACATTTGGAGCAACCTCGTAAAACACATGCTGCATAGCGAGAAGGTGGATGGAGGGGTCACTGTGTGTCCTTGCAGCTTCAGCCACAGAGAGCTGGACCTATCTGTTAAACTGACACCTTCCCTGATCCCGTCTGCTGAGAGGTTCTGGCATCCAAAGGGAGCGTGCTGGTCTCCTCATTATCCATGTGAGTTTTTAAAAGGAAGGAGAGGCTGGAATTTGCTTCCCAAGAGTAAAGGGAACTTCTTGCAGCCAATATCTTCTTCAGGGTCACAATCCTTATTTCTATGAAGTTTTCAAAGCCTCCTCAAACATTCATTCCAAACAGAGCCAACCCCTGGCTTGCTGGTGTTCACTCTCTGGGTGGGCCTGCTGTATTAATCCCTAGATAACTGCACTAGTGGAGAATTTCACAGTGTGAGAGAGGAGATGGGGCTGTAAGCTTTCACTAACATCAGGAGGGCATCAGGAGACAGAAAATTCCAAGGGGCTATTGACAGATCTCGTCTCTCCTCATCTCACCTTTCTTCTCTCTTCCTTAAGGGTCACACATTTTCTCTCCATATTTTGAGAATTTGAGGGTATAAAGAATGGAGTAAAGTTGTGATCCAAATCAAATGCTTAGGCTCTGAGGTTCATTCAGCACTAGCATTTGGGTCTTCATTATTAAAGTGATTGGGGTAGAACCCTAAGCAGTTTGGCTCAGTGGATAGAGCATCGGCCTGTGGACTGTAGGGTCCTAGGTTCGATTCTGGTCAAGGGCATGTACCTTGGTTGCGGGCACATCCCCAGTGGGAGGTGTGCTGGAGGCAGCTGATCGATGTTTCTCTCATCGATGTTTCTAACTCTCTATCCCTCTCCCTTCCTCTCTGTAAAAAATCAATTTAAAAAAAAACACAAAAAACGAAAAGAAAAACACCTGCCTATAAAGTGATTGGGGTAGAGGGGGATGGGCAGAAATGCAGGAAAGCCCCCACTTTATATGGTTTTTACATCTTTGTTGATAGTGGTTATATTTTCAGGTGCTTTTGTTTTTCATCAAAGGGCAGCTCTCTGTATTTGTTAATGCCTGGGGGTGTAGGTAGCAATCTATACTAATAAAAGGGTAATATGCTAATTAGACCAGTAGACCTTCTGGGAGACCTTCTGGATGTCCTTCTGGACAAAGCCATGGTGGCGGGGCCGAGGCAGAGGCGGTAAGGGGCGATCAGGCCAGGAGGGGAGGGCAGTTGGGGGCAAGCAGTCGGTGGTGGGACAGTTGGGGGCAATCAGGCTGGCAAGGGGGGGCAGTTGGGGGCAAGAGGGCCAGTAAGCAGAGTGGTTAGGGATGATCAGGCAGGCAGGCATGTGAGCAGTTAGGAGCCAGCGTTCCAGGATTGCGAGAGGGATGTCCAACTGCCAGTTTAGGCCCGATCCCACATCCCCTGAGGGGTCCCAGATTGGAGAGGGTACAGGCTGGGCTGAGGGACACCCCACCACCCTGTGCACAAATTTTGTGCACCGGGCCACTAGTTATAAACATAAAATTATACGTAATGTAGTGCTCTTTACTCCTCAGAGCCTGTGATTCCTGCTTAAAGTTCCAATAAGCAAAAGACATTTTTTGAAATGGAAGAAGGAGTGTTTTCTTGGTTTATGAATTTGGTATTTTCTTTAGATTTTTGTGTTTATTTTTTGAAGATTTTCAGGTTCTTTACACTCATTCAAACAGGGCTAAACAATGGCCATAGATATTTCTCTATTGATTCAGGTGCCATGCACTTCAGTTATCAGGAATTGCCTCTGTTCTTTTCATAGCACACTCCTATGCCTTTGCTCATTCTACTTTCTGTTTGTCACCCTCCTTTCCTTGTGATATCTGCTACCTCCAAGGTAGATGTCTTCTCCCAATGGTGAAATTCCATTTGTACTTCAAACCTAGTTCAAATGTCTGCATAAAGCCTTTAATATCTCTTGCTGATCCTTTTTCCTCAGGCAAAATTAATCATTCTTTTTTCCACCCCCAATAACTCCTCTGGACTATTGCATACATTTTGATAGTGTATACCCACATATGTGTGTGCATCAAATAGTTAAATAGCTAAACTTCACTACTGGAGGAGAGAGATCATTAAAAAAAAACCTGTTGTTGCCATGGGGAGAATGAAGACAACACAATATAGGCAGTTATCACAAAGTAAGCATCTCCAAATAAGTGGAGGAAAGAGAAGATGGCCTTTCTAGACAGTTTCTAAACAGAAAAAATTTCAATTGCTGTCCCCAAATCAAAGGGGTCTATAATATCACTGCACTCCACAATAGTGCAAAGAGAAGACATTTTATAGTCATTTTATAGAATCTATTTTAGAGGAGACCCAAGTCTTCCTAACTTTCTGCATTTGTCCAGATATGTGCAGTGTCAACTAGAAATGGAACTAGCTGGTGTTACAGAAATGTAGTTTTTAAAGAATCTAAACTTGGAAGCAGTCTAAGTATCCATCAATTGATGAGTGGATAAAAAATCTGTTGTACCTTTACACAACAGAATATTACACAGCTGTAAAAAAGAAGGAAGTTTTACACTTTGGGACAGCATGAATGGACCTGGAGAACATCATGCTAAGTGAAATAAGCCAGTCAGAAAAAGACAAGTACCATATGATTTCACTCATATGTAAAATCTAATGAACAAACATGCAAAATAGAGACAGACTCATAGTTGAAGAGCAGGCTGACAGCTGTCAAGGGAAAGATGGTTGGGGGTGTGGAGGGATTTACAAAAAAAAAAAAAAGAAAGAACTCATGGACAGCATTGGTGATTGAAGGGGGGGTGGTGTGAGTGGATGGGTGGAGGTGGAAGAGGGTATAGTGAGGATAAGTGGTGATGGAAAGAAATAAAATAAAGAAGAAAAAAACCTTTAGAATCCAAACTGTAATGTCAGGAATTTTTACAATTGCAGAGCGACAGAATTCTCTGAACTCAATAAAATCACTCTGATAGTAACTAATTTGACCAATCTGCTGGGTCAAGCTGGGACATGGATAAAAGTGGAATAAAACACAACATCAGCACATAACATAAAGCAGTGAAACCAAAGAGTAGAATCCAGAAAGGGACAAGTGAAGAGGGGCATTTAGAGAATCCAGACCGTAGTTATCTCTGTGTAATTTGGAGCCTGGAGTATGTGCACGTGTGCATATGTGTGTAGCAGAATAATGTTGTGACATCTTGACCTGTTTGCTGCCCTGCCCCCAGCCAGGCAAAGCTCAATGACTGTTTGTGGTTTACTGACTCAGGGAAAGGATGTGTTAATCAAAAGCAGAGAAAGGGGAGACCAGAAAGAAGCATGGAAGATTAAAAGCAAAGATTCCAACTTCTAGGAGAAAGATGAAACTTTCCCAGCTTGGGTGAAAGAGAGTAATTGGAGAAGTGAGGAGGCTTAGATGGGGTGAGCTTTTTGTTTAGGTGGGGTGCCCTGTGAGAACTCTGACATTGCACTGGATCCCTCTGCCTGCTTCATGCTGCCCTGAAATCATATTAAATAGCAAATTGCCTAGGTTTTAGTTTATATCTCACTAGCTAAAAGGGACTTAATTTATAAGTTAAAGTGAATAACCAAAAATATAAAAAGAGAGATAAAATATATGACATCAATATCCTCAGCACTTTCCAAAGAAAAGTGAATCTGCATCTATGCCCAGTTGCCTTAGTTAAATGTCTAAAGATCTTTTTATATATTTTCCTGCCCTGAGAGTAAACCTGACTTCACAAAACACAAAAAGCTTTAAAAAATAGTACAAAGAAGAAACTAACACCCATCTTTTTCCATTTCCCATTCCTACTTCAAAAATCTTTCTGCATATATTTGAAAATGTAAAAACTTACAAAAAACCCCTCTTATTTGAGTGTTGCTCTATGATTACAGCCTTGAAAACATGATACAAGGCCCGGTGCCTGGAACTCTTATTATATTAACATATTTCAGAAAAAGATTAGATTTCTTTCAAGATTCACTTTGGCAGAGTTTCCTTCCTCACATCCCACTCCCCCAGCTTCCTGTCCTGGGCTCCAGGCAAGGATTCTCAGCATGGAGTCCTGGTTTCCAGGAGAATGAGTCCCTGTACCCTTTTTAATGCTAATTGCTTCCCTTGGGTTGAATCCAGGTTCTAGACCTACTCTCTGGACCCATATGCCTTCCTGCTTGTCCCAGAACAACCAACTCCATCCAACTGGCTCCAAGTTCTGATCTTACATCCTCTCAAACTTGATCATGTACTGGGTCTGTTTCAAAGCCTGTAATGTATTCCTGTCTTCAATTGCAGAATTTTTTTCTGCTTGTCTTTAACACATTTTGTTCAAAGTATTCGTCAGGAAGGTTTAACTGCCTTAACAACCCACCCTAAATTTATAGTGACTTAATACAGTATATTTTACTTCTTGCTCACAACATAATTTAATGCAGCTTAGCAAAGGGAGTTGGGACTTTGCTCCATGTAGTCTCTCAGGGACACATTTTTCTTTCATCAGGTGGCTCTACCCTGATCTAAGTCTTCACAGACCTCATCATTCAACCAGAGGATGGTGTTAGAACAAGGACTGGACATAGGAGATTTTCATGAGCAGGACTGGTAATGACACATTCTGGTAGTGGAACTTCTATTCACATTCCATTGACCAGACTCAGTTACAAAACCACTCCCAAGTGGCACATGTAAGCTGGTGGTGTGCTAAGAAAGAAGAGGAGAACACACGTTGGTGACCAGTATCACACTGAGTCACAGTTGTATAACTTTCACTATTGAAGCCTAGAACTTTAGGCCAAAAAGTGTCTATTGATGCATAAGGCAAATTATACCCTAACTAAATTTGTCTACAGTGAACTAGCCTAATTCTTATTTTCAATCATCTTTTTGAAAAACTACAAGAATAGACAAATCAGTGAGCAGAGAAATCAATCACAGTAATCACACTAATTATCTTCAATTTCTAGTGTATGTATCTGATCTCAGTTCTGTAGCTTGCTTTAAAATCATTGTAATATGAGTTAAAATTTTAGATGACTGATAAAAGAATATATAAAGATTATTTGCTTTTATTAATGAATTCTATAGAAACCCATATATAATATGCATAAAGTGTTGAATGACTCAAATGGAGAATTTTAATATTTTAACTTCCATTTGAGAAATACTGAACAAAAACATGATAAATGTGAGAACTCAGAAATTGACCCAAGCCATTACACTGAATTAGTATTTGACAAAGGAGGCAAGAGCATACAGTGGGGTCAAGACAGTCTCTCCAATAAATGGTGCTGAGAAATTTGGTCAGATACATGCAAAAAAATGAAACTAGATCGCCAACTTACACCATACACAAAAACAAACTCAAAATGGCTAAAGGAAACCATAAAAATCCTATAAGACTCCATAGGAAACAAAATAGCAGACATATGTGGTAGCAGTATCGTTACCGACACAGATCTTAGGGCAATGTAGACTAAGGAGAAAATAAACAAAGGGGACTACATAAAAATTAAAAGCTTCTGCACAGCAAAAGAAACCATCAATAAAAGAACAAGGAAGCCCACTGCATGGGGGAACATATTTGCCAATGCTATTTCAGATAAGGTTTAATCTCCAAAATTTATAGAGAACTCATACAACTTAACAAAAGGAAGATAAACAATCCAATAAAAAACTGGGCAAAGGACCTAAATAGACACTTTTTGAAAGAGGACATACAGAAGGCCGAGAGACATGAAAATATGTTCAAAGTCACTAATTATCTGAGAGATGCAAATCAAAACAACAATGAGGTACCATCTCACATCTGTCAGAATAGCTATCATCAACAAATCAACAAAGGACAAGTGCTGGTGAGGCTGTGGAGAAAAAGGAATCCTCTTGTACTGCTGGTAGGAATGCAGACTGGTGCAGCCACTATGGAAAACAGTATGGAGTTTCCTCAAAAAATTAAAAATGGAACTCCCATTTGACCCAGTGATCCCACTTCTAGGAATATATCCCAAGAAAACAGAAACACCAATCAGTAAGGATATATGCACCCCTATGTTCATAGCAGCACAATTTACAATAGCTAAGATTTGGAAACAGCCTAAGTGCCCATCAGCAGATGAGTGGATTAAAAAATGGTGGTACATCTACACAATGGAATATTATGCCGCTATAGAAAAGAAGGAACTTTTACCATTTACAACAGCATGGATGGAACTGGAGAGCATTATGCTAAGCGAAATAAGCCAGTCGGAGAAAGATAAATACCACATGATGTCACTCATATGTGGGATATAATGATCAACATAAACTGAAGAACAAAAATAGACCCAGAGACAAATGGCAGAGTAGGTGGGGGGAGGTGGTTAGAGAGCAACCAAAGGACTTGTATGCAAGTATTTTAGCATAACCAATGGACACACACACTGGGGCAGTAGGGGCTTGCCCAGGGTGGGACTGGCTTGGGGTGGGGGGGAGGGTCAATCAGGGAAAAAGGAGACATATGTAAATCTTTAGACAATAATTTAAAAAAAAGAATATCTGGAAAAAAATACAAAACAAAAAAAAACAGGATGAATATTATATATTTCTGTTCAAGTAGTCCCAGCCAACCACTCTCTTCCAAGAAATAGAACGTAGCTGAAACAAGGAGAACAAAGGTGAGGGGCCACTCTTCCTTTCCTATGAAGCTGCATTGTTGAATGAGAGCATAGGCAAGGCACTGGACCGCAGTGGGGGACTATGGTGGCATGGGCATAAATTCAAGGTGAATTTGCCTTTTTCTTCTCACTGTTGCCCCTAGTTTCACAGCTACAGACTCATGGGAGAAGATTCCTGGAGCCCAAGAGAGTTTGTTTGGTTTAAAAATATATATAACCCATTGATCAGGAGTTGTTTTTCTCAGGTCAGCCTTCTTCTCCACAAAAGCATGTCTAGATTTCCTGTAGTTAATATGAGGTAGCATATCTCTAGCTTTTGGTTAACAATGGTAATTCACAAAGCAAGCCAAGGACTTCAGAGCTTGGGGCCATCTATACTAATAAAAGCCTATGTGGTCGTCATGCCCTCACACAGTGATGCCCTCACACCATAACAATCTATCACCAGGAAGCTGCGTGTGCAGCGGGCGCACATGGGTGGGTGGGGCTGGCTTCGTGCATGCAGAGCTGGGGAGGCGGGTCCCAGCAGCTCCACCTCTGTGTGGCGAGGCCAGGGTTCCCCAGGCATGGGGTACCCTGGCTCCAGCATGCCTCTTTGGGGCAATCTATCGAGGAGCCCAGGATGGGTGGGCGGGGCCTACGTCTTTGGGGAGATCGATTTCGGGGGCTCCTGCACTGTGAGAGGGCACAGGCCAGGCTGAGGAACACCCCCGCTTGAGTATCGTGCACCAGGACTTTAGTTTTGTATTGTTTTTGAAGCTACACCAGCCGTGGGCAAACTACGGCCCGTGGGCCGGATCCAGCCCGTTTGAAATGAATAAAACTATTGAAAAAAAAGACCGTACCCTTTTATGTAATGATGTTTACTTTGAATTTATATTAGTTCACACAAACACTCCATCCATGCTTTTGTTCTGGTCCTCCGGTCGAGTTTAAGAACCCATTGTGTGCCGAAACCGGTTTGGCTCAGTGGATAGAGCATGGGCCTGTGGACTGAAAGGTCCCAGGTTCAATTCCGGTCAAGGGCATGTACCTGGGTTGCGGGCACATCCCCAGTAGGAGATGTGCAGGAGGCAGCTGATCGATGTTTCTCTCTCATTGATGTTTCCAACTCTCTATCTCTCTCCCTTCCTCTCTGTAAAAAAATCCATAAAATATATTTAAAAAAACAAAAAGAACCCATTGTGGCCCTCGAGTCAAAAAGTTTGCCCACCCCTGAGCTAGACCCATAGGTGATAAAATTCTTAATTAGATGAAGATCATATGTCAGCCAAGCTTTTATAAAATAAACTAGATTATAAAATAAACTAGAGACCTGGTGCACAAAATTTCATGCCCTGGGAAGGGTCCCTCAGCCTGGCCTGAGCCCTCTCGCAGTCCAGGAGCTCTCAGGGGATGTACACCTGCCTTGAAGGTGGGAGAGGGTCCTGCCACCACCACGGCACTTGCCAGCCATGAGCCTAGCTTCTGGCTGGGTGGCGCTCCCCCTGTGGGAGCACACTGACCACCAGGGGGCAGCTCCTGTGTTGAGTGTCTGCCCCTTGGTGGTCAGTGCACATCATAGTGACCTGTTGTTCTGCTGTTCAGTCGATTTGCATATTAGCCTTTTATTATATAGGATTGTATTGTGTTTGATAACCATATAATTAATTCCCAACCCAACCAGTCAGCTTAAAAATGTGGGCCTTTACTGTCAAAGGGGTTTGCTGGTGAGTCATTTGAGGAGGAGATAAATCTGGGTTCTAAATCTTTGAATTTTACTGTGACTTACCTGCAGAAAGTTTATCAATTTGAGTTGTAGTTAAATGTAACTACTAAATAAACCTACACAAAGGTTGTTGTGAGGTTGAATGAGAATATGTAAAGAACATCTGTTTGTTTGTTTTTTTGTTTTGTTTTTTTTGGAAAAACACCTACCATTATAATCAATTCCTGTAACTCAAAGTACAATTCTAACTATTCTAACTAGTAGCAAGTCAACACCATAATCCTCATATAAAAAAACTAAAAAATTTCACCAGATGCCAGTGGTAGTAGGTTGCACAGCCTGACATGGTAGATGGAATACAGGAATAGGTGTCTAGACCCAATTTGCCTCTAATTCAACTGTGTAAATTTAGGTAAGTCACCCTTTAGCTTCCTCATTTATAAGGTGGAGAACATAATTCATGCTCCATCACCTTCCAGAGCTGATATAAGACTCAAATGTTACAGTGCTTGTAATTCCATCTCTTCATGTTAAACAGGGTCCTTTCTATGCAATTTTCAAAAACAACCAAACTCTTATGACAAGGGCTAGGGTGTGTGGCTCATTAATTCAATACATGCTTATTGGTCTCCTCTGCTGTGCTCAGTGGCCTGAGGAGCTGGGATACAGCAGTGAAGAAAAGTGTGTAGAACTGTATAAATAATAAACAAGTAAACCAATAAATAAGGCAGATTGTTTCAAACACTTATGAATAGTTTAAAAGCTAAGCAATGTGAAGAGAATGTGTAGAGGGAAAGGGGCTAGCTTAAATTGGTTGTTTAAGGAGCTTTTCTAGGGAGGTGACATTTGAACTGATAAAAAGACTATATTTGGTTATTGAACACCTTATAAACAATAGAATGACATAGACATGATTATGTAAGGGCCATTCAGAAATTTTAGTTAAGTTCTTTTCTTGGAAGTGGGTGGAGCAATAAAAAGAAGAAATGGAGAAAAAGAAGGCAGAAGGGCACCAACACCAAATTTTCCTTATCTAATAGTTGTCTATTTTACTATCTGCCTGTCTGTGATTGTCTAAGTCATGGTCCTTTCTTCTATCTCTGTCCATTCAAATCTCTCACTCATTTTACTTACCATTTTTTAAATTTTATCTACTCTATTTATTTTATCTATTTTATATTAACATTAAAAGAAAAAAATTAAATCCCATAATTCTACCTTTCAATACATATGCTTTAACTTTCCCATATTCCCTTCTAGTCTTTGACATGCCTGTGTGTTACATGATTAGGATCCAATCATGCAACTGAGGCTCTGAGGGGTATGATTATAAAGTAGGTTGTGATAAATCTGCCACCTCTCAGGAAGTAAAGAGAAACTGTTGCTAGTCCAGCTCAGCCATCTCACAGAACCCTCATCTCTTGGTGGCATCATCTCCAAAGGAGGTGACATCTTATTCACAGTTCCAACATGGGCAATGCAAGGCAAGCACTGGGTCTGACTACACCTTCTCCCCCATGCATAACTGAGAACCTGCAGTGGGGAGCTGTGGGGCAAGGTTTGTAACTAAGATACCTCTCTCTTCCTCCAATGTTGAGGCCACTAAGATAGGTGAGATATCTTCTCTCCTGAGAGTCACAGGCTATGTTTGGAATTTCAGAAGACTATTGTTGACATTAAATTATGCCTGTTGAAAAAATAATATCCTTCAACTCTTAATGGAACTTTTGTCTAAACGAACTCTACAACTTCCAATGTCCAGGAAGGAGAAAATGTGTTCACATGGTCATATGTTTTCCTAAAATTTGCAAAAGACAGACATTTAAGTCTCAATTAGTTAAGACTTCTATCTATTTCTAACATTTTCCCCTCCATCACACTTCTCACAGTATTGAATGCTGTTGTCATATTGTGACTAGACTCCGTCTGTTTGGCAATACAATGACACTCCAGCTGTATGTTTTCCAAAATTAAAACCATGTATTTACAGATGTACAAGGGAAAATAAACCTCACTCTGCTGCAGATTTCTTAGTAGCCTCTCTGTTTTTCAGTATAACCAGCCCCACCTCCCTCTTTGTTTATGGTTGACAAGAAGGCACAGTTGGTGGAGTGGCTGCCTCCAAGGTCCCAAGGAGTGTTAGGTGGAGGGTGGCCCCAGCATGTGACATTTGCTTTCTCATGTTCTTCACTGGGAAGGGAGCAAATCACCCTTCCTCAGATCTCTGGCACAGGGGTAAGTTTTTGGTAGTGTTAGAAGTATAAACCCAGCATTTCTTATCTCTGTATGGGGTACTTTCTCATGTATTGTTTCCCAGGCTAGCGCTCTTGACTCTAATTTCCTCTAGGAAATATTTCTTTCCTTATAACATTTTCACTTCTTGGCCCCTTGAAAAGTGATATAGTTCTGTTCTCTTTTTCACCCAGGAAACATACAATAGTGTGGTAGTTCTGTTTTTTAAGTGATATATTGGAGCTGAAGAGGTGGGAAGCAGATTGATGGTAGAGCCTAAATAATATTAAAAGAATGTACTTGAAAATGAGATTCTTACTATTATGTGCTAAGAACTGCTTTTCTTGCCTTTATACTTTTTTCTTTCACTACTTTGGTATTATTTTACAATATTTTCTCATGCACAGAGAGGGACTGGGGATGGGGCATTTGGGGGAGGATGGCATTGGTGTACATATTTCCACCCACAGTCGAAGGGGTGGATGAGGAATGTGGTCTAGTCATGTACCATGAGAGATGAGAAAATAAGTTTCCTAAGCATTCAGCCAGGCTCCATCCCAGGAAAAGTGTTGGAGCAAGAATAGACCACTCAGTAAGTGAATATTTACTGCTGGTGACTGTGAGCGCCCTGGGCCAGAGGTGGGAAATAGGAGATGAAGTGAAACTCACCGTTTACTAGTAGAGGCAGAGCTCGCTATCAGTTCCTCTAAGGGCAGCATGATGGGAAACTCCTGCTAGTGGTATGAACAGAGCTGTGAGGGCAGAGAGCAGGGAAACACCGGGCCTCTGGGCTTAGGGAAAGTTTCACAGCAGAGGTTGCTTTGGAATGAGTTTTTGAAGGGCTAGCACGCTTTGTGAGGAGGTGAAAAGGCCAGTGGCGATAAGCAGAGGGAAGTGCCTGAGGGTGGCAGGTGGTCCACTGCGAATAGGGGTGAGGCCACAAAGTGAGATGGGGGAGATGGGGTAGAAGTGGTCTGCCGAACGTAGAGGGTGGGGAATTACCTAGGAACAGGTCACTGCTGAAGGTTAAGGGACAGAGGAATGACATGGTTGGATCCATGTTACAGGCAGTGGGTTCTAGTGGCATGTGGAGGATGAAGGGGTGGTAGGAGAATCAGCGGGAGTCAGGGAGCCCAGTGAGGAACCTGCTTCAACACCCAGGCAGGAGACATCAGAGCAGATGTTTAGAAGGAGGGGGTTTAAAATTTCTCAAGGGATTTGATGGCTGACTAGATGTGGCAGGTGAGGGACTTGGCACTTTGTGTCTCTCTGTTTGCCCCCCTCTAGCCTGCCCTCCCACCCCAAAATGCTAATTTTAATATTGGCAATTGCAACAGATGATGTTATTCATTTCTATTGATTTACCAGTGGGAAGTTTCTTCTAAGTAAAGAAGTAAGAGAATGCTGCAGATAGACACATTTCTGATTTTTGCTTAAAATCCTTTCCAAGACACTAAATGGGCCTGACTTAACTGGGCAAACTAATCATCAGAATAACTTTAATAGCATTTACTAAGTAAATGCCAGGCACTGTTTTTAGGGCTTCACATATATTAACTTATTTAATCCTCATAATAACCCAGTAAGGTATGTGGACCCAGAAAAAAATTATCCAAAAATTATAATGAAGGCGAAATGGTGGAAAACACATCCTTCAGTATAAGAGGGCAAAGGCCATCCAAGTATTTTCTTGAGGAATGTTCTTGGTTTACCTCATTGCTTAAAATCTTTTTTTTTTTAATTAAATCTTTATTGTTCAGATTATTACATTTGTTCCTCTTTTTTTTTCCCCCCATAACTCCCCTCCTCCCAGTTCCCGCCCCACCCTCCGCCCTCACTCCCCACCCACTGTCCTCATCCATAGGTGCACGATTTTTGTCCAGTCTCTTCCCACATCTCCCACACCCCTTTCCCCCCCAAGAATAGTCAGTCCATTCCCCTTCTATGTCCCTGATTCTATTATAATCAACAGTTCATTCTGTTCATCAGATTATTTATTCACTTGATTCTTAGATTCACTTGTTGATAGATGCATATTTGTTGTTCATAATTTGTATCTTTACCTTTTTCTTCCTCTTCCTCTTCTTAAAGGATACCTTTCAGCATTTCATATAATCCTGGTTTGGTGGTGATGAACTCCTTTAGCTTTTCCTTATCTGTGAAGCTCTTTATCTGACCTTCAATTCTGAATGATAGCTTTGCTGGATAAAGTAATCTTGGTTGTAGGTTCTTGGTATTCATCACTTTGAATATTTCTTGCCACTCCCTTCTGGCCTGCAAAGTTTCTGTTGAGAAATCAGCTGACAGTCGTATGGGTATTCCCTTGTAGGTAACTGAGTTTCTTTCTCTTGCTGTTTTTAAGATTCTCTCTTTATCTTTTGCTCTTGGCATTTTAATGATGATGTGTCTTGGTGTGGTCCTCTTTGGATTCCTTTTGTTTGGGGTTCTCCGCGCTTCTTGGACCTGTACGTCCATTTCTTTCACCAGGTGGGGGAAGTTTTCTGTCATTATTTCTTCAAATAGGTTTTCAATATCTTGCTCTCTCTCATCTTCTGGCACCCCTATAATTCTGATTTTGGTACGCTTGAAGCTGTCCCAGAGGCTCCTTACACTATCCTCGCATTTTTGGATTCTTTTTTCATTTTGCTTTTCCGGTTGGATGTTTTTTGCTTCCTCGCATTTCAAATCATTGACTTGATTCTTGCGCTCCTCTGGTCTGCTGTCGGGCGTCTGTATAATATTTGTTATTTCAGTCTGTGTGTGCTTAATTTCTAGTTGGTTCCCCAATATAAGATCGAGGGTCTTATTAGTTTTCGTGTAGATCTCATTAAGTTTATCGGCAGCTTCTAAACAGTTCTTGAGAGACCTTAAAAGTGTGGTTCTGAACTCTATTTCTTCCATTGACAATTTTGTCCTGTTTCTTTGTCTCCGCATTTTGTTATGCTTCCTTGGTGCACCCCCTAGTGGTCTTTGTTCGCAGTCTTATAGTTAAATCTTGATTGTTGTAGCTAATTCCAGGGAGGGTTTGACCTCCAGGCCAAGTGGCTATGAGAATCAGCTGTGTCAGCAGTGAGAGAACTTCTGTCCTCTAGGGAGGTGCTAATCTAGCCTTTGCCTGAGGCTATCCGGCAAATGGTTCTGAGCTGGGCTTGGGCGGGGCGGGTCGCACAGGATCAACAGGGTGGGCCTGAGAGAGCAGTTATGGCGGCTCTCAGTCCTGTCCCCAGGGGCGCTGCCTCTCTGAGTCCCAGCACCCGCTGCAAAGCTCGGAGAGAAAGCTGCACTCGCTCTGACCGAAGCCAGACAGTCCCGCTTCTCCCGTTTGAGTCTGGGTCCCTAAAGACTCGCCCGGATCTGGTGCTCAGAGTCTGCGACTCCCTCCCGATTGAAAACGCCAACCGCGCCCTCCGCTGCCAGCCCGCTCCACGCACTCCGCACCTCAGAATTTGACTTCAGCACTGCGGCTCCTCTGAGTGTCCGTATGCGTTTCTCTTTCCTCCTAGTTGTAGGACTTCCACTCAGCCAGCATTCCTGTGGTTCTGGGTGATGTCCCTTCCGTTTTTTGGTTTCACTTTTGAAGTAGTTGTTCAAAGCAGCAAACTCCGGCGTTAACCTATGCCGCCATCTTGGTTCTCCCCATTGCTTAAAATCTTGATAAAAGTTTTCAGACTTAAGGAAGTCACTTGTTAATTTGAAGACTTTGAATCAGATTTAGAAATAATGTCTCGTGAGTGAAACACATAACCTTAATGATTTATGGTATGTTGAACATTACCCAGGTTATATCGAACCTAACAATCTTATCCTAATATTTCTTTATTGAACTATTTATAAATATCCTAGCTTCTTGGATTTTCTTTAAACCAATCATAACATTTTATTAGTTATTTCATTATTGAGTTAAAAAGAACTGATTTCATAACTTTTAAAAATTATTACTCACAGTTTACATATGAATAAACTGAGACAAAGAAAAATCATGGGACTTGTCCAAGGTCAGAGATACCAGCGATAGAGCTGAGATTCAACTCCGGTAGTCTAGTTCCAGAAAAGTTTCCCTATTCACTCACCATGTATTTATTGAACACTTTTCTCCTTTATTTTGTTTTATTTTACTTTTCTCAATTTGTCCAACTGAATCCAGGGGTTATTTATTTCATTTAATGAATATTTACTGAGCTGCTAATATGGGGCAGGTTCTGCATTAATCTAGTTCATGGTAAATAGCATTAATCTTACACAATATAAGCTTAAAAATAAGCTCTTGTCCATGTGTTTAGGCTATAAAAATAATCAATCAAGGAGACTTCTAGGCATTTGTATAATTTTCCCTGTCCTTGCTTTGGGGTCTTATAGTCATCTATGCATATGGAGAAACAACTGTACTTGTCACCAGAAGAGGGAGGAATCAGAAGATGTAAAAATCAGGCTTCTTCATGATGGGGTTAGGGTCTATGTAAATCGAAGAGTCAGGTTTCTTCTAGAACCTTAGGCCCATGAAATTCATATTTGTAAAGCTGGACATGCAATATGATGTTATATGAAGGTTCCCTTCTGCCAAATCTCCATCACCTGGAGGCTATCTTTGGTTTCCACACCTAATTCTCATCTTAATGAGACTATTTGTAGACTATTTGCAAGCAATTATAATCGGTGGTTACTATTTCAGCTGGTTGTATGTTCTATTTTTGTTTTAATGGTGTCTCTGCATTTTGGTGATAAAAGTACAGGATAAAGGGACTAGGGTAGTTGTGGCCACACATATAATACCAGCTGCTCTTATTATTATTCACATCTTTTAAGTTAAAGTAAAATACCTCAAGATGTTAAATGACTGAAATGCTAGTGAGTGTCTGACCTCATTTCTAATTGCTGGTGCATCTATCTTTGTAGTTCATTTGCTCCAACCGAAAACTTCCATCAAATTTGAATTTTTTCCAAAAGATTTTATATTACATGTGAGTGAGTTACTCTTCAACTTGGGTTAGTGGGAAGAAATGTGGTAGATTACCCCTTGCAAACTTTGGCTGTAGTGGGCCAAATGGTATGCTAGTGACATGAGATCATGGCACTTTCAGAATACATGATGTGAACCGAGGGGCACTTCTTTCTCCTGTAACTACCACAAGTAGAAGCACAATTGTGTTAAACAAGGAGTACCTGACTGCCCTACACTAGGGAAGCGCTAATTCACATATCTGAAGACTGCCATGTTATAGGGAGGGACAGTTCGCCAGACTGTAGGACAGGTAAGAGTATTAATGATTTACTTCCATAAATCCCTTGACTGTGTACAGAGATCCAGGGAAGGGATTATATGGCAAGGATCCAGGGAAAGAGGTTGAACAGCTGATTGATCCCATATTACAGATCATAGAAAGGAGGCCCAGGCAATTCAAGTGGCTTATCTGAGGTCACCAACTAGGAAGAAGTGGCAGATCATGGATAAGGGTCCAGGCTTTCAAATTCAATGGTGAGCTAATGTACCTGTGTCTCCGGGACCAGCTGCCATTAATGCCTATGGGAAAAGGTGCTTGAACAATTATCCTGAGTGTGATATGCTCTGTGGAAGGAAATGTCCATTACTTATTTGGGGTACATAAGTTTTTATTTAAAATGTGCTTGAAAATTCCCACTGCTCCTCTTCCTTTGAGAGGAGAATAAGCTAAGGGAGCTGAGTGCAGGTGTGAAGTGAGCACCCCAGAGAATCAATAACCAGTCTAAACTAAGGCAGATATGCACATAGAATTTCAGTATGTTTTATTTTCCTGTGAGATGCCCAGCTGCATTTTCCATCATGCCTTACACGCCTCCAAGGGGCTATGAAAGCATCTGGTCTCTAAAGACCAATATTCTAAACTGAGCATCTAGGAAAATCCTTTTTTAAGATGTCTTAAAATGAACTCATGATTGGACCAGAAATATACTGTATTTTTACTCAACACAAACACCTCAATAAGCCAAAAAGCAGAAGTGCTTCCAAAGCACTGAGTAGTGTGTGATCAACCTCTTAGAGCCCAGGCAGATCCAGATCACGTTTGGAAATTCTCTCCTTCCAAACTGAACAAAAACCCATGTGCAGAGGCAATACATGGTAGTGAGTTTCTAATCTGAAACTGGAGCTTATAGCTTTTCAAGGAGACTTTACAACAGGGAGTGGCAACTTCTGCAATACAGGGAGTGGTAGGTTTGTGGTCCTTATATTGGCAAGAACAGTCACAACAGAGTCCCAGGGGACCTGGCAATGCCTCCACACATGTTCACTTGGGCACAGTATGAGCCAGCATTGGAAGGGTCCTATGGCAGGATCAGGGAAGCAGCTGCTGGAGATGGTTCTGGGGCTGCAGGCACCTATAAAGTATCTGCTTCTGGTGTAAATGGTGGATTATTCACCTCAGTCCACAAGTACATCTCCAGCATCTTGTGTTGAATTTAGTGACCACCTATTTCTTTCTTTTTACCTTCCTGCTGCCTATTTGGTGGACACTATTGGCTGTCAATTCATCAGCTACATGCTCCACTTCCTTTTGCTCGAAGGACCACAGTGTATTCACCTGCCTCTGGGAGGCTTCCAGTAAGGAAGGCTAGGCACTCCCATAAAGTCAGGAGAGAAACTGTTGGTCTATATTGGAATGATAGTGGTCTCACTCCATTACTAATGACTGAAAGTACAGAATTATTACAAGTTGGTGTGAGATGGTTTGAGGACTAGTTAGGCCAAGAGTTGAATATGTGTAAGGCATAGATTACCTAGAAAGGTAGGCTAGAATCAAGCAAGGGGATCCTTTGAATAACAGGTCAAGAAGTTTAGATTTTGTTCAGTGTCACTGCTTGAGTTCAGATTGCTTATTTGGGATGTGATCGGAGGGAACACATCAGGAGAAATGGGGATAGTAAGATAGGGAAGGCAAAGAAGACAATGAAATGTTTGTTAGTGATTTACTGCCGTGGGCAGCTGGTGCTCAATCCTGCTGGGTTCTCTGAGAAACTGACGAACATGCTTTAAAAGATGAGGTCAATGAGACATTGAGCCATTGATCCCCAATGTGGGCTGAGGGCTCCCCTCAGGGTGTTGACTTTTACCATCTTTGGGGTTATATGTTTAGTAGAACAAGCTCCCTTGATGCTGAAGAAAACTTTCTGGAGGAAAAGAAAAAAGATGAAGCTTTTAATGTGAAAAATTGTCCTGGGAACTGTACCCCAAAGCTGCTTGGGGGGATAGGGGACATGAGTCCAGGGAATCAACAGCATTCCTGACATTCAGTAATCAATGGGAAATTCAATACATATTATTGTTGACAATATTACAGATGTCTCCTATTTTTCCCTCCTTTATCCCACTCCACCCAGCCCCTACCCACCCTCCCAGCTCTTCACCACCCTATTGTTCGTGTCCATGGGCTAGGCATATAAGTATACACGTTATTTGGTTTATCTCCTTGTTCTCCCACTTCCACATTGAGGTATGTCAGTCTGTTCCATGCTCCCATGCCTCAGGTCTTATTTTGTTGGTCAATTCACTTTGTTCATTAAATTCCACAAATAAGAGAGATCATGTGCTATTTGTCTTTCTCAGATTGGCTTATTTCACTTAGCATAATAGTCTCCAGGTCCATCCATGCTGTCCCAAAGCATAAGAGATCCCTCTTTTTTACAACTGCAGAGTATTCCATTGTATAAATGTCCCACAGCTTTTTTATCAATTCATCTACCGATGGGCACTTGGGCTGTTTCCAAATCTTAGCTACTGTAAATAAAGCTGCTATGAACATAGGGGAGCATATATTCTTTCTGATGGGTGTTTTCATTTTTATTTGTCTCAAGGTATCTTTTATTTCTTCCTTGATCTCATTGTTAACCCATTCATTGTTTAATAACATGTTACTTAGCTTCCTTGTGTTTGTGTGTTTTTCAGTTTTTTTCCCTATAATTGATTTCTAGTTTCATACCATTATCATTGAAGAAAATGCTTAGTATGATTTCAATCTTCTTAAATTCATTATGACCTAACATGTAGTCTATTGTATAAATGTTCCATGTGTTCTTGAAAAAAAAAGTGTATTCTCCTGTTTTGGAGTTAAATGTTCTAATAATATCAATGAAATCCATCTGGTATAATGTGTCGTACGAGGCCACTGTTTCCTTTTATATTTCTATGTGGGCACTCTATCCATTGATATCAATGTTGTGTTAAAGTCCCTACCATGACTGTGATATTATTGATCTCTCCCTCTATGTGCATCAATGTTTGCCTTATATATTTAGGTATTTCTATGAATTTTCATAAGGGTTATATCTTCTTGCTGGATTGATTTCTTTACCCTTATGTAATATCCTTCTTTGTTTCTTGTTACAGTCTTTGTTTTAAAGTCTACTTTATCTGATATAAGTATTGCTATCTCAGATTTTTATTATTATTTCCATTTGCATGAAACATCTTTTGTCATCCTTTTACTCTCAGTCTGTGCACTTTTTCAATCTGAGGTGGTTTCTTATGTAGGCAGCATATCTATATATATAACAGCCTAAGCCACTGTCCGACTGTTCAGCCATTCAACCAATAGCTATGACACACACTGACCACCAGGGGGCAGATGCTCAATACAGGAGCTGCCGAGCTGTGGTGACTTGGCAGCTGCGGTTCTTGGGTGATGTACCTGGAACCAGAGAGGAGGAAGGCTAATTCCAGGGTGCATCACCCGAGAACCACTCTCTTGCAATCCGGGACCCCTTGGGGGAAATTGGATAGCTGGTTTCAGCCAGATCCCCCCAGGTCAGGCCGAGGGACCCCACCAGTGCACGAATTCATGCACTGGCCCTCTAGTATATGGATATTGTGTGTTTTTTATCCATTTAACCACTCTATATCTTTTGATTGAAGCATTTAATCCACTTGCACTTATGGTATTTGTTCATAGGTATGTATTGCCATTTCATTATTCATACTTTTAATCTTTTTTCCCTTCTTCCTAAAGAATCTCTTTAAATCTTTCATGTAATATTGGTTTGGTTGGGATGAACTTCTTTAGCTTTTTCTTGTCTGGGAACCTTTTTAGCTCTCCTTCAATTCTAAATGACAGTTATGTTGGTAGAGTAATCTTGGTTGGAGATCCTTGCTTGTCATCACTTTGAACACTTTGTGTCAATCCCTTCTGCCCTGAAAAATTTCTCTAGAAATATCAGCAACAGTCTTATAGGAGCTCCCTTGCAGTTAATTAATTGCTTTTCTCTTGCTGGTTTTAAGATTCTCTCTTTGTCTTTAACCTTTGGCATTTTAATTATGTCTTTTGGTGTGGGCCTCCTTGGGTTTATGTTATTTGGGATTCTCTGTGCTTCCTGGAATCATATGTAAATTTCCTTTGCCAGGTTAGAAAAATTTTCAGTCATTATTTTTTCAAATAACTTTTTAATGCTTTGCTGTCTCGCTTCTACTTTTGGTAGCCTTATGAAGTGAATGCTACACTTGATGATGTCTCAGAGTACAAGAGGAAAAGAGGAACATTACATAGTCTAGTAATATAGTTTGATATAATTTTTAAGTTATTTTTTCTTTTTGCTATTCCTGGTGGGTGTTTTTACTAATTTGTCTTCTAAATCACTGATTTGATAATCTGCTTCATCTAATCTGTTGTTGATTCCATTGAATGTATTTTTTCATTTCAGTTATTAGGTTCTTCATTTCTGACTGGTTATTTTTTATGGTTTCTATCTCTCTGTGTAAGCTGTCACTGACTTCATCTATTATTCCTATTCCTCTAAGTTCATTGAACACCCTTATAACTGGTTATTTGAACTCTGCATCTGGTAGATTGCTTGCCTTAATTTTGTTTATTTCTTTTTTGGGGGTCTTGTTCTGTTCTTTCATTTGTGATATGTTTCTTTGTTTCCTCACTTTGGCCGCCTCCCTGTGTTTGTTTCTTTATATCAGGTGCATCTGGTATGTGTCTCAGTCTCAGCAGAGTGGCCCAATATAGTAGATGTCCAATAGGGCCTAATGGCACAGTCTCCCTGGTCACCTGAGATTGCTGCTCCAGGGGTGTCCCTTGTATTTGTTGTGTGTGCCCTTTTGTTGTAGATGAGCCTTTATTGCCTATGGCATGTCAGTTGGTGGCTTACCGACTATTGAGGACTGGCTCGGACTACAGAGGATAAACTGTTGTGTGTGGGCTGATCCCACAGATAGGAAATTGCTGTAGCATGGTTTTGGTGACTGCTGAGTCCACCCTTTGGGTATGTTGTTTGTGGAACTAATGAAGTATTGATTTCATGTGTTCTGAAGCTAGCTATCATTCTGGGGCCACTTAGGAGGGGATCTGGTGCAGGCACAGGTCAGTTACAGCCTGTGCTGAACCCAGGACCACCTGATAGAAGCTACAAATGATCTAGTATTGATTGCTATCTGTGCTGGGCTTGGAGCTGCCTGGAAAAGGCTGTGGTGCAAACCAAGGCTAGCTGCCATAAGTAGCAGGCTAGGGGTCGCTTAGTAAGAGGTACAGGACTTGCCACTGCCAGCCACTGCTTGTTTGGGGTTTGTGGACTTTTCAGAGATTTTAGGCGAGTCCACAATGTGGGCAGAGGTCCACTGCTTATGAGTAACAGACATTGAACGAGATTTTTACCAGTGCATGAGTTTGGTGGACATTATTGGCTGTCACTATGAGTTTGGTGGACACTATGTGACTTCTTAGGGAATTACCAGGATGTGATGAGATTAATGGTGACTCAGATTTGGCATCCCCTATCCCTGCATGCTGGGTGGAGGAGCACTTAACAAAGAAACAATGGCATCTATCCACACTTCAATCTGGAAAGAGTTAGCCCTGAGGTCAGACAATTCATTTCTACCTTGTATATCTCTGGTGTTTTTAAGCTGATGATGCAATGTTGGAGCTCAGAGCACGTGAGACCATTAGCCAGGGCCAATAAAGAAGAACCCTGGGGACTCCAGCAGCCCTCCATCTCACCCAGATGAAATCCCCATGGTTTTCACAGGCAGATGTTATGGGGACTCCTCTTTGTGGCACTGGTGGTCCAGGCTAGGGATCCCCGTGTGGGGCTGAAACTCCTCACTACTCAGGGGAGAACTCTGAGATATCCCTCCTGATTCCTTTTTAAAATTAATTTTAGAGAGAGAAAGGGAGAGACAAAGAGAAAGAAACATCAGTGTGAGAGAGAAACATTGATCGGCTGTCTCCCACACGTGCTCTGACCAGGGATTGAACCCATAACTTGGGTATGTGCCCCAACCAGGAATGGAACTTGTCACCTTTTGGTGTGGGACAACACTCCAACCAACTGAACCACACCAACCAGGGCATATCCCTCCTGATTTTAACCACCACAAGTAGGTGTGGGGCAAGTCTGTTTTGTGTCTCTGCCCCTCCTACTAATTTCGATGTGGCTTCTTTATATCCTTAGTTATAGGAGTTCTGCTCAGCTAGTTTTCAGGTGCATCTCAAGGGTTGTTGTTCTGAGGAAATGAGCATAGTGTTTACCTACCATCTTGATCAGAAGTCCAGAGACTCTTAATAAGGACAGAGAGTTCTATCACAGGCCTCAAAGGCTGTCCCTGTAGGCTGTGAACCTAAACCCTGGGACTGAGAAGTGTTTAGGATCTAAGCCTCCTATTTTTTATCCTCAAAATATCTGCACAACTGCAGGAATCCTTTTGGGCAAGAACCAATGTTAATTCTACTTTATGGACTGAGTTTACTTCATTTCAGCAACCATGAAGCATCAAGATGGTGTGCTTCCCCTCCACCGCAAACACACAGAATATCATCTTTACAGAGGCAAAGAACATATGTATATTTCTTTGGCAATGTACTAAATGTCAAAGCTTGTTTTATGAGGGACTCCTTAGCTGTAATCTGATTCCCACATGATAATGTGTTGCAAATTACTATTAAATGATCTTTTTAGTAATCTGAAAATGGATACTTGCTCTCAACAAGTGAGACATTAGTAGAAAATAAAATGACCTTTCACATTTGGGAATGCTGCTAAATCCAGAAATTAAATGAAAAAGTCCCTGATGAGATACATTTGGTGGGCTGTGCTCACTAATGCACATGGAGCAATGATCTGTGGTGTGCAGAAACCGCAATGTAGGAATGGTGCCACAGGACGCACAAACTGGTTCATAATGTCCTGGTGACCCAGAGCTTCTTAGGGTACCCACCATGGCTCTATACCCAAGTCTACCATCTTGAAGACCCTGACCACCTAGCCTTTCTGCTAGCTATCCATAAAAATTTATCAAGGCCTCAGGTGTTTGCAGCAAGAGATTTGTTGCCATTAACAGACAAACTCACAGCTGACGTATTAATAGCATAAGGTAGCAATCTGCAAATTGTGTTCCATAGAACACACTAGTTCTGGAAGTTTAGGAAAATGTGTTTCATGGTAATACAATTTTAAAAAACCCTCTTTGGAAAGTCAGAATAACATTAGCCTTTTAAAATCTCTAAAAAGACCTTCAGTTACAACTGCTGTTTTAGTTTAAACTAATTTGATCAGGGGGCAGATACTGTGGGTTGGCTCACTCATTTTTCACTCCAAACCCCCTTATACTGTGCATGCCTTCATTTTCCAAAAAATTACATTTCCCAGGACTCCCTTGGAGGTCAGAGGCAGGCACATGACCTAGATGTGACCCATCAGATGTGTGCCCAGGGGATATCTGGTAGAGGAAGTCAGCACATTAGGAGAAAATTGCAGCTCTTGACAAGCACAATGTTGTAGGGTGGTTGTTCTGAGAAGCTGAGCACTTCTTTCCTGAGGAGTCTATGAATTGCCTGGTGTCCATTCTCAAGTGTCATAGCTGCCAAGTGGCAGTGATTGCATTAGCAGTGGTGTTTCTGCTGGAAAAGTGCAAGTGTAGTTGGACATTGTTTTATGCCTGTTGTTGGCCCTCGATGGATTGTTTCTGGCTGAATAACATACAAGTCTGGTCTTCCAGAGTATAGTAGCAATAATTCTTTTGCCACCTAAGTTAGCTAGAGTGAATCCAGGTTGCAACTGACTTATAAACGTACAGAAACTATTGAACACTTAAGGATATTCCATTAAACTAGTGGTTCAAGAAAGACAAATTTGGAAATGGTATGCTTTGAAAAGAGGACTTGGGACCCTGGCTGATGTGGCTCAGTTGTTTGGAGCATTGTCCTATACACTAGAAGGTTGTGAGTTCATTTCCCAGTCAGGGCACATGCCTAGGTTGTAGGTTTGGGTTTGATCCCCTATTAGGGCACATACAGGAGGCAACAGATTGATGTGGCTTTCTCACATTAATGTTTCTCTCTCTCTCTCTCTCTCTCTCTCTCTCTCTCTCTCTCTCTCCCTCCCTCTCTAAAATCAATGAGAGACATATCCTTGGTAAATGTTAAAAAATTTTTTTAAAAAGAGGACTTAGGGTTCTGGCTTAGGGCTCAGTTGGTTGGAGCATCATCCCATACACCAAAAGGTTGCAGGTTCAATTCCTGATCAGGCACACACCTAGTTTGGGGGTTTGATTTCCATTTAGGGTGCATACAGGAGGCAACTGTATGATGCTTGATGTTTCTCTTTCTTACTATCTCCCTTCCTCTCTCTCTTAAAAATCAATAAAACATGTCTTCAAGTGAAGATTAAAAATTAAAGGAAGGAAGGAAGGAAGGAAGGAAGGAAGGAAGGAAGGAAGGAAGAAAGAAGAAAGAAAGAAAGAAAGAAAGAAAGAAAGAAAGAAAGAAAGAAAGAAAGAAAGAAAGAAAGAAAGGAGTCTTAGGGAGTCCTTTCTAAACTCTAATAAAGGGAATATAAACTTAAAGGTGCTTTTATTCTGCTTGGTCATTTATTTTGATTTTTAGATTCAATTGTTGATGGATCTTCATTTATTGCCATTTTATTGTCCTATTTTTTATTCTTCTTGTTCTTCTAGAAGACCCTTTAACATTTCATGTAATGCTGGTTTGATGGTGATGAACTCCTTTAGCTTTTTCTTTTCTGGGAATATTTTAATCTGACCTTCAATGAAAGCTTTGCTGGGTAGAGTAATCTTGGCGGTAGGTCTTTGCTTTTCATTGCTTGAATATTTCTTGTCACTCCCCTCTGGCTTGCAAAGTTTCTGTTGAGAAATCAGCTGACAGTCTTGGTGATCCCTTGTAGCTAACTAACTACTTTTCCCTTGCTGCTTTTAAGATTCTTTCTTTGTGTTTAAACCTTTGGCATTTTACTTATGACTAGAGGCCTGGTGCACGGATTTGTGCACCAATGGGGTCCATCGGCCTGGCCTGAGGGATTGGGCTGAAACTGGCTTTCCGACATCCCCCAAGGGGTCCCAGATTGCGAGAGGGCACAGGCCAGCCTGAGGGATCCCACCGGTGCACAATCAGGGCCAGGGAGGGACACAGGAGGTTGGCCAGTGGGGAGGGACCACGGGAGGGCTTGTCCGGCTCATCTTGCTCAGTCCTGATTGGCTGGACCCCAGCAGCAAGCTAACCTACCAGTTGGAGTGTCTTCCCCGTGGTGGTCAGTGCACATCATAGTGAGTGGTTGAGCAGCCTTAGCATATCATTAGCATATTATGCTTTGATTGGTTGAATGGCCGACGAGTCAACCAGACACTTAGAATATTAGGCTTTTATGATATAGAACAGCGGTTCTCAACCTGTGGGTCACGACCCCTTTGGGGGTTGAATGATCCTTTCACAGGGGTCACCTAAGATCATTGGAAAACGCATATATAATTACATATTGTTTTTGTGATTAATCACTATACTTTAATTATGTTCAATTTATAACAACGAAATTGGGGGTCACCACATCATGAGGAACTGTATTAAAGGCATTAGGAAGGTTGAGGACCACTGATATAGAATGTGTCTTTGTGTGGTCCTCTTTGGATTCATCTTGTTTGAGACTCTCTGAGTTACTTAGACTTATATGCCTATCTCTTTTACCAGGTAAGGGCAATTTTCTGTCATTATTTTTTTCAAATAGGTTTTCAATTTCTTGCTCCCACTCTTTTCCTTCTGGCAACCCTATCATACAAATGTTGGTATGTTTGAAGTTATCCTAGAGATGTCTTACACTGTCTCCATATTTTTGTATTCTTTTTTCTTTTTGCTGTTCTGATTGGGTGGTTTTGTGTCCTCATATTCCAAATCACTGATTCAGTTCTCAGCATCTTCCAGTCTACTGTTGATTCCCTGTACATTATTCTTTATTTCAGTTAGTGTATTCTTCATTTGTGACTGGTCCTTTTTTTGTTGTTGATATTTTCACTAAGATCCATGAACATCCTTATCATTATTGTGTTGAACTCTGTGTCTAGTAGTTTGCTTGCTTACAATTCATTTAATTCTTTTTCTGGAGATTTTTGTTGTTCCTTCATTTGTGATGTTTGTCTCCACATTTTGGCTGCTTCCCTGTGTTGTTTTTTTTTTTGTTTTGTTTTTTCCCTCTAAGTATTAGGTAGAGCTGCTATGTCTCCCAGACTTGGTAGAATTACTTTGTATAGTAGGTGTTCTGTAGGGTTCAGTGGCTCAGCCTCTCCAGTCACCTGAGCTGAGCACTCTAGGTATGCCCATGTGTGGGCTGTGTGCACTGTCTTCTTGTAGTTGAGCTTGATTGCTGTTGGTATTACTGGGAGGGACTGACTTCCAGGCCAATCAGCTGTGAGAACAAACTGCAGCAGCAGTGGAAGAGCTGCTTTGCAAGAGACATCCATATGGAGCAGGACTTGTTTCATTGGGACTTTGGTGCTTACTGAGTCCTTCCCTTGAGTGTGTCACTTGTGGAGGTTGTAGGGTTGTAATATGGCATGGTCTGAAGCTGACCACCAAGTGCATGGTTCTGGGGCCTCCTGAGGGTTGAAAAATCATCTACTATCTGTACCCTGCCTGGGGACCACTTGGCAGGAGTTATAGAGTGATCTGCAGATGGCTGCTACTTTTATTGGGCTTGAGTTTCCAGAAGAGGCCAAGTTGTGAGCCAAGGCAGGCTTCTGCTAGTGCCAGGCCTGGAGCCACTTATCAAAAGATATGGGATATGCTGAAGCCAGTGCTGCTTGTTTGAGACATTTTAGGAAAGTCTGAAGCCTGAGCCAGGTCAGGCCATTCATATGAAAAAGCCACTGGAAACAGCTTAGGTGGGCCTGTAAATTGTGTGGTGCAGAGTCTCAGGGAATCACTAGGGTGGGGCTAACAGTGTGAGCCAGACTGATGGAGACTCAGATATGGCACCTGAATGTCAGCTCTCTGGTGGGGAGGGCTCAGCAAAGGAATAATGGTCTCTATCAGAACTTTTGTCTGGGAGAAAGCTGCCTCCCTGTAGCTTTTGCCCTGATGCTAGACAATTCAGTTCCTCCCCGTATGTCCCTGGTTCCTTTCAAGCTCCTGCCCCAGCACTAGAGCTCAGAGGGAGTGAGTCCAAGGAAGTCCATGCATGGGCCCTTCAAGAGGAACTGCCTGGCTCTCCAGCAGGCTCCACCTTTCTCAGCCACAATCTCTGTTGGTTTTAGAGCCTAAAATGTGGGGACTTCTCTTCCCAGCTCTGGAACTCTGGGATGAAGGGTCTGGTGTGGGGCTGAGATGTCCCTCCTGATTGAAAAAGCATCACATGTAGATGTAGGGCCAGCCTGTTCTGTGCCTCTGCACCTCCTTCCAGTTTTGATGTGGCTTCTTCTTTAATCCCCTCATTGTAGGTCTTCCATTCTGCCACTTTCAGGCAGTTCTGAATAATAGTTGCTCCGCAGTTTCATATTAATTTTGATGTGGTTCTGGGAGAAGGCGAGCACTGCATTTACCTATGCCTCCATCTTGACTGGAGTTTTCTTAAGTGCTACATTTTGAGGTTAAATATAATATATTTAACATATAAATCATACAGCAATTTTTCAATTATCTAGAATTCCTTTCGTTAAACTAGTGACTTATAAGCTTAAATTGGGTCCATTTAGCTTATGAGTCACACAGAGTTTTAGTTGACAACATTTGCATAACAGAGATTTTTACCTTAAAAGTTGAAAAAGCTGGCAAGTAAGAGCATAAATAATTATACTATTCTCTGATATGAAGACTGGCTTTTGTTTGTTTGTTTGTTTGTTTGTTTGTTTGTTTGTTTTTTAATCCCCAGAATTATTCTTCATAAGGGACAATGGCTATCTGGTTACTTTTTCTGATTTTTTAAGTTCCCTAAATGCAGTTGTATCTTTGAAAGAGCTCATTGGATTCATAAGTGACCCACCTGATTTCCCATACCCATAAAATGAAAAGAAGGAAGAGGAAGTGGCAGCCGGTAGAGGAAGAAGACAGAGATCGAGACTGAGAGTTTGCTGTGTCACTTGGTCTTTCTGGGAGTGACGTACCTGCTAGGAAAAGGCAGGTCTGGAGATGGAATGCAGGTGTTCTGATGGTCAGTGCAGTATTCTGTACACTTAACAAAACATCTAGTAATTGTAGATAAAGTGTTAAAAATACTGTTTAAATGTATAGGTAAGCTTTTTAAGGAGTAAGAGAAATTCCTAGAGTAGTGAGCATATGAGCTGGATTTGGGGGTGTTTTTCAGTCTCAGAAACTAAGGGGCTTGGGTTTTTTAAATTTATTTTTATTGTGCTAAAATATTAATAACATAACAATTTTTAAGTACACTTCAATAGTAAATACATTCATATGGTACAACTCATTATCCATTTCTAGAACTTTTTTATTATCCCACATTGAAACTCTGTTCCCATTAAACAACTTCCTAGTCCTCCCTTCTCCCAGTCCCTGGAAGCCACCATTGTACTTTGTGTCTCTATGAGTTTGGCTACTCCAACTCATGTAAGTGGGGTTATATAATATCTGTCCTTTGTGGTTGACTTATTTCACTTAATATAATGTCTTTAAGGTTCATCCATGTTTAAGCATGTATCAAATTTTTATTTCCTTTTTAAGGCTGAATAATATTTCATATATATCACATTTTGTCTAACCATCCATTTATCGATCAATGAATATTTGGATTGTTCCCAACTTTGGGTTGTTGTGAATATTAGTATACAAATAGCACTTAAACTCCCTACTTTCAATTATTCTGGGTA